>NC_056735.1:554126344-554446344 GCF_019279795.1 Protopterus annectens
GATGATGAAGGGATTAGAAGGAGGAGGATCCCATAATACAGGGTGCCATTGCATAATTTGTACTATTCTTTACAATTACTGATATTTATTTTTAGTATTAAGATTTCACAGTCTGGGGCTAGCGCCACCTGTGAAACATTCAAGGCAAGCACTTTCAAGGGAATTTTTCTTTCTTTTTTATATATGGTTACCCTAGTCTATGTTTTATTCATCTGTTGATGCTATTCTTATTTATCTATGTGCATGAGTTTTTGCTTTTACTTTGTATATGTTGTTTTGAGATGAAGACCTAGCAGACTATATCTCTAAGTAGCCTGTAAGAAACAGATTATAATTACACATCCTGAGAAGTTTCTGAACAGTTCCACTGTTTTATTCTTACAATTTTTCCAGTAGTGAATCTTTGTAACTTTTCAAATTATTTTGCTTGTTTTTGGAAGGCTCCAAAATGCAGCATTGTACTCAATTATGTGCCAGATCATTGATGTATAGATAGCTAAATTATCGTCCCTAGATTAACTAGACATTCCCTATAGTATTAAATGGGCTGCAGATTTTGCCTTTCTGACACTGGAAAATATACATACCTGAAACACTAAATTTTTAAATTGTCTATCAATGATCATAGATCTTTAATAATTTGACCATTTATTTTGTAATTATTACTTATATCTTTTTGTTAAGTCTCAAAATGCAGCCTTTAATGACATTAAAGGTTAGGTTCTGAACCAATGCACCTGCTATACATTGACTTGTAGGATGCTGGCATCTTTAACCTAAGTAATTATGAGACAGAGTTTATAATCCTTTTGGCAGTAATTGATTGCCTGTTACATAGGGTTAGTTTTTAGCTCATTTTTCTACTGCTTAGATTTGTGCTGGCAGTTTATATAATGTCTTGTAATAAAGCATGTTCCCCTATGCTGGTTACAAATGAGACAGTTTTTATGTTGTCTGTGAAAACACTTAGCAAGGTTGTTTTGCTCTCTGGCTTTGTGATCATAAAAAGGTTAAATAACTTTGGACCCAATTCTTTATCAGGTTATTTATCCATTTGTATTGTTACCACACATCCTATTCAGAACTGAGTCATGCATGACTAAGTCAGATTTTTCTGACAGATCAAGATAAGTGATGCCAGCATTTAGTACCTGGTCTATAGCACTGATCTAAGTAAAGTACAAGTGCAGAACATTTGCATTGTATGATTTACTAACTGTGAATTCATGCTGTGTCATATCATTGTTCAAACAACATCTCTCAAGACAGTTTCCCAAGAGAACTCTTTGGTCAGCCTTAGCCAATACACTTGTCAGGCTAATCATTCAACAATGCCTAACTGTTGTTGCCTTAGTATTTTTGAGATGTGACACAACAGAGGTCTCCTTCCACACTTCTGGAACATATCCATCAGACAAGCACAGGTTATGTAAAAATATTAGAAGCAGAGCTAGGCTATCTCTATATTTACTCAAAAAGATCCAGTTCAAGTATTATTTTCAGAGACACAGAGGTATAAGGCAATGACTATGGCCCAGGTGACCCAGGTTCGATTAGCAATCAGGTGACTGATGGAATGAAGGAAGAGCTGGGACTGCCTTGCATGAGTGAGAAGATATTTGTTGATGATGCTTCCTAAAGGCATGGTCAAAAGAGGGGAGTTGTCCTCTGATGTAGCTGACAGGAGTGCAGGGAAGGGAAAGGAAGTGGCCAGAGCATTTAAAATTAAAAAAAATCATTCAGACACATGCAAAGATGGCTGAGCTCCTCAGACATCCTTAGGATCCATAACTGGCCCTGGCAGTACTGCAGTATTCCAGGGGGGGGGAGGTGGAAGAGTAGCTGGAAGACTCGGTATGGATGTGGGGCACTAGGGAGCCAGGTTGGAAAATTAAGTCAAGGGGGGCTACAAAAAAAAAAACAAAGATCCCATTTGTTATCTAGTCCTACTGTGTCTGGATAATTTGTTTCTAGTGCCTGTTTTGCTTCCTTATCAGAAATGACTGGGCAGTCATTTCAGCAAATTTTTATTATCATAAATGACATTTACAGGACCCCACAAAGAAGCATTGTTAAGGTGATGTGAAGGGGGGAGCCACCCCAGGCACAAGGAATTAGAGGGTAAAACTGGCCGATTTTTTTTTTTCAACTTAAAGTTGACGGGCATCAGATTGTGTTATGATACAGAGAGCTAGATAATTCAACTGTTGGTCTGACTCCACACAGTCGTTGAAGAAAGAACTAGAGATTGCTAACTATGGTTTTTCCATCCATAAGTTTGTCATTACCTGTTCATTTATAATATTAGCTACCATGGATTTTGTCCTAATGTGCTTGTAGAAAAGAAATGGATGCATTTCTTAGAAAATGTGTATTCATATATACTCAATGCTTTCCTAAGAACCCTCCTTAAATTACATTTTGATTTATGAAAGCTGATAACGTTTCCCTCAGAAGACTGTATTTTTTACTTTTCATATACGAGTCCTCATATCAGCCTTGCTGTTAGGCTTTTTTTGTCTACCAGCTTAATGGATTACTTTCCATTTTATTTATATATTTGATGAATTGGAGCATTATTTTCAATAACATGGTCATTATACATGTGAAGGCTGCCAGCCTAGCCAGATAGAATTGTGCAGATAATTCTATCACTTGTAAATATGAATGTTGAACTACAGACTTGTTTTCTTAATTGAAAGAAAATACTGTGAAATGTTGAACTACAAGCTCGTTTTCTTAAATGAAAGGATATGCTGTGAAATGTTGAACTTAAAACAATGTAGCAACATTGCCCTCTGCTGTAAAGAAGGCTAAGACAAGCATTTCATGCCTGTCCTTTGAAGTTAAAATTATTTCATGTGTGTCCCTTTGAAGTTAGAATTTGGAGTAGATGAATCTGGAGTGAAACATCCTGCCTATTCTTTTAACTTAAGGAATAATTACTAGAGTTTATATGTGGAATCTGTTTTATGGCTGTAGTTTCCTGCAGGTGCAAGATAACAATTATGTAGTATCTGTTAGCGTGGGAACAGCAAGAAAGTGTGAAATGATGTAAAGGGAATCAGGACTGAAAATAGCAATTTAAACAGAGAGAATCAGAAGGCATTAAGCATTTTTGTCTTGACCATCCAGCTCACAGCACTGCCTGTTGTTTTATGTAAGTAATCTTAGACTTGTGTTTTCTTTTAGAAATAGCTAGAAACTAGAAAGATTAGACAAAGCATTTTTCTGTGATGTCAGAACTGTACTACTGAATTATTTTAAGTATTTCTGTGTGATCTCTGAACTCTTGACTAGCACTTTGTAGTAAGAAGTATTGTCTTGCCAGTTACTGGTTTATTAAAAACAAGTTAATCAAATTGAAAGTATTCTTTCTTAGCAGTTAGAAACTGTAGTTTGCCAACTTCGTGTACTTGTTTTTAAATGTTCACAGATTTCATTGAGGTTAACGTGCCTTATGATTAATCTGATTTTTGTTAACCATTATACTAATTCACATAGAATGTTCTACAAGTGACTCATGTCCTGTTGTATGATTTTTCAAAAAATATCATCTCAGTATATTGTTTTTTTTTGTTCACCTCAACCATGTTGTTAACCACTTCATTACTTTTCAGTGATGGGCCTTCAATTACAAAGAAGTGCTTTTTTAAAAAAAAAAACTAATGTCCCACCATCTAGTCTACCAGTTCTAACTTTATGAAAACTAGTGTAGTTTAACAATACAAGTAGAAATCTTGACCATTTTTGTTAAGTTGATAGAAATAAACAAGAAGTATCTGGAATCATGTTGTTGCACAAATTTCTTAAATTCTCTTATCTGATCTTTGGACATTGCCACAGCAAACTGTTTAGCAAGATCATTTCTTACAAATGTTATTGGCACTGCTATCATGTTTTCTTTCATTATTGATGTAGTGTAAGTCACTTTTGGTCTCTTTTAGTGCACATCATATGTGATAGGAACAGTTAGTCTCTGAAATGTCTCAGAAGCCACTCAAAAACTCTTTTTGACCATCTGAAATGTATATTTACGTGTGTACATATACACATACATACGCACTCAACCCTGTAAACATGCACACATACACACACACACACACACACACACACACACACACACACACACACACACACACACACACACACACACACACACACACACACACACACACACCGTACTTGTAATTTATTCTGAATTTTGAAGAATATACTTTGTTTTGCTTCATACTCTGCCCTGTTAATCATGATATTTTTGATTTTATGGTAAACCATTGATGATTACAATCAAGCAGTAATGCCAGACTACAACATTTCCTGCTTCTTATTACTCAGACAATGCATATTATTATAAAACCGTTGTTCTACTAACTTTCTAAGTGAATTGCAGTAATATTTAAAAACTGTCCCTGATTTGGGGCCTTTGCCCCACCATTATTTTTGGCTTTCTACCTGATTCTTGAACAAACAGACACCCCCCCACACACACACACACACTGTCTCTCTCTTTTATGTATAGACTGAAAACTGCACCCATTGTAATATCCAAACTACTCTAGTATAATACACCAGATTATATAAATCATATAGAAATCCAAAGCTCGAAGGCTCAGCCAGTGTTCCTTAAAATCAACATTTTTTATGAGCATAATATGTGTGCATAATAAATAAATGCAAATATGCATATATATATATACCCCCCACACACACACACACACAGATATATATATATATATATATATATATATATATATATATATATATATATATATATATATATATATATAGGTATACCTATATTAATATAGTAACCATTAGATTAGTTCATTTATGCCTAAGATTGACCTATCTTTAGTCGAACTATATTGGTCAAAATTGCATAAGCTTGACAGCTGTGTGAGAAAGGATGATCCCTGGGAAAGGGGAATATAACCCTCCCAGGGGAATGTGTGATCTTAGTACACATATATAGGATGTATAAAAAGATTTATAAAGGCTAGGAAATCAAGCATAATGAAGTCATTGTTTGTAGGTACATTAGACCCAAACCTGAGTATGGAATAACAATATGGAAATCCTGTAGGAAAACAAGCATGAATAAACTGGAAAGAGTATAGCGGAAATATACCAAGGGTATCCATGGAGGTGAAAAATCTAAGCTATTATGAAAGTCTAAAATATCTGAACTTGTACAGTGTCTCCTACAGATATTTAAGAGGAGATCTTATTCAGGTATATAGGGCATTTAAGGACAATTACCTCTGGGAACATTTGGGGTTATCAAAAAGGGGTTCCTATCAGTTCGTCGAAACTTCAGCAGTTCGAACACCATATGTTTGAACTGTGAAGTTTAAAAACTGATTATCATGAAGCCACAAAACACCAAATTCTTTCCTAGGGAAAGAATTCTGTGGACGGTTTCTGTGGCTTTGTGATTTTCAGCACTGTGGTGGAAAGTTACCGGTCGGGTTCAGGTAAGTGTGCAATTGTGCGGATGTTAGGGTTAGGATGCAGGTTAGGGTGCGGGTGAGGTGGGTGTGCAATAGTGGCAGACATTAAGGTTAGAGCGGGATAGGTGAGTTAGGGTTAGGGTGCGGGTGAGGTGGGTGTGCAATAGTGACAGACTTTTGGGTTAGGGCGGGATAGGTGAGTTAGGGTCAAGGCGCAGGTCAGGTGAGTGTGCGATAGTGACAGACCTTAGGGTTAGGGTTTGGGTTAAGGTAAGTGGATAGATAGTAGTGTATGTACTGTTTAGTGTAGGGTTAGATGTAGGATTTTAAGTGTATGTGTGTGGATTGCTGTTTTTTTGGTGTGCTTGTGTTGTGTGCGTGTTTCTTGGAACAGCGATTTTTTTCCCTGGGAAAAAGTCACTGTTCTAAGCCTTCAATGGTTTTGCACTTCGAGGTTAGAAGTTCAAACATATGGTGTTTGAACTTCTGCCGTTTCGATTAACTGATATAGACCCATCAAAAAGTACTAGAGAATCATCATATAACCTATGTAGAAGATTCTATAGGAATGAGAAGTGTACTAATTGGTTCTCTGACAGAGTAGCTGATGCTTGGAACAGACAATCAAATTACATTAAAGCAAGTACTAGTTTTGATATTTTTAAGAACAACCTGGGCATTTATTATGGGAACAAGTGTTTTGGTATATTGGCAAGCTAGAAGACCATTAATGCCTGTGATTGAAGCATGTATATGTATGTATATAATTATAGCAGGGGGTACAAGTTTTGTAAGGGCCATTGCCACCCTGCAAAAATACTGTTTTTCTGCACTCATTTTCCAAGGCATTAGCTTGGAGTACAGTATAAGCAAAATATGGTGTAATTTTCTAATTTGGCATTAGCAGGTTACCAAATTAATTACTTTCACTAGATCCATATATGTTTGTGTGTGTGTGTGTGTGTGTGTGTGTGTGTGTGTGTGTGTGTGTGTGTGTGTGTGTGTGTGTGTGTGTGTGTCTATATACTTACAGGTGGTGCAGTCATGCAGCAGTTAGTATTGTTGCCTCACAGCAAGAGATTCTCTGGTTTGATTCTCGGCTGGGGTGCCTTCTGTGTGGAGCCTGCATTTCCTCCCTGTGGTTGTGTGGGTTTCTTCCTGGTGCTCTGGTTTCCTCTCACATTCCAAAGATATGTGTTTTGGAGTGTTTCTCCCTGGACCTCTGCTGAAAATAGGCTCTTTCCAAGCTGGACTTTCCTGGTAAACGAATGTTAAAAATATATATATATATCAACAGATATGCTTTGGCTACTTTGCCGGTATAAGAAAAAACATTAACATTTGAAATGAGATAGTTTTGTAAGCAATGGCATTTTCCATTTGATGGGTTGATCTGTTTTAATTTTATTTCTGTACTATTACTTTTTTGTATGGGATATCCATTTGTAGGCCTCATATGCACACACACACACACACACACACACACACACACACACACACACACACACACACACACACACACACATACTCACACATGGACCCACACAGACACTTACACACACACACACATACATACACCCCACAATCACACAAATTCTCTGGTGAAAACTGACAAGGACATTTGAAGGAAATATACGGTCTGCATTTGTGCTAACTGCTGCACTACTGTACTGTCCTTCTCATTTAGTAGTCATCATGTGAAGGACACTGAAGTGCTTTTAGTTCAGTAACTTGATGTCAAGAGTCGTACACTGACTATTCCTTTAATATAGGCATTGAAGGAATATAAACCAAGAAATATATATAATAACATGCCTGAAAATAGAACTGTCTAAATAAGTTGTTTTTGTTTCTCTGAATATTCAGTATATGTATATGTATATGTATATATGTGTAATATATATACACACACCTATGATGAAAGAAGAGTAGGAGCCCACCACAGAAGAAATAAGAACATCATTAAGGAAAATGAAGTCAGGGAAAGCAGCAGATTCAGATAGATGAGGCTACAGCAGACATGATAAAGCTGTTGGGTGAGATAGGGGAGAAATGGCTGCTGAGGGTACTTGTAGCAGTACAGAGAGAAAAGCGTATCCTAGGTGACTGGAAAATAAGCACACTAGTGCCTGTGTTCAAGAATAAATGAGACATTCACAACTGTTTGAGGTACTGAGGTATCAAACTCCTGTCACACTGCATGAAGTTGTGGAGAGGGTGATTGATAAAGTAATACAAAGAGTAGTGGAACTTAAGATAAAAGATGAGCAGTTTGAATTCAAATCAGGAAGCAGCACAACTGACCCAATGTTTGCAGTGAAGCAGATGGCTTCAAGTATCTGGGAGGGTGATTGAGGAGAAGTTAAGTCTAAATAAAGAGGTGAAAGCTAGAATCAGAGGGGCTCTGGCAGAGATTGTCATGGGTAGTGTATGACAGAAGAATGCCAAAGAAGTTGAAAAGTAAGATGTGCAAAACAGTGGTATGAACAATACTGCTGTATGGTACAGAAACATGGGCAGTAAAGGCAGAGCAGTTGAGGAAGCTAGAGGTGATGGAAATGAATTGCCTGAGATGAAGAAATGAGGACTTCATAGCAGAAGGCAAAGTAGCTTCATTGCAGAGAAGGTCAAAGAGAACAGATTATGGTGGTTCAGGCAAATGTGCAGAAAAGTAGAAGACAATCTGGTGAATAAGATTTGGGGCAGATGGGAAAAAGTAAGAGGTAATGAGGGTACCCACCAAAGAGGTGGATAGACTGTGTGAGAGAAAACCTGTGATGGTTAGATATGTGTGTTGGAGAAGGTAGGAGAGTGGCATTGGATAGACAGAGAAATGGCGACAATTGACAGGACACCCTGACCCCATGGAGAAAATGCAAAAAAAGGGGTTTGATGGTGATGATGTTGATATAATGAGAGAGAGAGAGAGAGATTAAGTGCCATCAATTCCACACATTTTACTTGTTAAAATCAATGGCTGCAATGATGAAAAGAATTCCTGGTCACAATTATGATTTAATGTCAGTTTAACATAGGCATGGTATAACATCTGCAGAAATCTGCAGGTTATTTTTTATGTATTCACCAAGTTTTAAAGATTTGTCTATTTAGGTTCATTGAAGGTTAAAGGCACACCAACTAATAATCCACAGAAAAAAGAACCATGGTCCAGATCCACTCAAAATACTTTTTATTAAGCGCTTTCGTCTCTCTAATGGAAACTTCCTCATAATGAAGTACACATTACCCAACATCCCTTTTATATAAAACATTTAACAATCACCTGTACAAATAATTAAATTTCTTAAAGCAACAATGCCATAAAATGTAAAGGCATAGTATAAAAACATAACAAAATATATATTCTAAAACACATACATTGCATAAGAATGAGCAAAGGAATACATAATAACTTCACATGCACATGTGAGCACTCTTAAAATCAGTTTGACATGTTAAAACCTTCTTTATAGAAAAAATTGTGCTTTCAGTCTTAAAATAGAAATGATGGACACAGCACTGTTTAGTCTTGGGCTCACTGTTGCATTTGTTTTAATTTGCCATCTCAGTTCTGCTAATTCCAGGAAGTCATTCAAAGGTCCCCCTCTTTCTCCTAGATTAATTTATTCAATAACAACAAACTTAAAGCTATGTTCTTCATTGGCATTAATATGGACTGCTAATGCATTTTTTTTATCCTTCCTATTAATATCACAATAATGTTGATAAATCCTCCTCCATAATGCACTTTTCATTTTGCCAGTGTAGTAACAAGGACCCTTGAGTGACTTCCTGGAATTAGCAGAACTGAAATGGCAAATTAAAACAGATGCAACAGTGGGTCTACGACTAAATAGTGCTGTTTCCATCAGTTCTGTTTTAAGACTGAAAGCACAATTTTTTCTATAAAGAAGGTTTTAACATGTCAAACTGTTTTTAAGAGTGTTCGCATGTGCATGTGAAGTTATGTATTCCTTTGTTCGTTCTTATGCAATGTATGTGTTTTAGAATGTCTATTTTGTTATGCTTTTATACTATGCCTTTACATTTTATGGCATTGTTGCTTTAAGAAATTTCATTATTTCTACAGGTGATTGTTATATGTTTTATATAAAAGGGATGTTGGGTAATCTGCACTTCATTCTGAGGAAGTTTCCATTAGAGAGATGAAAGCACTCAATAAACAGTATTTATGAGTGAATCTGGACTTCAGTTCTTCTTTTTTCGGTGGACTATTTAGGTTCATATGACTAACGAATATCATCTCATTATTTGAACTTATTCATTTATATTACCACTATGTTACGTCTTCTTCCCTTCTGAGACAGTATGAATCCCATTTCTTGGTCTGCTTTACACATTTAAAAATTGTATAGTTATAGCCAAATCAAGGTAAGTTAAAGTAAGCAGCTATTGAACCAAACAGTTACACTTACTGTAACTAAACTGCTATAGGAAACTGTGTGATACAGGCAAAAGGAACTGCATATTCAATAAAGAAGACAAAATGATTAATGCAAGTACCACAGAAATTACCTGTTTCAAGTAATTGTAATGCTTCTATAGCACATACAAGGAGAGTAAGCAGAGAGTCTGCCAAAACCAAACTGAGTTATCAGAGTATAAGAAACTTGTGTAATTCAGGAAGTCCAAGAAGAACTGCATGAACTGCATGCCTTATTTTAGGAGAAATACTGATGGGTATTATCAGGCTAACATCTAGAAAAAACTGGGAAATGGGGATGCCCTATAGATTATAACAGAAGCACACAAACGAAAATCCGGAAAACAGGATAAGAAAATAAAATAACTGATTAATTCTGGCCTGCCAAACCAACAACCAATCACGGCATCAATGAAAATCCAATTTACCGACACACGCCCTAAAACCAAATTAATGGCTTCCTCAGAGTCAGGAGTGGTTGCTGGTTTTTGAGGCTGTGATCGAATTATAACAGAAGCACTTTATCAACACATAAATAAAAGATATGCAAACTGTTTTGTGCAGTTAATTTCAGATGCTTCAACTAATGGATAGTTCAGTTCATAGCCAACAAAGACCCTGCTACACATGCTGTACTAGAAGCGTTTTACCCAATATTTATCCCATACATTACTGGGTCAAAGGCTGAGCAGCTGTTTATATATTTTAGGCAGAGAAGATGGCCATACCCTGAGGAGTTGGGAGGCAGTAGAGGTGAGGCCTTAATACTAACCACAGATTTAAATTACAAGACCATGCAGAGTAGAAGCTCGGCAGATCAAAAGGAGTAATTCAAGGTTACACACATGACAAAATCATTTAGGCATGGGAAGCATCCATTATGAAGAAACATAAATGTGTAACAATGCACAAATAGGATGAGGCCTGGAAAATGACAGTCTAATTACAGATGGAGGAGTATCACATATAGGTTTTGCTAGATCAAGTGACCTGGAATACATGCAAGAAACCAGAGTTTTATACTTACTGGGCATCACAATTGGCGTCCTGAAAGGATTTAGAACAACTGTGTTTATTTTATTTTATATAACATTTGTTAACCAGGGTAGAGTACTGATACCATATTACCAACTTCAGTGTCAGCCCAGAGAATGTGTAATAGGAGTCCAAATGATTAAAATGTCAAAAAAAACACAGGTCAATTAAAATACTCAAGATGAAATATTCATTATGCCAAAATACTAAGTTATTTGCAATGATGATGGAAAGGTTCACAGACAAGATCAGACGGGAGTCCCCGTGGTCTATGATGTTTGCAGATGACATTGTGATCTGTACTGAGAGTAGGGAACAGGTGGAGGAGCCCCTGGAGAGATGGAGATATGCTCTAGAGATAAGAGGAATGAGGGAGAGCAGGACTAAGACAGAATATATGTGTGTGAATGAGAGGGAGGATAGAGGAATGGTGAGGATGCACGGAGTAGAGGTGGCGAAGGTGGATGAGTTTAAATACTTGGGATTGATAGTTCAGAGTAATAGTGAGTGTGGAAGAGAGGTGAAGAAGAGAGCACAGGCAGGATGGAGTGGGTGGAGAAGAGTGTCAGGAGTGATTTGTGACAGACGAGTACCAGTAAGAGTGAAAGGGAAGGTCTACAAGAGGGTAATGAGCCCAGCTATGTTATATGGGTTGGAGACAGTGGCATTGACAAAAAGGCAGGAGTTAGAGCTGGATGTGGCAGAGTTAAAATGTTAAGATTTTCACTGGGTGTGAAGAGGGTGGACAGGATTAGGAATAAGTATATTAGAGGGTCAGCCCAGGTTGAAAGGTTTGGAGACAAAGCCAGAGAGGCAAGATTACATTGATTTGGACATGTGCTGAGGAGGGACACTAAGTATATTGGGAAAATGATGCTATGGATGAAGCTACCAGGTACCAGGAAAAGAGGAAGGCCTAAGATAAGGTTTATGGATGTGGTGAGAGAGGACATGCAGGTGGTTGGTGTGACAGAGCTAGATGCAGAGGACAGGAAGAAATGGAAACAGGTGATCCACTGTGTCGACCCCTAACGGGAACAGCCAAAAGAAGATGATGACTAAGTTATACATAGCTGCAGCACTTAGTAGAGGACAATTATCATCTGATGGACATTTCTGATAACGTGTAACAGACATTCAGAAAAGGAACTAATTTGGTGTCCATGGTGACCATGATATACATAAGATAGAAGCTTAACACGTGGTACGGTGCAATAATAAGAAGCAGTAACAGTGCAGCCAGATGAAAACTCAGTTGCATTTTCTTTTCTCAACATTTCTTACATTTCTGACAGTAAGCACCGCCATGTTGATATATCTTATGGATTCCATGGGAAGCATTTAATAATCAGATAAACATTCCAGTGCTATAATGAGTAGTATCACATGGGTTAATATACAGGAATTCAAGAATATCTAGAAATCAACAGTACATTTAGACCTCTATATAATATTTTCCACTATCCAAAATTTTGCAGAATATCCAGATTTTTGCTTTATATTTTTGATCTGTTCCTTTTAAAATTTGTATTTTTTCTGACAAAATGTTAAGCAATTCTGTCACTAAATAATGACAGATATGTGAGAATCAGATCTCATATTTTTCAGAAAATGGATGCTACTGAAAACCTGTTATGTTAGCATTATTCATTCTATACAAGCATTTTTTTTAAATCTGTCTCTTGTGTTCTTTTTTTTTTTTTTTAAACCTTAATCTTTGTTATAACTTCCACTCCTTTTTGTCTTTCTTATCTTTGTGCAGCATCTGCAGTTCCTTTTCCCACTGGCTAATCCTTTCCATTTCTAACTTATTAAATTATCTTGTGTGGGCTTTGTCCTCTTCCTCCAGGCTGCATTATCTCCATCCCACCCCTTTCCATTGCATCTGCTGCAATAACTGCCCTTTTATCTAGTTCTTCATATATTTATCTACTTTCATGGATTACAACTCTACCATCTTTGTCTTCCCATTCCCTTTTCCCATTTAGTCCACTCCAAGTCATGGTCTGATAATCCACTCTGTAAACATTACACTTCCATTCTCCCTTTCAATATCCTCATCAACTACCATTCTATTTGTTTAGCTGAAACATTCACATCTACAAAAAAAAAGAATATTCACTTTTTTGTCTGGTAACTTGTCTGATATACATCTGCCATCTTCCCTCCCTTTCTCTGTCTTTATATAACTCCATCTGACAAGCTTCATGAAATTCTACTACTCCAAGCAATCCATTTTTTGATAGGATATAAAATAACAATTCAGTCATCCTCTGTTGTACAAGTCTTTTCCACCCTTAATTTCCTTAATGGTCTGAAAGAATCCCTAAACAATCCTCTGTCATAATTGGGTCAATAAAAAAAAAGATTTAACTTCCATACATTGGTTTTAGCTATATTCGTCAGTATCTCCCAACTACTGATTTTCAGTTAACATTCTTCCTCAGCTTATTTTGTGATAGTACTGTCACTCCTGTTTACTGACCATCTTTAAATGAAGCACACAAACATACTCAAACATATACTCATGCTTACACATGCACACACACATGCAAATTACACACACACACACACACACACACACACACACATACACACACATGCAAATTATACCCCCCCCCTTGAATCATTAATACCTCTTTTATCCCCAGATTGGTTTCCTGGAATGTAACCAATCAGCTCCTTGATGAGACAATTAAAAGTCTGTTCTAAACATTGCTTGTTCAATGGAAGGAAGCTATGGCTTTGATTCACAGGTGACAGGGCTAAATCTCATGTAGTATAATACCACATTTATAGTGCTCCCATAAGTTAGAAAATGATGCATGATAACATAGATGTGTTGTGTTAAGGAGAAAAGCTGCACTAGGCAGCTCCAGTGAATGAGCAGCTATACAGACAACAAACAAAAGTGAACAGTACAGCACCGTGTTAGTGACACTTTGATAATTGTCCACCAAAGTATGCAATTTCAACCCACATAATCCAAAGGGCAAAGAAAATAATATATTTGAGTTTTAATGTTTATCACATCTTCCTCAGTACAAATCCAATCACAATTCCGACCAGTCATTTAAACCTCAAATTTCTGGGCCAAAATGATCTCATCAATGAATAAATAAATGCATTAATAAATAAAATAAATATATATATATATATATATATATATATATATATATATATATATATATATATGCAAATGTTATATTTGCAACGGATCACGTACATAAAATTATTTTACATTAAAAAAAAAAATATATATATATATATATATATATATATATATATATATATAAAACGTGTTTGCCTTACAAAGTACAGGGTTTGAGTCTCACAAGGGATAATTAGCTAGGCTTAAAATGGCTTGCAAGCGCAGTTAGCCTAGTACTAATCTATGAACCTATGAACACATGTACATGTATATATATGTATATATATAGAGAGAGAGAGAGAGAGCTATAGATATGTGTATATATACATATGTATATATATATATATATATATATTTTTTTTTTTGTTTGTTTGTTTTTTGGGAAGAAAAAGAAAATATTCAATAATTCGTGCTAAATTGTCATCTAGTGGCCAAATTGAAAATTGCAAGACATTTTGTATATTTTAATTTAAACCAGGTTGATATAATGCAACTAGCTGAACAATGTCCCCCAACCTGTGCAAGTGATGATGACTGCCTTACCCATCCCCTAACTTATGTGGACATGGTTATATCTGGTGGACAGTGTAACCAGTCCATGCACTGTCTTGTATAGTCTAGGAGTGAGAAATCATGCATCATTTTATTCTGTAATGTGATTGTCATGGTCCATATTTGTGGACAAGATTCTACCTCTTTGCCAGTATTGTAACTGTCATACTTGTTACAGAGCACTTGCAGTGATCCCTATGGAAACAATACCAATGATACTTAATTTTTACAACATTTTCTCTGTTCTAGCTTCCTTTAAATTAGCCAGTGCTCCACAGCAATAGAAAGGAATTTTAATGCTGTTTTTAGAAACACCACTGCATTGAAAAATAGGTTCATAGGTAGGTACTAGGCTATTGGCCCTAGGGCCCATATAAGCCTAGCCAAAAATGTACTCTGGCTTTCGCAACCCAAGAGAATTATTTTCCTGTGCCCCTGTCGAGCAGAGCCACAGAAGTGATCCCATTGTGAATTTCCATCCAATCCCATCCATTTTTTTTCCTAATGAGGAGCTGTTTGACATAGATAGGTAGTCTGTTCCAGAGTATGGGAAGTCTCTGGGACAGGAATCTATCCCTCCAGCATGTTCTGTTTATTGTGGTGACATGACAAGGTTTAGGTCCCTAGAGCGTGTAGCTCAGAGGCATTGGGATTTCTTTAAGTGGAGTATGTCCAACAGCTCTGGGTTTGACACAGCTTTTGTATGTTAGCAGAGATAGCCCCTGAGTAGGCAATCGATATGCGATGGAGTAAAGCTGTAGTTTTTTGAGACGGTCTGCATAGGGCATCTGTTTGAGGCCAGTAATCCTCTTTGTGAGGTATTTCTGTGGTCTTTCCAGTTGTTGTAGATGTCTTGTGAGGTACATACCAAAAGGTGCATTGTACTCTATAATGGGTCTAATGAGTGATGAGTAGAGGGGAACAATGACCTCTTTTTTTCCTGGATGAGAATCCTTTTGTGATGAGATGAGTCACATAGAAGGATTTCCTGACCACTGTGGCGATGTGATTATCAAAGGAGAGACTACTGTCCACCTGTGTCCCAAGGTCTCTTATCACATTTTCGGCATTAAGTAGACTACCAGCTATGTGGTAGTTCATGGGTACAGAGTTTTTACCAAAGGGGATGACGATACACTTTTTGGCATTGAGCTTCAGGCCATGGCTTTGACACCAGGTACCTGTCTCAGTGAGGCCCTTTTGTAGTTTGTCCACATTGTTAGGAGTTTCGATTATGGCTCCTAGTTTGTAGTCATCTGCAAACTTTGTTAGCCAAAGAACCTCCGTGTTGGCCTGCACCTCTGAGAAGTAGATACCAAACAGGAGAGGACCCAGGACTGAACCCTCTGGTACTCCACTTGTCACTGGTCTGATGTCGGATTTGGAATCCGCTACTTTCACAGTGTGGGTTCTGTCCGTGAGCCAGTTGGCAACCCATCTTGTGACATAGGGATTTATACCTAGTTTAGTGAGCTTATCTATAATTCCAGAGTGGGGGATGATGTCAAAAGCCTTGGCGAGATCTAGATAAGCTGTGTGAACCATTTTACCCTCATCTATGGCTTTGGTGACTGCTTCAAAGAAGTCAATCAGGTTTAGGAGACATGATCTGCCTTTTACAAATCCAAACTGGGTAGGGTCCAGAGTTTGGAGATTACCAATGTCTTTGTTTATGAGTTCCACAATGATACATTCCATGGCCTTGCAGACCAGGCTCATCAGGCTAATGAGGCTGTAGTTCCCGGGGTCCGTCATGGCTCCCCGTTTGTGGAGTGGGATAACCATCGCGGTGCGCCATTCAGTGGGTACAAAGCCTGAGGCGAGGCTATGATTGAACATGGTACTTGGGTAGGGTGCCAGTTCATTCTGTAGTCCATGTAGAACGCAGCCTGGGATATTGTCAGGTCCCATGGATGCTGTGTTTTTGGCTTTGGAGAGTGTGTTTTTTACCTGTGCAGCCATGATTATAGGAACTTTGCATTCTTCTAGTATAGAGATGGGCCCTCTAGGGTGTGAGAGGGGGATAAAGTTATCACTGAACCTATCTGCTAGGATGTTGGCAATATCAGTTGGTTCTATATATTTAGTGCCATTGTGCTGTAACTCAGAGCAGATCTGAGTGTTCCCATTTAGATTCTTGACATAGCTATAGAATGCTTTGTGGTTGTCTTTAGAGTCAGTGGCAATTTTGTTTTCGTAACTAGCTTTGGAGGATTTTATGAGGGATCTCAGCTTCTTACTGAGGTTGAGCAGGGAGTTCCTCCAGTCATGGGATTTTACTCTTTTTTGCAACAGTTTCTTTCTTCTGTTGTAGAGTTTGTTTATGGCAGAGGACCACCAGAATGGCTTCCTTTTTTTGGAGGATAACATCTTGGTTCTATTAGGGATAGCATGATCCATGCACTCGTGTAAGTGCTTATAAAGTGCATTTGTGTAGGATTCGGCAGTCATACCTCTATTGTCCGTCTGCATGGGTGTCATGAAGTTTGCCACTTCTGTCTTAAGAAGTGTGAAGTTGGCTTTGGAGAAGTTTTTTACGATGGTTTCCCTAATTGAGGGTGGGAGTGGGTTGTGGATGTCTAGGCTGATTAGCTTGTGGTTGGATCTGACCAATGAGGAATTGAGCAATGGTGTGGAACACTGATTTCCGATGTTGGTAATGACCAGGTCTAGGATATTGCTGCCCCTGGTGGGGGTGTGAATAAGTTGATCCAAGGCGCTGGAATTTATGAATTCTAGAAATCATTGAGCAAAAGTGTTGGTACATGAATAGCTTTCCCAGTTAATGGTGGGGTAGTTGAAATTGCCCATTATTAGGTTGTTGGGTTGTACTCTAATACTTTCCAGTGTATCAAGAAATGAGGAGTGTGAATCCTGGGGCATGGTGGGGGGTCTGTAACAAGCTACAGTTTGGATTGCGGTCTTGCCCAGAGTAAGTTGCACTTGGATAATCTCGGATGCATTATGCTGTTCAACTAGCCTGGAGGTGTGGATATCCTTAATGAATATGGACACGCCTCTGCCTTTAGTGCTTCTTTCTGGGTTAGGTGGCCGAAAGATGTGGTATGAATTGAAGCCTGGTAATACAGGGGTGCTCTCTGGAGCTTTGAATCAGGTCTCTGTCACTGCACAGATGTCAATGTTCTCCATTTTAAGGAGTGCCTCGAGTGAGTGCATTTTGAGGTTTAGACTTCTAGCATTGAGTAGCATTACCCTCAGATTTTGCTTGCTTGTACCTGTTACGGTGGTGAATTTGTCATTTGAACCTTGCATAAAAAAAGCACTATGGGGGTGGCAAGAGCCTTAGCCAGTATCCAGAATCCTAAGGGCAACAGGTGCAGGCCATGTCTGCCAAGGCATCGTGGACTGTCGATCATGTCTTCCCAGGCAGACAAATACTGGATCCCCTTAGAATGACACCAGAAGCTTAGCCAATTGTTGAAGTCAATCATTTTGTCCTTGTACTGTGGTATCATTCTAGGTGATGGCAGGATGCTACTCAGGGTTAGGGTCATACCTGCCTGGGATACAAGATCGGAGAGCTCCTCCATGTCTCTTTTCATGTAGTCCAGGGAGGTATGTCTCAGGTCATTCACACCAACATGGACAATGGCAGTGTCATATTTGTACTTATTGTGGAGTGACCTGAGTGCATGCATTATGTGGCGGATCCTGGCACCTGACTGGCAGCTGACAGTAACTTTCTCCTTGTTTAGTCTAGTGAGTGGAACATCAGTGTGCCTGACTATAGAGTCACCTATGACTAGAGTGTTTGGTACGTTGTTATGCCTTATGGGCTGTGGTTGAGTGGCAGACTGAGTTTGTGGGCTATGTGTCAGTTGGGTTGTGTTGGGGGGTGGAGTTTGCTTGCGTTTATGCTTTGGATGTCCCTGATGCTTGGGCAGGTTTTTATTGAGAGCCTCCATGAATGTAGGTGTGTGTTTTGTGTTACTATGTGTGTGTTTTGGTGGTGTAGGTTTTGAGGGACTATGTGATGAGTGTGGTGTGGTGCAAGTGTTTACCTTCTCCTCTTGACTGTTTAGTCCAGTCTAGTGTGAAGAGAGCTTTGCTTCCAGTTTGGCTATATAAGTGCATCTCTCACAGGTTGTAGTGTTGGGTGGTAGGAGGAGAGGGTTGTCTGTGTACATGAGGCAATTGCTGCATTGCCCCAAGATGCCCAGATTCATCAGGTAGACAGGAGAAATCACTGGGTGCTGACCCATAGACATGCCTGGATAAGTGCTTATTTATTAAGTACTAAAAACTGCTTTCCACTAGACAAGTGAGGAAAGTTGAGTGCTGTAGTAATTTGCAGCTTATGTAGTGCTTACAATGAGTTCTGAACAAGTGCTGAGTTCAAAGAAACAGATTTGAGTGCTGAAACTAGAAAACTGGCTAGTTATAAGAAACAAAACTAAACTAGAAGGCTTCCCTCCAACACAGAAGGACTTGGGGGCTCAGAAGCCTACAAACAGTCTAGACCACTTAACAGGAAAGGCAGGAAACAAGCTTAAACATTATTTTTGTTCTCTTTCCCAGATGCTCTCTTTGTACACAGTAGGAGTGCCTGAAATCAGAATATGATCTCACTGCATTCAGTTGAGTGAGCAAATGAGATGGGCCCAGAAGGAGTATCCAAACACAAATTTACAAGAGGGGCGGGCAGTTTCACCGAGTAAAAAGCATATTATGGCTCAGGAAGGTCCTTTTACAATGTATGGCAGGTCATAAATGTGTGGACATCTAGAGATGTCTTCACCCTATTGATAATGATTAAGTTTTTTTTTTTTTTTATCTCTTAACACTTAAAGTATGTTCATTTTCATTTTAGTTTCTAAGCAGTTGTTGCAACTTATTTATGGAGTCTTAAGTTAGTACTAGGCTGCTGATCTGGTGGACCATTTGTGGCCTACCACATGATCCCACACTGAGTTTACCAAGTACATGTAATTAATACCAGAGCTGCAACAGAATTACTTTAGAACTAATTATGTCTGGTTTCCATAAGAGCTTGAGAATCCAGGCCAAGATTAATTAATTTGGACTTAGTTACGTCCTCTTTCGATAAGGGTTTGGGGCAGACTGGGGAGTATACATATGATTCCATATTCAGATGCCCAGGTTGCACTTAAAATGGCAGGGAACTTCTATGCTTTGCATGCAGTGGAGTCTCTTCCATAAATGGGGTATTCACTGTGATAGATATCTGTCATGTCAGCACATCCTACTTATATTTCAGTGGAGGGTTTAGGTTTTGGATGTGAAGGATGTTGCATAGAACCAGATCCGTTGAGGCTCTTTAGCCTAGGCAGATGCCTTTTCTGAATAGTCAAAAGGACACACGCAAAAGAGTAAGAGCTCATTAAACCAGTCAGGATAACTCGAGGAGGACATGCCCTTCACTGCCTTAATAAAGAAACATTGTGGTCTTTTAAGCTTGGTCATATGCTTAGATAAGGACACCAAATAGGGCATTATATGCTATAACTGGAATAATACGGTGGAAGTAGAGGGGAGTGATTACTTCCTTGGATCTGAAAGCTATAGCCCTGCTGATTAGTTTAGCCATGAATAAGGGTCTCCAAACAACAGTGGTAATGTCATGGTCAGAGGATAATTGCTAATTTTCATTGATTGTGCCCTCCCTAAGGACAAGTCAATTTTTCAGGAGGTGTTTCCTATGTTTTTGGAGCATGGGTGCCTGGGTTCACCAGGGGATACTATGCTGCATTTCTTGTCATTTAGTTTGATGTTGTGGTCTAACCACCATTTGTTAGTGTGTGCTTGGATCTTCTGGAGAATCCAATAGTCACTTGGGTTGCTGATGACAGTTCCTAGTTTGCAGTCATCAGCAAATATCATCAAGCATAAGCCCTTTATTTTTTACCTTGATATCAGAGAAGGAGATACCAAAGAGGAGAGGTCCCAGTGCAGATCCTTGTGGTACAGCACTGGCAATAACTCTTTTGGTTGAGAGTGTGCCTCTAACACTAACTGGGTGCTGTCAGTGAGTCTTGCTATCCAGTGGATAACACTAAGGTTTATATTAAGTTTGATTAGCTTATCAATGATGCCGAATATGGAACAGTATCAAAGGCTTTGGCCAAGTCCAGCTTTGCAGTGTGTACTGAATTGCTTCTGTCCAGTCCTCAGTGATTTGTTCAGATCAATTAACCAGGTATAGGTGCCAGGATCTGCCATTAACAAAGCAAAAACTAGTTATTATTCATGAGTTCCATAATGTTGTGCTCCGTTGCCTTACAGATAGTGTTGGTTCATAGGTATATACTAGGCTAATGACCACCAGGGCCTTAATAAGCCTAGCTGTGCAACCCAACACAGTTGTGTCCGTATGTATCATGAGCATTTATTAGGAGGGGAGTATATTAGTTAGCAAGTTTCTAGAGGTTATATGGGGGTATATTAGTTGGGGCATTACTGTCTGCCTCTGCCTCAGAGACATGAGGCCATACTTGGTCTGAATTTTCAGTTTTCCTTCCATTGGACAAGCTTATTCTTAAATGGGTTTAGGGATGGACTTGCTTCACGTGTATGGGGAGCCTGTTCCATAGCATGGGGATCCTCTGAGGTACACGTCTGACTCAGACACAGTACATAAAAATAAACTACTTTCCTGGCACTTTCTCTCTAGTTTTAAAAATCCAGCAGTGAAGCCCTGAGTGCACATGATGCAGGTCGATGTAGTTTTATTAAAAGGCAAGGTTGACCTACACTAAGTGTAACCTAAGTATCAAGTAAGTCAAGAAGATAACAAGTGAAAGCACATGAAATATGGAGCCCAAGCACTAAAAGCCTGCCCAGAACATGCAGTAATTTGTCTAAATTTCACTAAGATAATCACTGATTAAATCCAAGGTGGTCTCTTCAGCAGACCAAACTGATTACTCAAAGCAAGAAATAAAATGTAGAAACAGTGTAAGACTATGCAGAAAGTGGCTGTTAATGACTATATTAATTAGGAAACTTAAGTGCATGCAGACACACACACACACACACACACACACACACACACATGCTAAAAGAAAGTATTCTCCTGTTTTTTCTAGTACATGTGGTACAGGCCTCTGTAGTATTATGAACAGGTTAGCTACACTCTGTACTGTAAGTATTAACCAAAAAAACAAAATAATGAAAAACAAGTAAACTTTGGCGTTCAAGTGCTATATGCTGCATAGGGCCTGCAGTATTTAGTCTCTCACTTAGATCAAATCACTACTTAAATCTAAGTTGGACTCTACACCAGGTCAAACAGATTAGTCAAAGCAGAAAATAAAATGCAGATTTAAGTTTATTGCTTTTTCTGTAATTGTAAAAATCCAAGCAATTAAACACTGAGTATCTGCGGTACAGGTCTTGGTTGTCTTATCTAAAAGTAAAGCTATTGCTGAAAAACTGTTGCCCCTTGTTTTCCATGTCTGCAGTCTGATGAAGATGTCATCATGCTTTCTGTTACCATAGTACTGGACATAAAGCCCGTGAAACCATGGAGTGCAGACTCTAAATTCTTGTAGAAGATAAAACTTAACAATTAGTTGTTGTCGATGTTTCATTTTATGTACATTAAACATCCAAATGGATTCTGGGCTTGCATTATTTTGAGATGTAGAAAGCATATGAATCTGAACCTACAAGTATACTGTGATGCACATAAGATAATGTTTTATGCCAAAAGGGATGATAACAGATTAAAGAAGCGGGAGGATCAAATGGTACCAAATTACTATAGAGTTATAGCTTGTAGATGTAAGAATAAGACACTGGTGCAGGTGATTCTAGTAGGACAAACTAGAGCATTAATATATCCAGAGAGGCAAAGCTACAGATAAATTCATGGTCCAATTCCTAAAAGGCAGAAGACAGGTAAGAAACAACATGACAAAAAATATGTGACTGTTTTAATAATCTTTCCCGTGAATATTAATGAAACATTAGGGACTTTTAATCTCAGTTTTACTTGATTCCACGAGGAAAGGTGAAGTTAGAGAAAGACACAATAATCTTCCGATTGCATTATCGTGACATCATTACCTGTTTAAGAGAATTGCCAGGTATATTGAAAATACTATCAGGAATGGTTCACAGTCTAAATAGTCTTTCTGCAGAACACTACTATTTCTCCAACTTACTTCATTACTGTGATAACTTTTATAGCTGAAAGGGATATGTCCCATCATGCAAACAGTCCCTCATGTTTGTGTTGTTAAAAGTGGCAAAGATCTCACAAAGATGAATATTTAAAACCTATATTACTCATTAATTTTGAATCTAAGTTGTATGCCAAAATCTGGTACTTGCATATAAAACTAGTCCTTCCTGTATATATAGGAAAGATTCTGGAATAGTTTGTGAGGAGTAATTCCGGTGCAGACCAACTTCATTCCCTTATATTTTAGAGAGCAGTCTTTTTGTACTCTACTGAAAACATTATTATTAACTTTTGAAAGGATCTTTGATAGCTGTACTGGGATTAACTGTGGGAATCTTTATCAGACTTTGGCTTCTCCACCTATGCACAGTAGTATATAATGATCCATATGCCATAGTCTTAGCTAACTCTGACATCTGTCATCCCTTTTCATTATATAAAATCAGTAAATATTCTGCTGTCCTCTGGGTTACAAGGACCCATTTAGAACCCCAGGAGGTGAAGCCTTTAACTCTCTAGCCCCTAAATTTGGAACTTCCTCTCCAAGTAGTTTATGCTACTCCATATCTTTCTGGCTTTAATAGGTCTTTATAAATGCACTTATTTGAAATGGCATATAATGATATTTGATGATATAATTTTCCCCTGTATTTTTCTGGTAAATTAGTATGAGGCAAAAAGTAGCCATGGTCCTGCTAATATTATATTGTCTTGTTAACCATATTTTTTCTTAAAATAATATAAGCCATGTTTCTAATGGGGCTTGGTAGATAACCTTTTAAAGAAAGAATAATTGGAGCATACTTTTTTGCCTCTTCTTATCTTAATACATAACTATAGCTAGCACATCAGCAATCTGTACAGTTCCACAATCTGATGTTCCCTCAACTCAAAGTTGAAAACAAAAAAATACAACAAATAAATGAATATGTACAAATAAAAAACAGATTTTTACCTGTAAAACTGTAGCAGGTAGGATGCTACAACTGTAGCTAAAATACCACAAGCAGATTAAGCATTTCAACACTTCACCCCCAACTGAAAACATGGTATTGCTATCCATTTTTTTTATTTGGTTTTAAAACAATAGATAAACAAATCAGTTATAAAAGAAACAAATAAATATTTACGTAGGTCCACAGCTGATCAGTACATCAAAGTTATACAAATTAGCAACAATTAATATTTTTTTCAAGAAAGCCTTTAAGTTCAAGTCATGATTTATATGAATGTGTAATATTAGACATTTTCATTTGTATAGTATGCACTTCACTACTGCAAATAATTTTTGCCATAGTAATAAATTCAACACTAGAGGGGGTAACTTTGCTTTTCCAGTTTTTAGTAATTACTTTTCAAGAAGAAGCACTTGTTTTTTTTAGAATTATGTCAGGAATTGGAACATTAAATAAAACTAAATATTTAGAAGTATTATGTCTTTCTGATCATAGAGCTTGAATGAAGTTATTAAGTTCTTTCCAAAAAAGGGGAGATGACTTCACATTCATATACCGCATTAGTTCAAGCAGCTATTATTTCAGAATCACATCTCAAGGATTTCTTTCTATTTGATTTATACATAATTGTAATGTTGTTAGGACTGACAAAAGCTCTGTGTATGAATTTCCAAGTGAAAATTTTCCAGTGTAATGAAGATGATTTTATCTGTAGATTTTAATATTATTTTCTTGTATTCTTGAGAGAAGTCTTCTTTATTAATTTTTGAGGAATAATGCCAATATGAATTGTCTAAATATGTGACATTTAACTTAAGGAGTTTATAAATTTGTGACAAGTATGATTTATTTGTTATTGCATTCTATTGATATTTATTAAGAATTGCAAAAATTTGGGGAATGATTTTTTTATCTAGGTTAAATATCTTATTTATCTCTTTGTTCTCTAAATATTTGTAATATTAACCAATTCTCAGAATCTTGATTGTATTTGGACCTTAAAATTTTAACAACACACACACACACACACACACACACACACACACACACACACACATCTCTCTCTCTCTCTGTCTCTCTCTCTATATATATATATATATATATATATATATATATATATATCAGTAGCATTTAAGAATTAATCTCAGTAAATTGTTACTTTATGAGTTTCTAAGCGGTCATTTGTATATGTAGTTGGAAACATAGAAAATGTTACGTCTTTAATACAATGGTTAGAATATATGAACTTTTGGAAAGAGGAAAATATGCTATTTAAATAGGGAATTTGAGAAAAGGGTGCCATTCTGTTTATGCAAAAATATTTGAATAACCAGATAAAACTGTTAGGGACTATTTGTTTATGACTGGTTGTAATATATTTATTATTTACTAATAATATTTCTTGATGTATTTGTTTCCATTTTGAATCATAAGTTGAATTTATTTACAATGCTATACCTTTTGCAGTTGTTGAAGAAGCATACAATTGAATATCAGGAAATCCTATTCCACCATTTTCCCAGATTTTTGTTCCATTCAAAGGAAACTCTTGGTTTATTAGGATGCCAAAAAAATAAGTAGAATATTATTTATTCTTTTCATTAATTCTTTTGGTTCAGATACTAAAGATTGTAAGGCAAACAATATTTTAGGGAGAATTACCATCTTAATAAGCATTAGTCAGTCTTCCTTGGTATTCCTTGGAAGTTTTCCAATTTGTGACTAAACATAAAATTTTGTCAACAATCTCTTAAAAGTTTGTATAATTTCTTTACTATTAGACATATGTGTTATAACAACATATTTAATTTGATTGCTAGTCCAATTGAAGATGGAATATTTGTGAATGATTTTTGTATTTTTTATTAATTAATAATGTACTGATGATGAAATCTTACATTCAGAATTTCTTCAAACTGACTCATAGAACTAATTAGTTATATGCTCTTATCAATTTTCTATATTTCCTGTTGTTAGTAAAATCACAAAAGTAGGGCTTTCTTTGGTGGGACACCAGCAAAGAGACAAATGAGATGAATTTCAAATCAAAAAAAAAAGGAGTCTGAGCACACACACAAATATATATTTCACATTTATTTGAAAATCCACAAAATGTTAAGTTCCTCCCTGTGTAACTACTTCAGACTTGAAGAACAAACAAACAAAGAGTCAAGTTTTAAATACATAGCCAATGCTAAATACTCAGTCATGTGTTGCTCATTAATTAATTAAAAAAATTTAAAAATTAAAGATTAATAATCATATTCTACATGGAAAGTAAAATTGAAAAAAAAACAAACAAACAGACAAAAGGAAAAAGATAAAACAAATAAAATAAAAAAAAAAATAGAAATAAAAATAAGAAGAAAAAATAAAAATGAGTACTGACAGCAGTGCAAAATTTCATACCTTTGGTTTTACCATTACACCTCTTGTGTCTTAGTCTTGAGAATAGGTAAAATAGAAATTTGTACATTTAAGCCTGGTGGCATTGTGGCATTTAATTTTAGTTGCCATTGCAGTTCTTGTCTTTCAATTTGTAATTCCAACCAGCCACCTACTTTCCAGCTGTCAGCATGGTTTTAGGCCCCAGCCATCATATCCTTTACAGATACCATTTGCCACCTCAAAAATGAAGGACAGCTAGTCTCTGTTATTTTTCTAGATGTCTCTAAAGCTTTTGACACAGTATCCCACCAGCTACTCCTCAACAAACTTGCCTCTTATAATCTCACTACCTCATCCCTAACATAATTCCATATTGATCTGTCTAACCACCAACTAGCTACTAAATGGATAAATAACTTCTCCCCACTATTACCAGTCACCACAGTGTTCCCCAAGGCTCCATACTTGGGCCCCTCTCATATTTACCAATAACCTTAATACTGCCACCCAACATGCCACCATCATCCAATATGCTGACGATTCCTCTCTTATCTGCTCAGTCCACTCTCCTCAACAACTGCAACAAAATATGTAAACATATTGCCAGGACATTAAATGTTACCTTAATAGCCATCAAGTTATCCTCAACCCAAATAAGATCAAACTCATTATCTTTTCTAACAAATCTTCCAGGCTCAGCACTCCACCCCTTTCCATTTACTCTTCCAATGGTACAATTATTGAACCCACCAATCAGACTAAGCTCCTAGGTGTTAATATAGATGATACAGTAACATTTGATAAACATATTTGCTTCACAATTAATTAAAATTAAATTAAAAAGTCTACTCCAAGCTTGGAGCTCTGTACAGGTTAAAACCTTACCTTACCTTACTCACAAAACTAGACTTGCCACTGCAAGATCTCACTTACTATCCACCCTCCTGTGCTGCTCTCATAGCTTTACCAACCTATCCAAAACTGACCTTAATAAACTACAGTCCTGTTATAACAAAATAGCTAAGTTTCCCACCATTCAACCTAAAAAAAAACACCACTGTATAGCTCTTCAGCTATTCAACTGGCTAGGAATTCCCAACCTGTTAGCACTAAAGCAACTTTCTTTTGTCCATAAAATCATATGCAACCCTACAGACTGCACTGCTCTTTCAAATCTACTCCAACCAAACTCTAACAGTAGCTCCTTAGGTCATCCAACAAACTAATGTTAAAAGTGACCCAGTCTCACAACTATCATGGTAACTCCCTCTACTCCTATAAAATAGCCAAGTACTGGAATGATCTACCTCAGCATATCCAAAAAAATCCCAACCTGTCCACATTTAAAACTACCCTGATAGATTATTTAAATACGAACTGGCTTTGCCCCTGTATTTCTCTTTGGCTAGTCTCTCTTCCTATTACTGCTCATCTTTAGCAAAATATGTTCTGTTACTGCTCATCTATTACATGACTTGCATACTGTCTCTTTAATTGTACTTGTGAACATTGTAGATTTTTTGTATAACCTCTATGACCGGTATTCCTTGTTTAAACTTTTTTACTTTATTTTCTGAAATAATTGTACTTTATTTAATTTGTAATCTTGTGGAGTTTTTCTCCCCGGGTCTCCACTGGAAACAGGTTTCTTCTACCCAGTTGGACACTACCCAGTTAACAAATGTAAATAAATAAATAAAGTAAATCCTTGACAAACCATTATTAATTTAAATTTTCCTTAGTAATGGCATACAAGTGTTCATAAATTATTTTCCTTAACTGCCTCTCCATTTTATCCACATAAAAAAAATCACACTTATTACAGATAGTGGTATAAATAATGCCTCTAGTGGCACAGTTCCTATTTTTCAAATAAATAACAAAGGGTACATTCTATAAAACCAAGGTGGAACCTTCTAAAATAAAGGAACACTGTTGACAGGCTCCACAATGAGTGGACCTTTAAAATTAAGAGGGGCTGGAGGTTTGGGATGTTCAGATAGAAATTTAAGATGTCTACCTATTTTAAAAACAAACTTAGGACATTCACCTAAAACTTCCAGTAATTCAGGGTTACTTCTAAAATTCACCCTTTTTTAATGTCCTTGATTTCCTTACCTCAACTCCAAAAGGTTGCACCATAGTATTAGTAAAATTCTGTTCCACATCTTGTCTGGTGGTGACGTAAGCTGTGGTGGTGACGTAAGTTGTATTCATATCAGCACCTAACAGGGGTTTGAACCTTGATCCCCATTCTTGTAAAACTTCCTCACTAATCCTGAGCATTAAATCACATGGGTTTCCTCTTTCTAAAGGCATCTGTGCAATTGTGCACAATTCTAACTTAAAATTAAAAAGTTTGGAGCACATTCTAGCAGCATGAACCAATTGCCCTTTAAACATATTATTTTTAGTATAATATGGATGATTCATTTGATAATCCAAATAACTATTACAAAATGTGTCCTTTCTAAACATTTTAAAATAAAAAATACCATTTAAAATATCTTTGTAGAGAGTGACATCAAGATAATCAATGCTAATATCTCAATGAGTACTTGTAAACTTAAAAATGGGGAAATATTGTTTAGATAATCTGCAAATCGGTATGTGTCTTGTGGTTTCTCCCTTCAGAGGATAAAAATGTCATCAAGGTAATGCAAATAAATAACCCACTTCTCTCTAAACGTAGAGTTATGGACATTATTCACCTCTCATGCATACATAACTGAATTAGCGTAAACGGGTGGACAACTTGCATCCATTGCAAAGCCTTTAATCTGCTAAAAAAGTCACCTTCAAAGGTGAAAAAAATGATCTAATATAATTTCCATTACATTCCTCACAAAGTTCAACATTGTGTTACTAAAAGTGATCAATTTTGTAATAGGTTCAAAAAACAAAGTCCCTCAATATGGGGTATGGAGGTAAAAAGATCAACCACATCTATAGAGGTGAAGCTACAATTCACACTGAACCACTCTTGTTTAATTCTAGAGAGGAAGTCTCAAGAATCTTTTAACAAATAGTTGTTTGTTTGTTTGTCTTTTTGCTTTTCCCAGTTAGGGGTTGCCACAGCGGAACTCCGATCCGCTAATGATTGGCAGTAGATTTTCATGAACGCCGAGGTGCCAGCTCGACTTTCAACCTTCAACGAAGGCACGCCTATTTGCGCATGTCTTTCGACTGCCCACCCAACCACGGGGAGGACATCAGACTCTACACAGAAGGCATTCCCCGCACTCCAGTCGAGAATCAAACGGGAGAACCTCTTGCTGTGAGGCAACAATACTACCGCTGCACCACCGCAGAATTGCAAATAGTTAATAGAGGTAATTGCATTTTTTAGCAACCTGCCAATAAAAGCACCATAATGAGTTATTATTGTGCACAGGAGAATACAGGTATTCCTAGAAGATGCCCTTTTTCAAGGGGCTATCTCTGAGGATTTTTGAATTTTTTTGAGAAATGACTACCCACTCATTTCTATTGCTTTTGGTATGCCACAGATCCACAAAAATAATTATTAACTCCCATATAGGGTTATAGTCACAGAACGTAATAGTTCTACCTACCTCCTGGGTGTTTTTATTGACGGGTTGCTAAAAATGCCATTATCTCTATTCACAAGGCTTATCTAAAATCAAGACTAATGATAGAAAGTTTTTTTTTTTATTTGTATTTGTATAACCTATTAATGCATGTATTCTTACTATATTATAATAGCCTGTACTTTTATATTTAAAATAAACCTAGTTTGATCATTGTTAATTAGTTTAGATATAAGTAGATTAATTCTGCTAGCTAGAATGAACATGAACATCTGACAGTCCACATTTAAAAGTGTAATGGCTCTGTATGATGAACACTTTCTAGGGCAATTATCTTGTTTTAAAATAGGTGTTATAAAGGAATATATCCATGATAGGGGGACTTCAGCAATTTTTTTTTCTGTATAGACTTGATCTAATATTTTAACTGCGTCATCATGGAGTATTTTATATAGTTCTGTAAAGACCATTTAAACCTGACGAGTTATTATTTTTTAACTTTTTTATCTGAGCTTTTATTTCTGTTAAAGTGAATGGTCTATAATTTTTATTTGTTCACTTGTTATTTTATTATTTATATTTTCCTTAGAAAAGTTTCAACTATACCATTATCTAGGTTATTTCTATTATTATTTATATTTTCATAAAATATTTCAAACCCTCAAGAATACTCTTAATATCAGTTCCTCCTTCTTTTTTATTATTTGTATGTTTTATCATTTTTTATATCATTTAGTTTATTCTTTTACTTTGATCTAAGAGCAAGTTTATGCAAGCTTAAAGGGTATACTGAATGTACCTGAAGTTTAAGTTTTTCCAGGTTTATTGGAACTTTATGATTAAAATTTCAACATATTTTGTAATTAAGTTTTTAAGTTTACAGTATCTGATAATATCATTTGGTTTTAAATTTAACTTTAGTGTGTCTATTTTGGCCTGTAGTATATTCAATTCTTTGTCCTATTCTCTTGTTTTGCTAAAATACCAGCTAGTAATTCTTCCACTTAAGTAAGCCTTTAGTAAATCCCACAGGACAATGTTAGATACTTCAACATTCATGTTTATTTCTAGGACATTTTTGATCTCTTTAACATACCAATCCTTGAATCCTTTTATTTTAATAATGTATGCTGGTAATCTCCTGTGATATATTAGATTGTCAATTTTTAAAATAATATTAAAGATTATAACATTATGGTCTGATAATGGGCACAAAACTATTGAAACTTCTCTGTTATGTGATAACAGATTGAGACAAACATTTTATCAGTATTTGTGATCCATATCTATATAAATAATTGGTACATTTAAGTGAGTTTGTTTTCCTTAGCTCATATATATCATTTAAATTCATTAGATTTACAACATTTGTTAAGTGGTTGGCTGAAAATATGATTCTCATCTTTCTATCCACAGTGGAATCTTTGTCTAATAAAATACAATTAAAATCACCAGGTGTTATTACTTCACCTTTCATGTAATAGGCTGTAATGTCTAAGTATTTTTTTGTATCTTTAGCTCCAACCTCTGGAATCAAATAAGAGTTCACCAATATATAAATATTTTTCTGTTCCACTTAATTATAACACTGCTTAATATACTATCTTTATCAACATATATCTATTTTACTTTAGGCATTACTGGTAAGTTCTTCCATAAAACAAGTGTGCCTCTCCTTTTAGCTCAAAAGCCATAGCCTGCTAAGACCAAATAATTCTGTAAGGAAAGCATATACACATTTTTATTAAGTAAATGTGTTTATGTAGAAATACTATTTGAGCTTTATGTAATTGCAAGTATTTGAACAGACCCCCCCCCCCTTTACTGGATTATTCAGTCCATTAATATGAATAGATATGCATTTAAAATCAGACATTTATATAAGAGAGAAAAAAATGCAGGTATAATGAAATCACATTTATGTAAAGAACTTATTATATACTTTAATATAACAATATGGAATCTTCAACTATAGACAAAACCTTTGAAGTAAATAAAAAATTACCTAATAATATAACCATAAAACATTCTAACATGGAATAACACATTCTTTGTTTGTTGTAAAAGACGAACAAACTACCTCTCAAACACTTCATTAGACTAATAATGCTTAGCTCATGCTTCTGACTCTTATTAATGTGTCTCATAATTTTAATACGTATCATTTTGAAAAATCCTATCAGTGAGTTATCACAAATAAGGAAAGTTAAACAGATATTCAGAATCTTTATTATAAGTTGACCAAACTGAATTTCTCTACAGTCATCTTTCCCTGTACCTCACATTATCTACCTGGTCTACTATAGGGAGGAAATCACTTGCTATTTTCATATTTATTGACTTATAGATTAGATGCTGTTATGTTTTTCTATTTTATTTACTATGTGTGAAGTTGTTCATAGGCTCAGAAGTTAATAAATTAGTATCAGGCTAACTATACTTGTCAGCTGTTCCCAGCCCAATCAATTACCATGTAAGAATCAAACCTTGCAACTTGTGCCTATACAATATATACAATAACCAGTATGCCAACCTGCCACCCTTCTATATGTATTTATTTTTTTTTCAAAAAACTTTTTATTGAATTATTAATATATGCATATTTACAATACAACAAGAGCTCAATAACCAAAATGAACATTGGATATGAGAGCATGGGAGTTCAAGTATAAATGCAAGACTATAACAATGTAAATGCAAGAACTCCAAACAGGACAACTATAACATAACTATATACAAAGTATGAATATGTTAAACCAGAGGCAACAAAGTATATAAGCCTGTATATAAAGGAGTATGCATGTAAATGTAAGTGAGAGAGAGCTAGGTTAATAAAACTATAAAAAAAATGACAGAGATTATTAAACACTATCCAAGATGTGTAATACCTTTTCTAAGACTTTATTGTTAAGAGCTAACTTCTTTGGACTCTTCACCAGTAAAATATAAGAGTAGGCTAAGGTTCTAAAGTTATTCCAATTTAGTTTGGTGCAGTCTAACCAATTTTTAGTAATATAAAACTTAATGAGTGAACAAATATAAACTAACACATGTGTATCAAATTTTGATAGATGAATAATAGGAATATGAAGAATCTCTAATTCCCAGGATAGTGTGGATTTTTGGTATCCCATTGTTTGTAATCTGATTTTAAGGGAGGTCCAAAGTTTATGTGAGTGCTGACAGGACCACAAAATATGTAAGAGATCAGCATTAAAAGAAGAACAGCAAGAACAAGATCCTTCAAGCCCCTGAGCCATTGGAAAGAACATGAGGAGGGAATTCTGGAGTAAAACTTGTTAAGTTTGGAAGGGGTATGATATGCATTATTAAATATTATTAACTGGGTATAAAAAAGCTTCTTGAATGGGGAATAGTATAAAGTATCCTTGATGGCTGAAAGTTTCTGAGTTAAAGACAAATGGACATTCTGTTTATCCCAATAATCAGAAAATAGACAAGTATTATTATGTATTATCTGATTAACCAGATTATAAGATTTAGATAACATCTTCTGTGGTAATGTTAGAGCTTGTATAACAGTGGTAAGATTTGTAAAATCATTTATACTTACTTTAATGTGAGCAAATTTCACAATGATGCTATCTCTCAATTGACGTAGTATAGTAATGTAATTAATATTTGATTTCAGCTTTATGCGTAGGTTAGTGAGAGATAAATCGTTATATTGTAGCAAGTCCCACACAGTGAAACTTTGAATAAGTGGAAATTTAGAAAGATTAAAAGGTACATTATTAAACTGGATATTAGGATTTAAGTGTAAAGGTTGTGTTAGTTGAAAAATGCTATCTAGATTAATGAGTTTTATTAATTCTTGAAAATAATTGATCTTTTGTTTTAAGGGTTTGGAAATTTTCAGAATGTTAGCAGCTTCCTTAGAAAGGAAAGGAAGAGCAATCGGGTTAATATTTTTACTTGAAATGTATTGATGCCATAATTTGGTCCAAATAGGGTACTGCCTATACCTATCAGTTTTCAAGTTCACAATGGTGAGTAGTTTGTTAGAAATAATTAAATAATACATGTAAAAGTTCGGAAGACCTAGGCCTCCTTTATTTTTAGGACACGTTAATTTAAGATATGATATTCTGACTGACTTAGGAGACCAGATAAATCTAGCTAATTCCTTATTGACTTTTGTAAAGAAAGATTTAGGAATAATCTGGTCTATGGCATTAAATTGAAATAGGAGTCTAGGGAGTATATTCATTTTGACTATCACTGCTTTGGATAAGAGTGATATATTAAGTAATTCCCATCTATGTAAATCTAAAAGTATTAATGACCATACTCTGTGAATATTATTTTGAAATGTAGAAAGACCATTATGCTCAATTTGAGTACCTAGGTATTTAATTGCATAGGTGAAAGAAAAAGGGGAATCTGAAAATATGTGAGGTTTATGGGCAGATGGATTTATAGGAAAGATGAAAGTTTTATGAGAATTCACCTGATAATCAGAGGCCTGTGAAAATTTATTAATAATATTGATTATGTTCACAAGGTCTGTACTAGGTGTTTGGAGGTATATCACCAAGTCATCCGCAAATGCAGAAAAGGGCACCTCAGTGTTTAAAATTTGGGGAATTTTGTGAAAAGTGTTTTGTGTTATATATAATAACATTGGCTCTAAGTATAGATTAAAAAGAAAAGGAAATAATGGGCATCCCTGTCTCGTACCATTAGTGATTTTTATAATCTTAGAAGCATTTCTATTGATATGAAGAAAGGTGGAAGAATCCTTATATAAAACTATAATAAAATCAATAAAAGTATTAGGTATATTAAAGCAAGACATAGTACGAAAAAGAAAGTCCCAATTTACTCTGTCAAAAGCTTTCGAATCGTCAAGGATCAGTGCATATATAGGATTTCTATCTTTTTTTGCAAAGTGTATAAAGGCATCTAGAGATAAAGTATTGTCCCATACATGCCTGTGGGACATAAAGCCTGATTGATCTGGGCAAATTAATGATGTTAGAACTTTTTTCAATCTCTCAGCTAATAATGAGGCTAAAATTTTAATGTCAATATTAATTAAGGAGATGGGTCTATAATTATTAGGATCTGTTTTGTCTTTATTATTTTTTAGAATTAATATGGTTTTTGAGACATTCCAATGTAAATCTGATATACCATTTATGTTTATGTAGTTAAAAACTTTAAGAAGAAAAGGTACAAGAATTGACTTGTGAGTCTTATAAAATTCTGGTGTAAATCCATCCGGACCTGGGGATTTATTAGTTTTAATCTTGTCAATGGTTTCTGAAATTTCTTGAGATCTCAAAGGGGCCGATAGTGTTTTCCATTGTTGATCATTCAGTAGTGGGAATTTAATGGAAGATATAAAACTTTCAATATGCTGTGTAGTCATAGGGTCAGGCTCTTTAGAGTATACATCTGAAAACAAGGTAGTGAAAAGATGCATAATTTCTAAGTCCGTATTATATATGTTGTTGTTATAGTGTATGGGTGCTATTCTAGGTAAGGACTGATTATTTTTAATTATTCTGGCGAGAACTTTAGAGGGGACTTGAGCCCATTCAGAATAAGTAGCTAAGAGCCTTTGTTCTATTATAGAGATTATGTTGGTGAAGTAGTAAAAGTTCTTTTGGAATTCACAAATTTGTAGATATATAGAAGAATCAGGATTCAATCTGTGCTGGTTTTCTAAAGTTTGGATTTTTAGTTTTAACGAGGATTCTTTATTTCTATACTGTTTTTTAAGATAAGAAGCCTTGCTAATTAACTCTCCTCTAAGGTTTGCCTTACAAGCAGCCCATTGAACATCATATGGAATGTCTGATGTATCAAGATTGGAAAACATTTCTTGTATAATCTCAGTAATTATAACATGGATATTCTTATTCAAGAGAAGGTTGTTGTTAAATGTCCATCTATTTTGTGTATATATGTGTGGCCTCGTTATATCAAAGCTAATCTTAAGTGATATCCTTGAATGATCAGATAAAAATCTAGGCTCCATGAAGTATTCAATTTTTTGATGCATAAGAAAAACAGAAACAAGAAAAAAAATCTAGTCTTGACCATGCATTATAACATTTAGAATAATATGTATATCTATCTTTCCTGTCAGTATGTACATTGAGGGTAATGGGATCTATAAGGTTGAGGTCTAACATTAATTCTTCTAGGGCAATAGATGCTTGGTGATTATATGAAATTGATCTACTAGTACGATCGATATCAGGATTAATAACGGCATTCCAATCCCCACCCATAATAATATAATGATCCTTGAAAGATGAAAGAATATTACATATCTGAATAAAGAAAATATGTTGGTGGTCACAAGGACTATATAAATTAAAAAACAAGAGTGGTTTATCAATGTTAGAAAAATAAGAAGAGAAATAACACCATCTACCATCTGCGTCATAATTTATGTTTGTAATATTACCTAGGAAATTGTTTTTGACTAAAATTGCCACACCTCTTGAATTAGAGCAATCCCGGCTGCAATTATCATTTTAACCCATTCTTATTGTTTTCTTTTTCCAGTCATCTCTATGCATGTGTGTTTCCTGCAGAAAACAAATACTGGCCTGAGATTTGAACACTAAATGAAACAGTAGTCATCTCTTAGTTTTGTTCTGTAACCCTCTGACATTCCAAGAATCAATATATAAAGACATTACATTAGTTGCTTTAAGTCTATGTATCTACTTAAGTGTTTACTCAGTAAAATCTTAAATACTTTACTTAGTAAAATCCTAAAAAATAGAAAATATTGAACCTAGTCTCACTGTATAAATTATATTGTATGTTACTGCCTCTCAAAAGTTCCAAAATCAAAACCAGTTCCCTCCATACTAACCCGGTGCCTACCCACCCATCTACAACAAAAGAAGGAACATATGAATCATCACAAATAATAAAGTTAACTTTGGTTAACATAATAGAAATCATAACTGAAATAGTTCCATAAAGAGTCCTGAAAAGGACTATTATATCTTTAAACATAACTATACATATATACAAAAACATGGAAAACAATATGTCCGTCATAGTAAAACCTCACCACACCAACTCTCCTTCTCACTGTAGTGTTTAAAATAAAATTAAATGTATTGACAAGTTTGTGGTATCCGCTAGATGTAATGTGTATATGATAGGTGTTGATAGGGATATGAACCTATTTGTGACTCTGGGATATTAGACTCAACTTTTATTAGTACCCATTTATCACCTGTTTATGTAGCTGTCATATTACATATATAAATATAAATGACGACTGTTTATATGACTTAAGAAGTGTTTAAGAAAGACAATCCTACACACAATCTTATTATTCCCTAAATATCATATTTCAATCGCTTACAAGCTTCACAAATTCTTGCATTCATTTTCCAATTATCCATGTAATCTAATGCAGAAATGCAGGGCAACTAGAAGTCATCCTAGCACTCATTGGGTGCAAGATGGAGAAAATAAAATCAGGATAGGATGCTAATCCATCACATGGTGCACATATGTACTTGTGTACTTGCAGGCAACATGATGAATTTCCAATTCACCTACAACAGTATTTTAGGACTGGAAAGGAAACTATGGTATCCAATCACCCCCCACATACACATATGTAGGAAGGACATGAGGATTTTGTTGAGAATCAAAGTGGAGAATAAAGTGCTGTGAGATAGTGAAGCTATCTGCTTTGATACCGTACATATTGTACAAACACATACCTCACAACTAACATTGAAAGTTATTCCTGCGACACTGTTTTTGCATAAACAGACAAATTATGCAATATTCTACTAAGTATAATTGAACAAAGTTAATGTAGCTGATGAAAGTCAAATTAAAAGCAACATTCTACCATAGAGAAAAGAAAAAAGCAATGTGTAAATGGAATATAAATGGTTCTTAGCAACTTTTCTCTTTTGAAAGCTAAACCTTGAGTGTGTCTTAATGTTCGTGTTAGGCACGACAGGCATGTCAAACCAAAGGATTACCGGAATATAGAAAAAAGTGCTCTGCATGACTGAAGAGGCAACGTCATCTCTATGGGTCTCAGCGACGATCACAGAAGAAACCAATTGTGGCATTCCAATATACAAAACGAAACTAAAGGGTAAGCAGGATTACAATACAGAGAAAAGTCTCATCCAGCTACCATGTAAGTCGAAGACAATAAGCTTTATACGTAGCTACAGTCTATGTTAGGTGAGCGTGCCTTCATAAAGATAGATCGATGTGATACAGTCACTACAATTGTCGTCGAACAAAAGTTCCTATTGGCATAAAGCACTAGTTTTAAATGTAGAATGGATGCAAAACATGAAAGATAGCTAGCCAAGATTGTCATCTCAACACAGTTTAGTACTTCACAATTCAGAGTAAAAGCGGCATAACAAATGCACAACATATGAATAAAACTAGATTAGCACAATGACTTATAAGCCACCAGAGATTGGCCAGTTCTTGTTAAGCTTCTCATGTTGTGGTGGGCACTACTTTAAAAAGCTTTAGAAAAGTGTCTTGCGCTTCTTGCACAGTATTCAATGACTGTCTCTTGTCTTTATAAGTAAATGTTAATGCATTTGGGTATCGCATCTGAAATTTTATACCACGTTTGATTAGGTCAGAACAGTAAGGAGACAGATTCTGTCTGTTTAACTTAATTTGATGCAGTAAATCCTGTGAGAAAGTGAGTTTGTGATTATTCCATACAAACTGTCTGTGTTTACGAGCTGTAACCAAAATCTTCTGGGCATCTTGAAAGTTCAAAATCTTGGTGTAGATCAGTCGGGGTACAGTGGTTACTTGACGAGAACGTATGGCTCTGTGTGCTCTTTCTACTACTAGGTTTTCAGAGTCGCTGTCTAAAATGAGAAGTGCTGAAAAAATCTGTTTTGTGATTTTAAGTAAATCTTGGTTATCGTATGATTCTGGCAAACTTCTTATTATTATATTGTTGCGACGGCTTCTCGCTTCCAAGTCCAGGAGTTTATCTTGTATTTCTGTAAGCAGTGAATCTTTAGCACACAAGTCTTTATTTATTGAATCTATTTGGATTTCCACAGTATGATTTTTACCTTCAAGTGTGTCCATCCTATCTATTATTTGTTTTAATGTTTTGCCAAAGTCTGTAAGCTGAGTAGAAAAACCTTGTATGGCTGAATGAATTGGTTGTAAAGCCATTTTTAAATCTTTCATATGGAAATTTGAGTCAGTTTTTTCTTTAGCATTTGTTTTTGGAGTGTCACCTACTTGTTTATTGGTTCTGAGTCTTTTAGAACTTGTATCTTTCTCCGGAGATGATAATGATAATGAAGAGAATTTGGCCTTGGTAGTTTGTGTTTCCATGGTGTCAGAGTTTCCAGCCATGCCTTAGATGAGAGTACTCCAGTAGGATACAGTCAAAGCTACAAACCCCTTGGATGCATGTGGCCCAAGCTACACAGGCTGAGAGAAGTTTAATTTTTTCCACAAAAGAGATTTGACTGGATTTTTTGATAGAAGAACGATCTTTTCTTAATGACCAGATACGCAGTTATTTACTAGACCAAATCCTGTGAGAACACCACACTGAAAGTTGTTTAAATTGTCGGTTTTTAGCTGATTTGTGAGGAGCTTCGTGTGAAAGGTGTCAACTAGACGACCACCATCTTGGAATCTTCTATATGTATTTATATTCTTTAACTAAATACATATTTACTTATTTTGATCTCTTTCTATTTCTGTTTGCATACTAATATTCATAGGTTTTATATTTTAGCTATAATCCTAATGTAGAGTATCATATAATAGAACACTTATATTTACCCTCTTTATTGTAGTACTGCAATTAGAACCAGGCCTGTTTTTTTCCTTAAATGTTATTTCTAATAATTATTCTGAACAACCATCTGAAAAATCTTCCTCTTTTAAAATTCAAACTTTCCATAATAAATTGTTCTGAAATGTTAAGTTTTGTTATCACTAAAAGAGACAATAACAGAGAAACAACATCCCAATATTTTTATCAGTAGTGTCATTCTGTAAGCTAGTGTATATATACTACCCTTGTGGTATATTGCAAGCATTCAGAACTATTTAATAACTGACACTAGTTTAGAATGCATTTCATGGTCTTTTGCTTATTGTCTAACCTGTATTCATTGACATCTTAGCATATGATTCAAAATATTATGATTATTTACTTTTAGACAGCAAGAAGTAACTTGGACAATCCTTAGAATTTTCAGAACTCCCAGAGCATCGCACAAGTGCTCATGACTCTGGTTTTCATGGTAGGGGCTTGAAAATTCAATTCAGGCAAAAGCATTCACATGTGAATCCAAGCCACCTTCACACCACATATCAGTCCCTCAAACCGCTCCAAAGCACCAAAAGAACAACAAATAACATCTCAAAGTATCCCAAAGCATCTAAAAACAAAAAGGTTAAATTTGTCAGGAATCATTTCCCACTTTCTAATGCAGAGCCTTGTCAATAAATTATTTAGGTATCAGACAACATCCATCTGTAAGGAAGATGTTAAACTACTGACTGCACTCCATATGTAGCAGACTGATTGTTCAGGTGCATATCAGAAGAGAATAATTTTGTGTTGCTGCTGGATATGGTTGGTACATGGATTATAGTTGCTTCCCACAGAACATTATATAGATTGTCATATCCTTATCATATAATTGTGGATTGCTGAAAAAGTAATGCACTTTTAAAACAAATTTATGTTTTGAGGAGGGTGAAGGAAAATGCATAAACATGTAATATCAACTTCAATTAATGAACGGAGTGTTGGACTGGGCATCCTGCATGTCAGGATCCACAGTTGTGGCATTAGGCTAAAGGTTTTTATTTAAAAATAATAAGTAATGACCGTTTTCCTTTCAGAATATATAGAGAAGAATTTATTCTCCATGTTCATTCTCACATGACCATATTGTGACTTACAGTCTTACTCCTGCACCTCTAAAATCCTCACACACTGTTCTACTCAGGTTACTTTATATGTTGAGTAAGAGCTTGTGATTACATGCTATTTTAGGTGTTTATCATGGGATTATTTAATATATTTGATGCTCATAGCCTTTAAGGAAACACTCTTAGTATTAAATACCCCACCACAAACAGAAAAGTAAAGGGATTATAAAATTAGAGTAATTGAGGCAACTACTACTACCTACAGTAATGTAGCATTTGCCTCTTTTAACTTTCCTGAGCAGTAAGTAGAATCTTCCAAGGTTAAGATTCTTATATTACCTGCAGACATACCTCTTAACCTGTTGGCACAAGAAATTTGGACAAAACCAAAAAACATCAAAAATCAGGGACAATTTTTAAATATTGCTACTATAAAGGTGACAGGCAAACAGTTTTTGCACTAGCATGCATTTGCTGAAACTCAAATGTCTGTCGTTATTTAATGACTTCAGTCCTCAATGATTTGCCAGAAAACCACAAATTTTATTAACAGTCCAAAAAATATGAGGCAAAAATCTGGATATTCTGCAAAAATCTATATAGTTGAGAGACATACTTGCAGTTGAAACTTGATCATCACATCCACATTTAATGACCTGATTTTTATCTTAAAAATCCATTTTTCTTCAGCCTAGAAATAAGCCCCACTACCCACCTTCCTCATATATGCTAACGCTAATCTTTCCTCTACCCTTGCCTCTAATCACCACCCAGCACACTATTTTACTAAAAACCCTTTCCAACAGTGCCACTATTTATAACTATATCTGACATTTTGTGGTCTGTTTTTATTTTTTAAACCAACTGGAAAAATGAGTATTTGTTTCCTTTTTCTATCATTTCCCTTTAGGCTCTTTGAATGTCAGGTAAGTACGCTGTTGAAATCTATGTGTCAACATAATGCATGTCTATATTTTTATGTCAGCGATGATTGACTGCAAAATTAAGTGCCTATTAAATGATCAAACACAGCAGAGGAACCAAACCAAACAGGTTATGAGCAGTTAACTCTAGCAAGTACAGCAGAAATTTAACTATGGTTCCTCTTTTAGGAACTGCATTAACAAAAGATTATTAGTAGGAGTTTGCAATATTTACTCCAGCATGTAATTTGTCTCAAAGTGGTTACAACCCATTTTCAGCTGAATGAATTACTTGCGTACTTTGAGGATGTAATCCATCTGACAACTAGGCTTGTTCATCTTCAAATCCTGTAACCTTAATGCTTTTACCAGTTCAAGTTTAGTTATTCTGTTGCTTATTTATTTATTTATTTATTTATTAGAACGTCATAAAAATTATTCAAGACATTTGCCAGTCCCTCAGTTCTGTTAACCACTGCACATTGAAACACTTCTGGTACTGACAAAATCCTTAAAGGTTGTCTCAAAAATCTGTAAATACCTAAGGGCACACCAGATGTTCACTGTGCTGAATCTGTACGATTCAGACCAATTTGCCAAAATTTCTGATTTTGCAGGAAAGAAAGGTTGCACTGAATGCAGTGCCAACTTTATTTTCAACAGTCTGTAAGGGGTAATGTTTCCTTTTAATGCATTTCTTAAGATCCTGTAAGTCTATGCAGATCCTGAGTTTATCTTCCTTAGGTACACTTAGTATAAGGTTTACTCACGCAGCAGGCTCTGTTGTTTTTGACTAACTCAAGTCATTCTATGCATATACAATTCTGTATAGCCTTTACCTTTAGAGCAATAGTTAGCCTGCATGGAATATATATCAGAGAAACTGCTTCTGGTGATAGCTTTATATGATATTGTCTCTTCAAGGGTCCCAGCCCCTCAGATAAAAATTAGTAGTTCTCTAGGACATTATTTCAACACTCTACTTTTGTTTCAGCATTTTTCATTTCATATTTTGAAGCTGCAGTATGGAGTACTGTGCACTGACTTCACAAGCCCTTTTTTTCTGCATTTTGTCATCACATTAGGTAATTGTAAAATAAAAAAAATCACTGCTTTTTATTTGAAATGCTCTTTTGCCAACAGTATTTGACCATCTTTTGCACTGGTTTTGACTTTGCACTACTCAAACATGCACAGCTACATCTCTGAATATTCAAAATGCTGTCTTATAGCTCTTCAAGGAACTGTTACACAGAAATTGTTTGTATTTCTACAAGGCTTGATCCACAGACTTCATTGGAGCAAAAAGCACTTGTCCATCTACCTACTTAACTGAATAAACTGCTTGAAACTTCAACAAGGCATCTTTATTCCTCCCACAGGGAGGGCATCAGAGGGACAGAGTCCTAGATATTCTAGTTAGAGTGTTTTTATCTGGATTGATCTGTTGTATTCCGCTTCTTGTTAGTCCGGTCACCCTCTGAGTTACAGGTGGAATACCAGACCTGATACAAGATTTCTGGATTACTTGTGTTTTCTGTGTCTTTATTCAGTGACATTTCTTGAACCCCTTGATTTCTTATAAAAAATGAATGCCTCATCTAAGGCAAATTCTTATTTGGGTCACAGTATGCCTTGAATTTACTTTTAATACTGCAGTTTGTCTTTTTTATTCCTCTTTTATTGAAAATTATGTAATATCACATTGATTGCCCATGATGTAAAGGAGCATGGTACAATGCACAATCTCTGTATTGTCCTGATGCTGCTTGAGTAAGATAAAGATCAAAACATTGAAACCCAGACTTTCATTTTCCTGTTCATTCCTTCTGCAATTTCAGACTCATTGGTGTTTTCTGTGCTCACCATTCTGAGCCAAAAACTGTGGAAACTTCAAAGAAACTGTCTTAGTACATTAGCTTTGCTCAAAATACATATTGTGAATGTAAAAATGAAATTTCCTGTGCTGTTAACCAAATTGCTGACTGTTTTATCAATAAAATGAAAAAAAAAACAGATCTTCTGAAGAATAGGGTTATATGATCAAGTTTTACTTTGTTTCTTGTGATGTGAATAATAGGATGCATTTGTTAAAATGCAGCAAAACTTTGCAGGGAAGGATAAAATCCACTTGAGGCTTTTCACATACTCTACAGCAAAAAAATGTAAAACATTACTTCTAACACCATGCTAGATCCACAGAGAAAGAGACTTGTTAAACATGTCAGGATGTACTGAAGTCAGAGAACATGAGACACAGTGAGAGAAAGCGTGAAGAAGAAATGTTTATCAGAGAACCTGTCCTAGACACATGACTCACAACCCCAGATTACCTGAAGTTTTTAAAGCAGTACATTCGTGGCATCCTGACAGTATTTAAAAAAGAGTGGAAATATACATGGAAGAGGCAAGAAGGATAGCGAGAATAAATAACAGTGAAGGTGGAAATGGTCACATTACAGAGGAGCATCAAGGAAGATATAGATTCATAGGAAGATGGCAGGAGATACGAAGTTTGAACTGACGCCCGGGTGCAAATGACTGAGCTGGGTTTGTCCTACCTCTGTTTTTGAGGGGAACCACAGTACTGTTACTTTCCTTATATTTAATCACTGTCTGCTACAGATGTTCAGCTGTTACATAGCTGACTGGATGGTTCTAACAGCATCTAGCCCATCCTACGCTCGATTGCTCAAATATGTGAGCATATCAAGAATATTCAACTAAACAGATGCATATTACAGATATAAGTGCCTGTGACATAGTTGCATTTGTAAGGTCTTTGTTTAAGGATTCTGAAAGCAAGATAATATGCTTACTTCTCCAGACTGTAATTGCTCATTCATGTACTATAAAAGAGTAGCAGAAAAAAGAAGTCGCAGCATGTTTCATTAGAGACTGTCTAAATCATTTTTGTTTCAGTAAGCTTTCTTTATTGAGTTATTTGAGCACATACAAACAACATTTTTTTCTTCACTGAGTGAACAATCATGACACACAGTGCTTAGCAAGTATTTCTTTTCTTCAGTCTAAATAGACTTACACATTGCATGATGTTCACTTGATTTTTCTTGCTCCCTGTGAAGAGGTTCTGCAGTAAACAGTGACAGTGTTATATAGCACATCCCAGTGGAGTGCAGTGGTCCTTTTTGGTAGTGCTGCAGGAAACTGTTGTTAGAAAACATTCCCACAGAGGAAACAGACAATAAATCAACAGCACTACATTTACTGTAATCCCCATGCACCTTGTAATTCACTACAGCCCAATGCAACTCACAGTGTGTTATGTTCACTTTAATGAGTAATCCAGTCTCTGGGAAATAAAAAAGGCTTATTCAGCAAAGAAACTTAGAAATGTAAACAAAGGCAGCAAAAAGGCCTCAATAGCATTTAGTCTAGCAATGCCTTTTTTTTTACTTTTGACATATATATACTTTAAATATGATACGTAACTAGCATGCAAAACTGCGTATAAGCATATAAGAAAAGAGAAAATATGACTACTGAATTACCACTAATCCTTTTTTTACTGTTATATCAGATTATTGTATTGTTTCTCCTTTTTTCCCTCATTTTAATATTTTAATATATTATAACCTTCTAAATGGACTATGAACATGCATCATTTCTTGAACAAAATAAAAGCTGGGCACATTGCTTATGAATGCCATTACTTCACAGATATATGGAATACTCTAATCAATTCAAGTGCACTGTACAAATATTTTTGACTTGCTTACCCCAAAGTCTGAATTGATATACACCTAATGCTGCTTCACATTGTATATATTCATGACGGTTTCCCATTTTGTGCCCTGCCAAGATGGTTTTACTCCATATTTCTTTATGCATTAAGCTACATTCATTTGTATTTTCTTAACTTATGTTATCCTCTCAGGAATTAATTTCCTGTTTCATATGTCAGAATGCTTTGCTAGGACTGAAGATTGTATTTATTTAAAAAATGTATACCTATTCATAGGCATATTGCATAAAAAAAAAACATGACAGAAGTGAGTGTGTAATGCCTTAAAACAGCAAAGTTGCAAACATGACATAAACCCATGAATGCATTAAATTAAGATCTTAAAAAAGTAAAAGTGCAAAGATGATGCATTGCCCTCTCATTGTTGTTGTAGTAAGTCCTGCAAAGCTGATGGTGACTTCCATAGGAGGAATCCTATGTTACATTCCCTAATCAAGACCACAGATGATTCCAAGGAACCATAGCATGAAAACCTATACTTGCTCAACCCAATGTTTCTAAATAGGAATTTTGAATGACCACACATCCTTACCCTACTGATTTGAGCTGCTCTAAGGGGTATAGAGACACAGTGTCTCTTTCACTCCATTTTCAACTCCAAACAGGAAGATCAGGCTTGGTGAATATTTCACATTATACAACCTCCCCCCATTAATATTCAAAAACTTGCACACTGATTGGTCAGCATGCACGTTGTAAATCAGAGTTATAGTAATGGAAAAAGGTCTGGTCGCCCGGACTTTTTCCATTACTATAACTCTTTTTTCTCACTGTCTCACTATGTTAAACTCCTTTAACATAGCGAGACAGCTTTAAAAAAAGCAACAGAGATTCTCCGTTGCTTTTTTAAAGCTGTCTCGCTATGTTAAACCCATTTAACATAGCGAAACAGTTTGTAAAAAGCAACTGAGATCTTGCTTTCTCCATTGCTTTTTTCAAAATTGGATTGCTATGTTAAATGGGTTTAACATACCGAGACAGCTTTAAAAAAAGCAACGGAAATTCTCTGTTGCTTTTTTTAAAGCTGCCTCGCTATGTTAAACCCATTTAATATAGCGAAAACAGTTTGTAAAAAGCAATGGAGATCTTGCTTTCTCCGTTGCTTTTGCCCACAGTTCTGATGTACTGTGTAGGCATACACATGCACAGTACATCAGAACTGCCGCAGAATACCAGACAGCTGCGGAAGGGCAGCAAGGAGGCATTATACAATGCCATTATTTAAGAAAAGTAATTATTTTTTTTCTTAAATAATGTCATTAGATATAATAACCATGCCTGGGTGTGGTAATGCTGGATTTACCCACGGTTGGCTTTGTTTGGCCACTCGGGCTTCGCCCTCATGACCAAACCACGGCAACCGTGGGTAAATCCCGCATTACCCACACCCAGGCGTGGGTTATTGCTATATTATACATAGTGATGGAAGCAGACTGCGTGGAGCCAACACTCTCTAACAATGCTAAGAGTTGTACGGCTAGCTCACGACTATCTAGAAGACCAATGTCCTTAATCAATAAGAAAATCCAAGAACCCCTGAAAAAGTGCTCACGGATAACCTGGTTGATGGTATACTGCAAGCTATCTTTAGTTTATTCCTGCTCTTAAAACATATTCAAGGGTCTTAGAATTTTCAGCATTATCCTTCTTCAACTCTAGTTTTAATAAAAAAGCCCACCCCCAAGGTCTGAAGCAATCGTCTTCAAATGTATTTTAATAAAAGCCAGTCCAACTGTTATGAGATAAAAAATAATATTAGATTTTTTTCTAATAAACCTGAATTTAAATAAAACAGCCAAAGACAGGACATAGGAAGGCAGGTCCTGTCAGTTGACAGATAATAATCCAATACCTCAGGTACCTCCACTCAGCAGGTTATCCCTAGCTGGAGAAGTTTGGATTGTTGTTTCTGTGTAGCTGGCATATAATTTGGTTGAAAACAGTCTTTTGGCAAGCCAACCACATAGCTGACTAATAAGCAAGCAAATAAACAAGAATTTAAATAAATAAATGCATTAACTTTATCTTCATATTGATAATTGTCCTAAATACATTTGTTTTCCTGTGTACATCTTGTTTTTTAAGTTACTATTTCCGGTTATCACTGGTTCATGATTATGAGCAGATTACAATGAGCTGAATCCCTTTTCACTGAAATGAAGTGTTTATATTGGCAGTTTCTCACATTTGGCATTCTTATATTCACTTAAGATATGCAGAGTTTGCCCTGTTTTCCAAAACCGTGTGACACTGGCAATGGAATATTAGGTAAGGAGTTGTGGGAGTTGGGGGAACTTGAGACATTGGGCATCCCACAAAATTACCTTATAGGAATTTAAAAGTACCACATTCAATTAACCAGTAATTCAAGCATTTAATTTCCGTACTCTGGAACTGGGCAGTCTAACATTCAACATTTCATGGTGGGCCCAGTGTTTTTCATAAAATGTTGTTCTCAGTAATGGAAGATGAAATGTCATATAACTGTAATAAGCTCAGTCTGTTTGGATTATATTTTATCTGTTGACACAAATATAAAATTTTTTTTTTAATTTATAGGTTCGTAGGTGTGTACTAGGCTAATGGCCCTGGAGCCTATATAAGCCTAGCCCAAGAAGATTCCCTGGCATTATGCCACCCAATGTTAGTTCCCAGTGCCCCTGTCAAGCAAGGCCACTGAAGTGATTCCCGGGGTGAACTTCATATTCCCCATCCACTCCTCAAGATTTCTCGTAAAGAGGGCCAGTGAAGTGCTCTGCTTGATGTGAATGGGAAGTTTGTTCCAGAGTATAGGAAGTCTCTGGGTTATGAACCTGTCCCTCCAGCATGTTCTGTTTATTGTGGTAATGAGGTTTAGGTCCCTGGAGCATGCAGCATGGAGGGATTGGGATTTCTTTAGGTGTAGCATATCTAGCAGCTCTGGGTCAGACATGGTTTTGTAGTTCAAGAAGAGATCACCTCTACGTGGGAGATAAGAGTATAGCTGGAGTTTTTTGAGTCTGTCCATATAGGGTATGTGTCTAAGGCCTAAGATCCTCTTAGTGAGGTATTTTTGTGGCCTTTCCAGTTGCTGTAAGTGTCTAGTGAGGTACATACCAAATGGGGCATTGTATTCTATAATAGGTCTAATCAGGGACGAATAGAGAGGGATTATGACCTCTTTCTTCCTGGATTAGAAACCTTTTGTAATGAGATGTGCCACATAGAAGGACTTCATGACTACAGTGGCAATGTGGTTATCAAAGGAGAGGTTGCTTTCAGCCTGTGTCCCCAGGTCTCTTATCACACCTTCGGTGTTTAGTGGACTACTGCCTATGTGGTACTTCATGGACACCAAATTTTTCCCAAAGGGAATGACAATGCACTTTTTGGCATTGAGCTTAAGGCCATGGTTCTGGCACCAGTCATCAGTGTCAGTGAGGCCTTTTTGTAGAATGTCTACATGTCTACATCAGTTGGAGAATCAATAATGGCTCCAAGTTTGCAATCATCTGTGAACTTGGTCAGCCAGAGTCCCTTTGTGTTGCCTTGAACTTCAGAAAAGTAGATGCCAAATAGGATTGGACCTAGGACCAATCCCTGTGGGACACCACTTGTAACTGGTCGGTAATCAGATTTAGAGCCCGCTACTTTCACAGTGTGGGTTCTATCAGTGAGCCAGTTGGCAACCCATCTTATGACATAGGAGTTTATGCCTAGTTTAGTGAGTCTATCTATGATTCCTGAATGAGGGATGGTGTCGAAGTCCTTGGCAAGATCTAGGTAGGCTGTGTGAATTACCTTGCTCTCATCCACACCTCTGGTGACAGACTCGAAGAAGTCTATCAGGTTGAGCAGTTATGATCTACCTTTCACAAATCCAAACTGCATGGGGTCCAGAGTTTGGAGATTCCCTATGTCCTTATTTATAAGGTCCATGATGATGTGCTCCATAGCCTTACATATCAGACTCGCCAGACTAATGGGACAGTAGTTCCCAGGGTCTGTAGTCGCTCCCCCTTTGCGGAGTGGGATGACTGTAGCAGTGCACCATTCAGTAGGAACAAAGCCTAAAATGAGGCTGTGATTGAACAGGGTGCTCAGGTGTGGTGCCAGTTCACTTTGTAATTCATGTAGAACACAGCCAGTGATATTATCAGGTCCCATGGAAGCTGTATTCTTGGCTTTGGACAGTGCATTTTTTACCTGTGTAGCAGTGGTAATAGTAACTTGGCATTCCTCAAGTATTGTGTTAGGCCCTTTAGGGGGTGAAAGGGGGGTAAAGTTTGCATTGAACCTGTCGGCCAATACGTTGGCAATATCAGTTGGTTCTGTATATGTATTGCCATTGTGCTGTAACTCAGAGCAGATCTGAGTACTGCCGTGTAGATTCTTGACATAACTATAAAATGCCTTGTGGTTGTCTTTAGAATCTGTAGCAATTTTGTTTTCGTAGCTAGCTTTAGAGGATTTGATGATGGAGCTCCGTTTTTTGCTGAGGCTAACAAGGGAGTATTTCCAGTCTTGGGAATTCACTCTTTTCTGCAACAGTTTTTTTTCCTTCTGTTGTAGAGCTTGTTTATGGTGGGGAACCACCAGATTGGCTTCCTTTTTTTGGAGGAGAGTGTCTTGGTACGGTTTGGTATGGCCCGTTCCATGCACTTGTGTATGTGCTCATACAGTTCATTGGTGTATGATTCAGCAGTCATGCACCTATTTTCCAGTTGTAGGTGTCTAGTGAGGTACATACCAAATGGAGCATTGTATTCTATAATAGGTCTAATGAGGGACGAATAGAGAGGGATTATGACCTCTTTCTTCCTGGATTAGAAACCTTTTGTAATGAGTTGTGACACATAGAAGGACTTTCTGACTACAGTGGCAATGTGGTTATCAAAGGAGTGCATGGGTGACGTGAAGTTAGCCACTTCTGTTTTTAAAAGCCCAAAATTGAGTTTGGAGAAGTTTTTTATGGTGGTTTCCTTTGGGGGGTGAGGGTGGGATATGGATATCCATGGTGATTAGCTTCTGGTCAGATCTGACCAAGGAGGAGTTGATTACTGGTGTAGAGCAATGGTCACCCATGTTAGTAATGACCAGGTCAAGGATGTTTCTACCTCTGGTGGGGGTAAGAATGTGTTGGTCCAGTGCGCTGGAATTAATGAATTCCAGAAAACGTTGAGTAAGTGTGTTGGTTTATGAGTAATTTTCCTAGTTAATGGAGGGTTAGTTAAAGTCTCCCACTATAAGGTTATTAGGTTGTACCCTAATATTTTCCAGTGTGTTTGGGAATATGGAGTAGGAATCTTGGGACTTGATGGGGGATCTATAGCAGGCTACAACCTGGATTGCAGTTTTACCCAGTGTTAGTTGTACCTGAAGTATCTCTGGATGTGTTATGTTGGGGTACTACTCTGGAGGTGTGCATATCCTTTATGAATATGGAGACACCACCGCCTTTAGTGCTTCAGTCCAGGTTTAGGGGCCGAAAGGTGTGGTATGAATTATATCCTGGTAGTTCTGGGATGCTCTCTGGAGTCTTGAACCAGGTCTTAGTCAGTGCACATATGTCGATGTTCTTCATTTTAAGGAGTGCTTCGAGTGAGTGCATTTTGATATTTAGACTTCTAACATTGAGTAGCATAACCCTCAGATTTAATTTGCTTGTAGCTGTTATGGTGGTAATTTTGTCTTCAGGATATTGCCTAAAAAGGCACTGTAGGGGTGACAAGAGCCTTGGCCAGTATCCAGAATCCCTGGGGTGACAGGTGCAGGTTATCTCTGGTGAAGCATCGAGGTCTCTCAATCATGTCATCCCAAGCAGACAGATACTGGATCCCCTTAGAATGGCACCAGAAACTTAGTCAATTGTTGAAGTCAGTCATTTTCTGCTTGTACTGTGGTATAATTCTGGGTGACGGTAGGATGCTACTCAGAGCTAGGGTCATACCTGTCTGGGCTACAAGATCCAACAGCTCTTCTCTGTCTCTTTTCATGTAGTCCAGGGAGGTATGTCTCAGGTCATTCACACCAACATGGACAATGACAGAGTCATATCTGTACCTGTTATGGAGTGAGCTAAGTGCGTACCTTATGTGGCGGATCATGGCACCTGACAGGCAGCTGACCGTAATTTTCTCCTTATTCAGCCTAGTGAGTGGGACATCAATGTGCCTTACTATTGAGTCATCATGGCTTGTGCTGGGAATTGCTGGTTGTTTGCGTTTCTGCCTCAGAGGTCTCTGTTGTTTGGGCAGATTTTTATTGAGAGTATCCGTGAAAGTTGGTGTGTGTGGTTTGTGTTACTATGTGAAGTTTGTGTTGGTGTAAGTTCTGGAGGGCTATGTGTTGAATGTGGTGTAGTGCAGGTGTTAACCTTCTCCTTGACTGGTTAATCCACTCTTGGCTGGAGAGTGCTTGGCTTCCAGTTTGGCTCTATATGTGCATTTCTCACAAGTCATAATGTTGGGAGGTAAGAAAAGAGGGTTGTCTGTGTACATGAAGCAGTTGCTACATTGCCTCAGGATGCCCAAGTATACCAGGTTGACAAGAGAAAGCACAGGAAACTGACCTTTAGACATGCCTGGATATGAGGTCAATATATTAAGTACTGAAGCCATTTACAGGAAAAATGTCACTCAAAGTGTCTGAGTCTACAGAGCACTGCCAAACACTTGAGGGGAAACTAATACATAGAACCTGAAAATTTAAGGATGAAGTATTTAGGCTGATATTATAAAGTTAGAAAGAAATCAAGCAGTATTTACTGAAAGTAAAGAACTAGCTTGTCAAGAATGACGAAACGAGGGGAGTCACATGCATGGCTAATGCCTGGCTACTACTAATGCTGGTTTCAGCACAGCTTCTCTCTGTTGGAATACAATGCTCCTTTGCTTCTTCTTTCACCAGAAGCAAAATGTTAGCAGCAATCCCAAGAAGAGAAACAGCCCATGGCCTGTTTGGTGATCCACAGTCTTGTTACAGATGTTGCAAGGGTCTGCAAGCTTGTAGCCTTTTTCTGGTAGATGCTTTGAATAGCAACCAGACCAATCAGGTATGTTAAGCACAGACACTCACTGTCCAACCAGAAAGAGTCAGGAATCATTGCACTCTGCTCCTACTCTCACCAGGATCAGAATATAAGCACAGATTCCAAGCTATCACCTATAAAGCAGTTATTAAGCTTTCTGGTGTTCAGCAGTCTCCAGGAAATAATGCAACTGTACTCCTTCTCTCACTAGGAGAAAACAGAAGCACTAATCCCAAGATGACTACTGAGAGACAGAATGTGGGCTCTGCAATAACTGTTGGTCTTGCAATAGATGCTTAAAGGTAAGATGTACTCTTCACTTATCAGACCAATGATCAAGTACAATGCCCCATTCGGGATGTATCTCACCCGACATATGCAGCAATTGGAGAGACCCCAAAAGTTCCTCACCAAAAGGATAAAGGGACTCCAAAATCTGTCATATGCTGCCAGATTGAAGAAATTCCAGCTCTATTCAGTTGCATACCGTCTGCTCAGAGGTGACATGTGCCTGACATACAAGGCCATGTCCAACCCGGAATTAATGGACATGCTCCACCTCAAAAAATCCAAAACCACTAGAGCAAGCAACTTAAACCTTAGCATGGATATAAATAGGACGTGCTGGAGGGATAGATTTATCACTCAGAGACTCCCTATGCTGTGGAATAAAATCCCAGTCCATGTGAGGCAGAGCACCTCGCTGGCTTTGTTCAAGAGAAATCTTGACCTGTGGATGGGAGATCGTAGGTTTATCCCGGGAATCATCTCTGTGTCACTGCTGGACAGAGGCACAACAAACTAATGGGCACAGTATTTTTTCATATAAGGGGTGGCGTAAGCCACAAAGATTTGGGCTAGGCTTATAAATGCCTTAGGGCAGATAGCCTAGTATAAACCTATGAACCTATGAAAAAAATGGTTTATCATAAAACGTGCAGTGTGCACTAAAGGAGTTAGATGGGGAAGTAGGTAACTTAAGTTTTACCTGTCTAAAAAGTGGAAAGTCACCATTTTTAAAACAGCAAGATAGATTGAAAGGGGTGGTCACCTTTTATTGTGGTACTATGGAATACGGTAGGATGGCCAATAAGTTTAAACAGTTGAAGGGGAGTGAGTTCACAAAATGATAATTTTGTGCTTTCTCACACCAACCAGTAAAAGCAGAGAGGAAATGAGATAAATGTTGAAATTAACATAAGGGGCAGGCAACTAGAAAGACAGTGGTGTTTAAGAACACAGCAGAAACCGGGTGGGATGGTGGGATAAAATTTCTCTCTGACTCACAAGAGACAGAGCTGTGGTGTCTTTTAAAGTTTTAATATGCAGTTAAAAAGCAGAATACAAGTAAAACACAGTGTAAATAAAACAAGTCACAATCTACAAAACAGAAAAAGGCAATAAAGCAATACAGAATACAACAAATATAAGCAAACCAACCTTTCCTTCACAGCAAATTACAGCAGAGTCTGGGTGAGCCTTTCCAGTAAAGCAATTTAATTGATACATTCTGCCTTCCACAAACAATATAGAAAATTATTGTGTCCCTTAATAGCATGGAAATGAATTGATATCTTTCACTGGTGACTTTAAATACATGTGATCAGTGTTCTACTACTTAAAAAGTTTTTACCATATATTTGTATTACCCCCGAGACAGCATTATTCACTTTTTGTGAAATGTGCATAGAATAATTAAACTTGTTGTACCACAGAAATTGTGTCTTATTGCTGTGTGATTAATATTAATGTCCACCAGAGGATACTTTGCAATTTGCCTTTGACCTTTAGATATAAATGCAAAGAACACAGTCCTTACTGTATGCTATAAAAAGATAACATAACTGAAATGTTGGCTCAAAAAAGATAACAATGCTTTAATTTACAAGTGTCACTCTGTCTCAGGAAGATTATTTTATTTATTTATTTATATATTTACATTTGTTGACCAGGAGTGTCCGACTGGACGTAGGTCCACTTTCAACGGAGGCCCGGGAGAACAGCTCCACAGTTAAAATAAACAGATAGTGGTTACATTGGATTACATAGCAATTAAAAGTTTGATTAACATAGCAATTAATTACAAACATATTTACAGATGAAGAACATAGTACATCAGTAGACAACTAGAATCTTTATCTGCGAAGTACATAACCGACATTAACAAATGTTACAATAAAAGGTTCCTGCTGTATAATAAGTACTAAACTTATGAGCATCTGAGATTGCTATAATCAAGGTAATTAGTGGGGTGGAAAGAAATGTATTGGTTGGATGGGGTGGGTGATATTAGAGTGGGAGTTGCAAGGGCATAGCCAGCATGTTTTTAGGTGTGCTTTTAGTAAAGTTTTGAAGTGGGTGCATGATAGCACGGAGGTAATTGTGGGTGGGGATGTTGTCTTCTCTGCCTAGTTTCCTTTGCCACCTTCATTATTTTCCCATAATTTATCTGTTTTAATATTCATCTTGCAGTATTTGTGTTTGCTTCTCTTAGTGACCAGATATTAAAGTGAAAAGAATCCCTCTTATTTAACAAAACCTGATGAGATGCTGCTAACCACTGTTATCTCACAACTACTGGTGGTGTGTGTGTGTGTGTGTGTGTGTGTGTGTGTGTGTGTGTGTGTGTGTGTGTGTGTGCACATGCATAGCACACCTGGTTGTTTGTTTCAGACTGAGTATGCATGCTCATCATGCGATGCACTGGCATCCCATTCAGAATTACCCCACTCTATTATACCAGTGAGTGTGATAACTGGATATGTTTGCTCTATGAACCTAACAAAGATCAAGCAGGTATTGAAAAATGACAAAAAAATGTAAGAATGGCAAATGCTGAAAAGTCCATCCTGTTTTATAGTACTGATTCAAATTAGTAAACACGTCAACATTTTATAACAAGAAATCAGTACACTTGTGAAAAAATATATAAAATTGATAACAGGAATGATTGGACAACCAGACCAATTAATAAGCACTTTTGTGCCTTTATTTTATAACTGGAACTTCTTCATATCTAAGTAACAAAGCACAAGCTGCTCTTAACTGCCAAGTAAAATCAATTAATAACCACATGACTTCAAACACAAATCACATAATTAGCTACATAAATGATTACACTCCAAAAGTTTAAAAAACACTTAAAATCTAAAACTGAAAAAAAAATATATATTTTGTGTTTGAAGCCATGTGGTTATTCAATGGTTTTACTTAAAAAAATGATCATACATGTCCGCATTTGTAAATGTAAACATATTTTACCAAGTAACTGTTACCCCAATTTCTCATAATTCCTTTACAGCAAAGCAAGAAACAGAATAAACTGATGTCCATAAAATTATTAGAAACTCTTATTAAATGTTATAAAATGGTCCTCAAAATGTAATGATCAGATTAATCAGTAGCTACTTGCTCAGAAGAATTGTTATGGAATTATGCTTGCAAATAGCGCAAAAGAAATCAACTCCAATGTCATCAGAATGTACACAGAAATAGCATTCTCCTGCATGTCAGTCTGACCCAATCTTTTTTAAATATAAGCGTTTACAGAGCCAGCAATTTCACCTTGAAGCTAGTATTCAGCTTAATGTTGTTCCCCGTGGGCTACGGATTCTGACCATGCCCAGTTATGGTAATACTTATCCAGAACTGCTAACACGTTGGCAGCAGTTGAATTTAAAAACTAGTAAAGCCTATATGGAACTCATTCTTGATTTCTTTTTTCCTCTCGAAACTGATCTTCGTAATTTAATTATACAACAGCAGGATGAACTGTATAATCTATATGGTGAAAACCATACTGATATCTTTATACAAGATGTAACAGATAAAGTGTCTAGATATGAGATTAAACTTATGGACATTAAAAAGAAAAAACTGTTACGTGATATTGAAGATTTTAAAAAACAAAATGTATTTACTTGGCTAAGGAGTGCTTTTGTTAAACAAAATGAGGAGTATACTTATGCATGTTCTGTTGGTAGTCGGGAGGTGCATTCAGTCAATAAGAACTCAAGAAAGGGTGGCGTTACTGAATTAAACAATAAGCGTGAAGGCGCTTATGAAAGGAGGAGGTCTGAAGAGACATCTATGAATACACGTCACGATATGCGTAATGACAGTATTCCTTGTGCGACGGAATCGTCTTCACCACAACTGGCTTCTAACTACTCGACTCCACAGGAAGTTCCAGTTGCTGCCACTATTGCACCAGCTGGCTCTGTACGACCAACACCAGATGTTAGAAGAAAGTTAATACATGATAATCAACAGAGCTGAGACTCGTTGGCTTTTCCTTTACCCTACAAACCGTCCAGAAAGAAATCCATGGACTTGGATCTACCGAGAGGTGTGAAACGCAAAGAAGCTCCAATGAATACACAGGTACGCACTATAAAGAAAATGTGGACCAACGAGAATTAGTATGGAATATCTCTAAATATTGCTTAACATCGGCAGAATTTAGACTTCTCAATAAAGGTTTAAATTTTATACCTTCCACATGTATTGACTATAGTGATGCACTTTTAGCATTACGACTGTTTGCACGAGACATTGCACTTAAGCTATCAGTAAATACTACAGTTGAAACACATGGTTGTAACTTTAAAAAGAAAAGTGATTTTGTACCCGTCTTACCATCTAATATAGAAGTGTTTTTAAAAGCCATGGAAAATGACATTTATAATGACTGTCATTTCTATACTTCTGATTTTGAAAACAACTTGGACCCTGAGGAGGTTGCAGCTTTAAATAGCATTAAGAACAATGACAATATAACAGTTAGACCTTCAGATAAAGGTGGTCCTGTTGTTGTTTTGGACACAGTTTATTACCTAAATACCATGTCTGCTATGCTTGACACCAATGCTTATGCTGAAGTCACTTTAGCTGATATTGAAAGTTTAATTTCTCAAATTCAGTCAGCACTTCAGGATTGTTTAGATATAGGTATTATTAACAAACATTTGCATAATTATTTTCAAGTAATACATCCAGTTGTTCCGAGACTTCACGGTCTCCCTAAGATTCATAAGGACCCTGTACGACCCCAGTTCAGACCCATCGTAGCTGGTGCTGGATGGGTCACCGAACCAGTTTCCATCTATTTGGATTATGAATTAAAACAGATCTTATCCAAATATAAATATGTTCTCAAAGACACTGAACAATTTTTGGGGGAACTTTATAAATTTGTATCTGAACATACTAATGCACAAAATAGCGTTTTTATTACTGTAGATGTTGAATCTTTATTTACCTGCATTCTGAATCAATGTGGTCTAGAGATGTTATATAATTTAATGGTTATTGATAATGGGATTGAACCAGTTAAAGCGGATTTTCTCTGTTTTTTGTTAGAACTAGTTCTTGACAATAACGTCTTTTTCTTTGATTCCAGATATTTTAAACAGACCAAGGGCATAGCTATGGGCACTAGTTGTGCCAATAGCTATGCCAATTTGGTCATGGTAGCTTGGGAACAGAAATATCTTATTAATCAGGCTTATATTAAGTTTTATAGACATTTTGTTGACAATTTATTTATTGTCGTAGATGATACTAAATTTAGTTATTCTGATTTTTCTGATTATATTAATTCAACTAGTCAGTTTTTAAAGTTCTCTGGGAATAGCTCACATGTTAATATTGATTTTTTTAGATGTCAATATATATGTTGAACAGGGCATGGTGAAAACAAAGCTTTATAGGAAGCCCTGCTATCATCCAGCATACTTACATCGTCAGAGTATGCATAATCCTGCTTGCTTTGGTAACATTATCAAAGGACAAGCCATGAGAATATCCCGCATCTGCTGTGATGATATGGTTTTTGATGCAGAAATGGAACATCTACAAAAGGGTTTTATGAGTAGGGGTTACAAGAAAGGAATTTGAGAGAGTTAGTGCCCAAATGGGCTATTTGAGACAACATAGAGCTAGACCTTATTTTAGTGCTGGCTCATTCTCTTCGAAATCTACACAAGATACTTCTAGACGTAATTTATCTGTTGTATTGCCTTACTGTAGTAACATCAACAGAATACAGAAGATGATCTCTGATAATTGGAATATTCTAGTGGCAGATGATGCTACTAGAAAACTGATTGGACATGCTCCTACTTTTATTTTCAAGAACTGCCAAACATTACAACAACGTATTTGCTATTCTAATAATAATCATATCCAGAATATGAATAATGAATATATGTGGGGTACCAAGAAATGTGGCAATTGTCCACAATGTTGTCACATTGATGAGTCTAGATATTTTAGGCATCCTGAGACTGGGGTGCTGTGGAAACTTAGGAATGCAGGTACATGTAATACTAGGAATTTAGTATATGTTGCCCACTGTAACACTTGTTTTTGTTACTATGTGGGTAAAACAAATAGATCGTTGCGTGAGAGGATTCGTGACCACTATTATTGTATTAGGCGAGAGGAAACTCATAGTGCTATTGCTAAACACGTACTGAGTACAGATCCCTCACATATCTTTCTGTTTCAGATTTTATATATAGTTCCCCAAAATCCTCGATTAGGTAATATTGTTAATGACACAGAGGCAGCTGAAGTTAAATGGATATTAAGGTTAGGTGCGCACCGTGGATATGGCTTGAATGAATCTGTTTCACTCAAGCCTATTCTACATGCTAGACCCCTTAGATAATAGTTTTATTTTAGATGTTTCTCTAGATATGTTTATTAGTGATTTGTTATTTATATATATTTTACATGTGTTGGAGCCTTGTTAGATATAACATTGACTTATGCACTTTATAGTATTATTATTTTTAATTGATATGTAGTTGTTTGTTTTATGACTCATCAATTATGCAATTATACAATTTGTATTTTTGCTATTTAAACATGGTGACTATTCATTTTATTAACATCTGAGGAAGCGGGCAGGTAGTCCGTGAAAGCGCTTACGTTTTTTCTGTGCCTTTTATAATAAATCTTGCCTTTTATCGTGGATTTGGATTTATCTGATTTTTCTGCAACTTGCTACTGTGATTATTTGACTGTTTTGCTGCTGGCTGGCTGCGTTTGGGATTTTGGTTTTTCGTATATATATATATATATATATATATATATATATATATATATATATATATTATTTTTTTATATGTATGTGCTATATATTTTTTATATGTATATGTGCTATTTATTTACTATTTATTGTGCATTATTGAAGGGGTTACTTTAAATGTCAAGGATTTCTGATTGATTTATTGATGGAATTTTGTTTGATTGGAAATTTGTTTGAATTTTAGCATTTATATAAAAGGATATAGGGATAGCGTACACTTTTTATCTCTGATAAAGTTTCTAATTATGTTCAGATGAAAGCACTCAAATTGCTTTAATAAAATTTTTTTACAGACTACTTGGAAGTTGCAGTTTGATATATTGTAACATTTCTTTGTGTGAAGTCATTTTAGTGAGGAGAGAACACCGTATGTTTGAACAGTTAAGCCAAAAGCTTGGGGGAGACTGATCTGCCTTTTCCCTTTTTGACACTGAAATCAACAGGTGTGTGTGTGTGTGTGTGTGTGTGTGTGTGTGTGTGTGTGTGTGTGTGTGTGTGTTGTTTTGGTTGACATTCAAGAGATCAGTTTACACCTGCACATGGGACACTACTGTTACCATCCACTTTTCACCAGACACTGCTGATGTCATCACTTATGAAGTATTTTCTGACACTCTGCAAGTCAGACTTGTACTGTGGCACTTGTGTTAAATACTGAGTTCTCTAGTCTGTGTACTTAGTTATGTAGGGATTCTGTTCCCACTATAGTCAATTGGTGTGCATGTGTGTGTTTGTTCAGTTGGTTGACATTCAAGAGATTGGTTCACTCCTGCATATGGGAAACTGCTATTACCTTCCTTCTCTCACCAGACTCAGCTGATATTATCACGTATAAAGTGTTGTCTGACACTCTGCAAATCAGACTTGTGCTGTGGCACTTGTGTTAACTATTGAGTTCTCGAGTTGGGTTATTTATTTAGGTAGGAGTGCTTTTCTCACTGCAGTCATGTGTGTGTGTGTGTGTGTGTGTGTGTGTGTGTGTGTGTGTGTGTGTGTGTGTGTGTGTTTTCACTTGGCTGACTTTCAAGAGACCATTTTACACCAGTACATGGGACACAACTATAACCATTTTCTTCTCACCAGACATTGCTGATGTCAACTATAAAGTATTCCCTGACACTGTAAAAGCCAGAATTCTGCTGTGGTGCTTGTGTTAATATTGTGTTCCTTAAATAATTAGGTAGGGGCTCTATTCTCCCCACAGACAACAATGTATGCATTTAACAATCACTATGGTGAACATTTTAGAACAATATGCGAGTCCACAGCTATGTTTAGCACTTCTCTGAACATCTTGTTGTAGCATACAAAGATTATGTCAGCCTGTGTAATATGCACTCTGACAGTATTCAAGACAAATCTGTGCTGTGACAGTATCATTAACTACTGTGTTTACAATCTACTTTAACTACACATATAGGGGTTCTAATCTGACATCAGGCAACGTGCATGTCTATGCATACAACTATCACTTTTGAGACAATTTTACACAGGGATGTGACTCCACATCCATGCCCTATGCTCAACCCAACATGTTCTTTTCAGCATACAATGATGCTATCATACAGCATAAATTGCAATTTGATAGTGTTTCAGTCAGACATATGTAGTGCTGCTACTATAGCATTGCATGACATTCATATGCTATGCCTACACAGGTATAATGTTCATATCAGGCCCAGTCTACTGCTGTGTGTGTAGCTGGTGGTACAGTATGGTCATTGTATGATCTTCGGAAAAGCTCTTTTACTACCACTTGGGGTATCTTTCACATAGCCCTATGCATCCTCCTATTTCTTCTGGCCACATGACATCCTCCCTGCAGGGGAGTGGAGGATGTCCTCATGTAAAATATGCGTGAGATATCATGAAGCAGAATCCTTTCATTAGACTCTACAAGCCATCTTCAGACCACTACATGTCTGATTCCTAATTCTTTCATGGTGTGGTTCACATGTCCCATATGGACAGTGGCAGAATGTAATGCAATCCAAAAAACATGCACATACACACAATAGTCTTGCCATCTTCTATACTATAGATATAGGGATGTTTATTTACATGGTATAATAATGGCTAGGATTTCATGTGATGTTGGCCATAAGCCTAATAATGTCCTATGACACTGTGAACAGATGACATGTCAATGTTGTTGTCATTGACATGTGCTATGTTAAGAAATTAATGACACACCACCTTTGCAATGCACAGAAGGACAACTCCAAGCCAGCTGTAACATGCCAAAGCTTTATTTCAAAGCTGAGTTTTCATTCTTACTGTGTATGCTACAGTAGCAGCACTACATATGTCAGAACTTGAAGCTGTGTATCACAAACTGTAACATAAAGAGCATTGGTAAGTTTATTTTTCCTACTATCTAAACAATGCTCATATATACTATCTCTTAACCTCCTAGAGGTTTTCCCCACATAAAAGGCGGGGCATTGTAAACATTGAACTAAGTACATCACATTTGTAGAACTACAGTTGAAACTGTTGTAGGTGTCTAGTCAGGTTCATGCCAAACTGGACAATATATTTGATGATTGGTCTAATGAGGGATGAGTAGAGAGGGATGCTGACCTCTTTCTTCCTGGATACAAAACCCTTGGTTATGAGGTGTGCCACATAGAAAGACTTGGTCAGTGGCAATGCGGTGGTCGAAGGTGAGGTTGCTGTCGACTTGGGTGTCTAGATCTCTTATGGCCCCTTCAGTGTTCAGTGGTCTCCCATCAACATGGCAATAAGTGGGAACTGATTTTTTCCAAAGGGGAATGATGATGTATTTTTTGGCATTAAGCTTAAGGCCATGGTTTCAACACCAGTCATTGGTCTAAGTGAGGCTCTTTTGTTGGATGTCTGCATCACTTGGGAGTTAATAATGACTCATAGCTTGCAGTCATCAGTGAATTTGGTCAGCCAGAGTCCCTCTGTGGTGGCCTGGACTTCTGAAAAGTAGATGGCAAACAAGAGAGGGCCCAGGACTGAGCCCTGTGGTACTCCACTCATGACTGGTCTACAGTCTGACTTGGAGTCTGCAACTTTCACTCTGTGGGTCCTGTCTGTGAACCAATTTGCAACCCACCTGGTGATATAAGGATTGATGCCTAGCTTGGTGAGTTTATCAATGATATCCAAGTGGGGAATGGTATCAAAGGCCTTAGCCAGGTCGAGGTAGGATGTATGCACTGCCTTACCCTCATCCACAGCCTTTGCGACTGCCTCAAAGAAGTCAGTCCAGTTCAGCAGGCAGGATCTCCCCATGACAAAGCCGAACTGTGTGGAGTCAAGAGTCTGGAGATTGCCAATATCTTTGTTGATCAGGTCCATGATGATGCGCTCCATAGCTTTACGTACCAGACACATCAGGCTAATGAGGCTATAGTTCCCAGGGTCTGTAGTCACTCCCCCTTTATGAACTGGGATGACTGTAGCAGTGCGCCATTCGTTAGGGGCATAGCCTGATGTAAGGCTGTGATTGTACAGGATACACAAGTGTGGTGCAGTTCATTTTATAGCTCATGTAGAATGCAGCCAGGGATATTACCAGGTCCCATGGATGCTGTATTCTTGGCTTTGGACAATGCAGCTTTTACCTGTGCTGCAGAAATGTTGGGTAACAGGCTTTCTTCTAGTATTGTGATAGGGCCTGGGGAGAGTAAAGTTGGCACTGAATCTGTCGTCCAGTATGTTGCCTATATCTGTTGGCTCAGTATAGGAGGTACCATTGTGCAGTAACTTAGAGCAAATCTGGGTATTGCCTTGGAGGTTCTCGCTATAGCTATAGAAGGCTTTGTGGTTGTTATTGGTGTCAGCTGTAATTCTGGCTTCATAGCTGCCATTAGAGGATTTGATAAGGGATGTCAAATTTTTATTGAGGCTGATAAGGGATTTTTTTCAGTCCTGTGACTTCATTTTTTTCTGCAACAGTTTCTTCCTTCTGTTGTAGAGTTTATTGATGGCTGGGGACTACCAGATTGGCTTCCTTTTTTTGGAGATGAGCATCTTGGTTCTATTTGGTATGGCAAGTTCCATGCATTTGTGTACATGCTCGTGCAGTGTATTGGTGCATGATTTGGCAGTCATGTAGCTATTTTCCATTGGCATGGGTGCCAAGAAGTTAGCCTCCTCTGTTTTTAGGGGCCCAAAGTCAGCTTTGGAGAATTTTTTGGGGGTGGTTACCTTTGCGGGGGGGTGTAGGTGAGGTGGAGATTTCCATGCTGATCAGTTTATGGTCAGATTTAACCAGGGAGGAATTGACTATTGGTGTGGAGCAACGGTCTCCCATGTTGGTGATAACCAGATGGAGGATGTTGGTTCCTCTAGTGGGGGTCAGAATGAGCTTGTCCAGGGCATTGGAATTGCAGCTTAAGTGGATGTGACACCATTTTAAACAAAAAACCCTCAACTGTAATAGTAGGAGCAGCAGCAACACCTGCACCAACACAGCAGTCTGAAGCATGCTTCTGGGAGTGGAGTAGCATAATTTAAAAAAGATAGCGACCTGATAGTTGATAGTTGAGATAGTTCTGATGTGTGCTACACCTTTTGGGCCTGTACTGGAACAGTGTATAGGTATATAGAGTAACCTTTATTATGGTTACCTCCAGCTTGCTCCTGCATATAGTCCACTTGTAATACATGTAAATCTTTATCTTCTCTGCAGCTGTCAAAGGCAGCCACTATCAGGACTGCCTAGATAAGATTGATGATATCCTATATGCGCCGTACTGTGTGAATATGCCATGGGGACACCTGTAGTTTACATCCTAGTATGTAACCCCAATCATTAGCCTGTTGTCAGCTGTGACTACAACCTGGAAGTTTCTGTGTGGCAGCCATCTCAGCTGTATATAAGCACATGTTTGTCTATAACAGTTGGCTGCAGTATTATCGCAGTATCTTCTGCCCATAGCATGGCTTATCAGTTGCAAATACTGTATTCCTATTACTGCCCAAGCCTATAATTTTCAGTATTCATATCGCAACCCACTGTCTGTATTTGGTAACCTATTCTCCCCAGCAGTCACCAGCTTACTCTTCTCTTTATTCATCAGGTGTCGTCATATAGAAAAACTGATGTAATGGTGTTGGCTGCATGCTTTGTGCCCCCTGACTACCTGATGTCATGGAAGATAAGACAGCAACTGACGCAGGTCCCAAGACTTTGATAATCAGGCCGACTGAGGGCTACTGCAAGCAGATAACCCAATTGTGATGACTGCAACAGTAAATACACATGAACATCTACATTTATGGTAAGTGTACACAACTGTACTTTCTGTGCCATCTATGCATCCAAAACATGTAGTATTCCTAATACAGAGAAACAGACTTAAGCTTAGCTACCCCATTTAGACTTGCATGCTATTCAAACATGGAAGATGTAACACCTTTAGTAGATTTCCAGAGTTTTCTTAACAGTCCTATTGACTTCTCATACTTATGCCTGTTGAGGATATCATACAGCTTACCACTTGTGAGATTTTCTTCTCCCTTCCAGACCTTTCCAAGTAGGGGAATATTTCCTAAGGTCTAACACCACTCTTAAACCAATCTCTCTAATCCAACTACATTCCACATGTTTAGATGTTCAAAATATAACTGGGCTCCTGAAGGAAAATCAGTTTATCCCAAAATGTTGACCAGTCCCAAAAAATAATATTCCTATCACTAGCTAAGGCAAAGAAATCCCCTACAACCAGGACATGCAAAGAGCCACTTATATTTGAGTTTGAGTTTATAGAGGATTTTAGGTAATGGTGGAGTATGTGCTGCTTGCTTGCTTGTATTTCAGTATGCTAATGTAATTAATCTTGGATAGGCTGCAGGAGATATTAGAGAAATGCGCTGTGGTACTCTGCTTATAGTCAAGTGCAAGAAATCCTGGTCAGCTAGTAGTTATGACTTTTCTCTCTACAGTACCACAGTAGGAACCTTATTTAGCTGTGGTCAGTAGTGGTCAAAAACTCAAGGCAGTGATGACCTTTGATGTATGCTCTTAAGATACAACATCTTCACATTTTTTGTGCTAGCAGTGCATACTGTGAGACTGTGACTTTGACCTTCACACTGTGCCAGCTATTCTATTATTTCTAAACCAGCCACGTTATAAAAGTCAAGTGGAATGCCATCTGATGTTTTAGGGATTTCACCATTCATATATCTAATGACTTCCACCACTTCCCCTACTTTTTGTGTAACTATTCTTCCTTTTTATTCATGCAATCTATCCTAATTAATTCTGAAAAAAGTCTCCCCATCTCTTATATAGTAAATGTCTTGAAAGGCCTGCTCAGTTTCCTATCACCCATGATTCTTAACTTGTCATTTCAACCTTTATCCATTCTTTTTTTTTTCTCTGGTTGTTGACACTTGGTCCATCTTTGTTGCAGTTCTGTTTCTGTACTATTGCCCCTTTCTAGCTATAAATGTATTTGCATATTTAGAATTGGAGTTGAATTTATATCCTCCTTACCATCTATCTTGTTACTCTTTTTTTTTATTATAGTTCCCTTCATGTTCAGGCTTTTGAGGATCGATGGTCGGCTTGTGCTTTCCTTTGCTAGGCAAAAAAATAGATCCTTATTTAGATCTGTTTCTAAGTTTTTCCACTTAGATTTTGGCTCCCGTGAGGGAATACCTCAAGATTTTGGGTCTGTTGGCATCTGTGATACCTCTGGCAAGACTCCAGATGAGAAAGATATAGTACTATCTGAAATATCTTTGGTCCTAGCATCAATACCCTTTATGTTTTCAAATCCCAGTGCTGGGATTTGTCAGAAGAAACATTTTTCATTCGAGACAGTAAATCCTTAAATATGGGTATCCCCTTCTCCTTCCTTGTTCCAAAGCAGTTTTGTCACAAAAGATGCTTTGGACATTGCTTGGGGAGAAGTTTTATGAGGGATAAAAGTGCAGGTGGTGTGGCACATCAAGGACAAATGCAAGCAAATAAGTATCTAGAAGATGCTTGCCCTGATCAAGGCCCTCAATTCTCTGAACCATCTTTTTCCCCTCGGTGCCTCTTAAAATTGGTTTCAGACAATACCACCATTTTGTGGGACATCAACAAGCAAGGAGGGGGAACCAGGTCATAGCCCTTTGCACACTAGCCATGCTAGCTTGGGATGTGGCTCTAGAGCATAATTTCACTATACATCCTATATTCCATCAGAGCAAACTGTGTAGCAGACAAGGTGAACAATTCCAAGGCGCACCCTCATGAATGGAAACTAAATCAGGACGTCTTCCAATATTTGATCCACCTGTGGGGAGTTCCTCAAGTAGACTTATTTGCCTCTTCTTTGAACAATCAACTGGTAAGATTCTTTTCCAGAATTCTATGCAAGAAGGCCTCTAAGAAAGATACATTTTCTTTTCTTTGGGCATGTATGTTTCAGTAAGTCCTCCTCCCCCTTTCCACTAATATCCATGGTAATTTTGAAGATTCAGAGGGAATTTCCCAAGATCATTGTGGTGACTCCCTTCTGGTCTAGGCAACTGTGTTCTCCCTCCTTTTGGAAATTGACAGGGGCAATTTCCACAAGCTCCCTCATAGACCGGATATATTAACTCTGAAATAGAGGTGTTTGATATACTCCAACATCAATCTTTTTCAACTGACTGACTGGATGATAAGGTCTTAATTCATTTTAGATACCTATTTACTTAGGATGTTCAGCAGATACTAATAGAAGCAATAAAGCCTGCTACTTGAAGATCTCATATTAGGAAATGGAAAAGGTTTTCTAGTCGGTGCAAACAAAGTAACCAGTATCCATTCATGCTAGTTGTTCTCGGGTTTTATAATATTTGTGAGTCACTGTCCTATGGTCTTTCTTACTGCTCTATCAAAGTTTATTTACTGGCCATTTCAGCATGTCTATCCAAAGATCCTCTTCTTTCAAGGCAGGTCTCATGTCAAAATGTTCTTGAAAGGGGTTTTGCATAGGAGACTGCCAAGTAAACCTGTGAACCCTCCTTGGGGTCTTAATTATGTCTTAGAGATGATAACACTTGCTCTTTTTGAGCCGGCTAGTCTGATTACTTGAGACTATTAACATGGAAAACAGTTTTACTGATGTTCTTCATGTTTCACTGATGCAGTCATCACATTTGGGTTATCTGCCTGCATGTAGCCCTCAGCTGGCCTGAATACCAGAGTCTTGGATTCCTGCGTCGGATGCTGTCTCTTCTTCCATGACGTCAGGTCGTCAGGGGTATAAAACATGCAGCCGATGCCATTACATCAGTCTTTCTTGCAGTGAGGTGCCCGAAGCAGAATCAGTTTGCAAGTGCCGGTTGTCCGACTCCTGAAATTTTCATTTTCAAGTTTCAGAACCGAAGTCTTCAAAAAAGATAAGTACCCTGTTGGGGATCTTTTTTCTTGCTCCAACCGATGTCAGTTAAAGTTAACAATTGTCTTAACTGTGGAAAGTAAGTACCTCATAAAGATTTTCATTCATACTGCATTCCTTGCTTAGGCCCAGGCCACGACATCCCGCTCTGTCGGTTTTATGCCTTGTTCAACCCCCGAATTATTCATCATCAGACTATATTTGCAGCAAATTATTTTGGTACTTGGTATCTGTACTCCGAAATGGCTTCAGTAAGCCATCCGACTACCGATCTTCCAAAAAAACGTAAGGATAAAGACAGAGACAGACTGCATAGGTCCAAAACTGCTGACAATGATTCCGTTGAGCTAGTCGCCAGTCCGCCGGTACTCAGTGAGGCGCTTTCATAACCCTTGATACCCGCTACTTCAGATTCGCAGGCCTCTACTGAGACCCATTTGGAGTCCGGTATGCCGTGAGATGCTTCTTCGACTATGGAACCTGCGGATGTCTCTACCTTGGATGGGTCCAGAGGCACTGTGCAGGCACCGGCTTCTGAGGGTGTATTCAGGCCTGCAGACTTGCATTTTAAACCAATGCCATCTTTTTCATCCAGGTCTAAAACTCGCATCACACCTAGAAGACTGATGTCCAAACCACATGGTCAGGCCCATGTGCCTAAAAAACAAATGCTTAGAATGGCTGAAGACCTTGTTACCTTAATTAGGGTAAGCCAGCCTAACCCTTCTAAGAGACCAAGAACTGATTTTCCTTCTGATTCTTCTGATCAGGAATCTGATATTTCTGTTTCTTCTGATTACCAGGATTTGCCCTTATCTACCTATGAGGATTCTGCTACAGAGGATTCCATTCCCTCCAGAAGAGTTTTCTTTTGGCAAAACCTTGCACACTCTTAGGGAGAATTTCTGCCGGGAATACCAGGATTACTCTGACTCCAAAAAGAGGCTTAGGGAATTCTTACTCCTTCCTCAAACAGGCCGTTAGCTATCCCTCCTGTTCTGGACATTGTAGATGATGCTTTCTTGGAATCTAGCCTTTCCCCAGACACTTTACCTCCAGCTCCCAGAAAATCTGACAGGTATTACAGAGTGCCTGACTCACACAAGTTCCTCTTCAAGAATCCTACTGCGGATCCAGAGACCATTTCCCAAGGACCAAAGGGCATTAAGGCTACTGCTGCCAAAAATCCTACCCCTTCTGATAGAGATTCTAGAGCCTTGGACAGATTGGGTAAGAAGGTATACACTGTTGCTACTTTGGCCATTAGGGCTTTAAATTGCCAGTTTCATATGTTAAAGTACCAACAGCATATTATGGGATTACTTAAACAGAAAATGATGTTGATTCCTGACTGTGCTGAACACAAAGAATTACAGGATTTAATGCATTCTGGAGAACAAGTTGGTAAGCATACTTTGCAATGTGGTTTTGACTCTTTAGAAGCATCTTGCAGGGCTGCTGTCACTGGGTCTGTACTTAGAAGGCATGCTTGGCTTAAGGAGCAAAACTTGCCAGATCATGTTAAAGCTAAATTACTGGATGCTCCCTTAAACCAAGACTGCCTGTTTGGCAACAAAGCAGAAAAAGTCCTCAAAAAGATGGAGGAAAAAGCTAAATCTATACAAACTGTTAAATAATTCCTGCAAGTACAGCCTCCCAGATTTAGTAAGCATTGGCCTTGAAAGAATTGGTCCTTTCCAGTCTCTTCCAGGCTTTCTCAGTCCAAACCCAGGAACAGCAGACCACCTAGGTTACAGTCTCAGGCTACACACAGGCCTAAGCAGTGTGGGGCTCCCACTTCCAAAGCAGGGAGTAGTAAGGCATCCCCCTATGGAAAAATGACACAATGACTTAAACCTTAACCCTTCCAAGCCCTGCTCTACTGTCTGCTCCCTTAGGAGGAAAGCTCGCCCTGCATGCAAAAAACTGGGAACTCATTTCCCAGGACAAATGGGTTTTGAATATAGTTTCCCAAGGATACAGATTCCACTTCCACACCCTACCAACCCCAAACAGTTGGCCAGACCTACCATTAAATCAGTGGGCAGAGGCCCAACAGCAGGTTCTCTCTCTTCTAAGTATCAGGGCTGTTCAACCTGTCCCAGCAGAAGAAAGGGGACAAAGTTTTTATTCAAAACTTTTCCTGGTACCCAGAAAAGACAGCTCCTGGCATCCTGTTCTGGACCTGTCTATTCTAAACACCTTTTTGGTAATCCCAAAATTCAAAATGCTAACACTTCAACAGCTGCATCCTATGCTGGGCAAAGATGCCTGGTTGGCAACCTTAGACTTAAAGGAAGCTTACTTGCACATTCCAATCAGGGAATCTTGCAGGAAATACCTACGCTACAGGACAGGCACCATGCACTATCAGTTCTCTGCACTTCCCTTTGGCTTATGTACTGCCCCCATGGTATTCAAAAAGTGTCTAACTCCAGCCATTGCATTTTGCAGGCAGAGAAAAATTCAAATATACCCATACTTGATTGATTGTCTGAGTCAGGCAGAAAGCCAGGACTTGCTATTAAATCATCTGGAGTTCATAAAGAAACGTCTAACCTCTCTGGAGTACACCATAAATGAAAATAAATCTCACATAGTACCTTGCCAACAGATTGTATTCCTGGGAGCAAGCATGAACACAACTTCCCAGATGGCTTTCTTCACTCCAGAGAAACAAGTTTATTTGACAACCTACTTCAAACTATTGGCCACAAAGACCCAGCTATCTGCAAGGAAAATTCTGCAAGCCCTGGGGTTCATGGCCTATTGCATTCTACTAATTCCATATGCAAGACTGCATATGAGGAAACTACAATGGTATCTAAAAAGCCTATGGTGTCAACATTCTCAGGACCTGGAATCAATGATTCCTATCATTCTTTGTATAGACAGAGTTCCTTTGGTGGGCAGAGGCCTGCCACCACAACAAGGGGCTCCCTTTCACTCTACCCCCTGCCACCCAAACCCTAACAACAGATGCATCAGACTATGCATGGGGGGCTCATTTGGCAGGGCCAGTGCATTCAGGGCAAATGGAAACCGAGACAGATGCACCTGCATATCAACCAAAAAGAAATGTTAGCTGTACAGAATTCCCTGTCAGCCTTCAAAGACCAAATTCTTCTAGGACAATTATTGGTAAAGAAAGACAACACCACAGTTATGTGGTACATAAACAAGCAGGGGAGAACCCACTCGTACCCTCTCTGCAGACTAGCTATGGCTCTGCGGAACACAGCCTTGAGCTACCAAGTGTACCTGCAAGTTCATTTCCTGCCAGGCAAGCTAAATTCACTGGCATATGACCTAAGCAGAAATCTCATGGACCTACCACGAATGGAAACTGGAACCAAAAATATTCAACCTCTTGAGGAACAAATGGGGGACTCCAGAGGTAGACCTGTTTGCCTCCCCTCAGAACTACCTATTGGACAAATGCAGCACAAGGACTTCCCACAGTCAAGCCTGGAAAGTGGATGCCCTGTCCTTTACCTGGGAAAGCCTCTCAGTGTATGCCTTTCCCCCTCTGCCTCTCCTCTCGAAGGTTCTGCTAAAGATCAAACAGGACAAGCCAAGTACTGGAACCATGGTACCTGCCTCAGATCCCTTCCCTACTGTTCCAGCAGGTGGGCCAGATTCTGCCCCCTCAGCTTCAAACCCTGAACCTTGCAGACTGGCTAATTCCTTGAGCTCTCCAATAGCATCCCTCAGTAAGCAGGTGATAGATGTCATTCTGGAGGCAAGGAGGCCTAGTACTAGAAAATCCTATGCTGAAAAGTGGAAAAGATACTGTTCTTGAAGCCAGACTCAGGGGATGGACACAACGGTGCCCAGCTTACCTCATATTCTTCAGTACTTAACAGAAATGCTCCACAAGGGCCTATCCTTCTCAATATTAAAATTCAGGCCTCTGCCATTTCAGCACATTATAATACTGAGCCACCCCTCTTTTCTCACCCCCTGTTAAAGCAATTCCTTAGAGGGGCCAAAAATTTAAGACCCCCCCCAGGAGAGCCCCTACTCCAGCCTGGGACCTTAATTTTGTATTAGAAAAGCTCACTCTCCCTCCCACTGAGCCAGCTGCACCTGCAGAGTTGAAATTCCTTTCTTGGAAAACAGCCTTCCTTCTAGTCATCAATTCAACTAGAAGAGTGTCTGAATTACAGGCCCTTATGGCGGTGGAACCTTCATTATCTTCCATGCAGACAGGGTCTCTCTCAGGACCAACCCTTCTTTATGCCCAAGGTGGTGTCTAGTGTGGCCATTAATCAGTCCATTCATTTGCCTACTTTTTTCCCTAATCCACAAAACAAAGGAGAATGAATATTGCACTCTCTGGACGTGCACAGACAACTTAAATTTTATTTGGACAGGACTAAGCCTCTCAGAAAATCTGAACAGCTGCTAGATGGCTTTGCTGCAGGGACAGAGGGGAAGGCCATTTCAAAGCAAATCATTTCTAAATGTATAGCCCATTGCATTAATTTCTGCTATAAGCACCATGGAAAACCTACCCCACAGGGGATAAGATCACATTCCACCAGGGCTACATCTACCTCTACAGCCTTTCTCAGAAGAGTCCCTACCAGGGACATCCTAGAAGCTGCTACCTGGAGCTCTGTATATACCTTCACCAAGCATTACCACATGCCTATTTTTTTCTAAATTCAGAGCTGGTTTTGCCACTACAGTCTTGCAGGGCTTAATAGCTGGTCCTAATGCTCTCTAACTTCCTCCTCCCTTCCTTAGCTTTGGGAATCTACCCAAATGTGATGACTGCAACAGTGAAATATGAAGAACACAGTACGGTTGTGTACATTTACCATAAATGTAGATGTTCGAGTGTATTCACTGTTGCAGTCCTGGTTACCCTGCCTCCAGCCCCCTGACTTCTCTTGTCTCTACCTTTCCTTCCTGTTTGGTGTATTTAAGCTTTCTGGTGTATTTGTTTTTTGTTGGAGGTGTACCATAAAATATAATTGCTTCCCATTGTGGGGGCACCTGACATCTGGGGCAAGAAAAACTGATGTAATGGCATCAGCTGCATGTTTTATACCCCTGATGACCTGACGTCATGGAAGAAGAGACAGCATCCGACGCAGGAATCCAAGACTCTGCTATTCAGGCCGGCTAGGGCTACCTTTTATTTTATTTTATTTTTTATTTTGCATTTGTTGACCAGGCTAGTCTAGCTGGAGAAATTTCCATTTTCAGTAGAGGCCAGTAAGATACATTCAGAAAAAAAGCTATCATACAAAAATGTAATAACAATAATCATTATAATGAAAATATTAGAGTTAGTAATAGAGTTTGAAAGCAAAAAATAAAATAAAAAATAGTAAACTCTTCAATGTAAATAAAAAACTACTACAAGAGTTAGTTACTAAAACACTCAATACAGTCGACAGGCAGATAACCCAAATGTGATGACTGCAACAGTGAATACACTCAGACATCTACATTTATGGTAAGTGTACACAACTGTACTATTCTACTGACTTCTGCAAGAAGGATGTCTGAGTTGCAAGCTATTATAGTGAGTCAACCTTACCTCATTTCCATGTGGACAGGGTTTCTTTGAGAACTAATCTTTCTTTAAGCCAGACTATCCATCTCCTCATTTTCTTTACTGAATCTAAAAATGAGGGAGAAAGGATCCTCCATATCTTGGATATGCACAGACAACTGAGGTACTATCTTGACAGAACTATGTCTCTCAGATCTTGTGTTCAATTGTTTATGTCTTCTGAAAGTAAGAGGAAGGGAGAAGCTGTGTCTCATACAGACTATTTCCAAATCATTCTCTAAGGCTACTCCCTTTTATTACGCTCACCCTAATAAATCTAGTTCAGGCAGGGTCAAAGCCATATCTGTCTGGGCCTTGGCTTCATGTATATAATTTTAGAAAGAGATGGATTCTAGAAATATTCTAGAAGCTGCAACTTGGTCCTCTGCAGTCTGCACACACATTTGTAAAGCACTGTAAGCTTGTATCCTTTTCTAGGTCCAGATCAAGTTTTACAAGTACCATTCTCCTGGGGTTCCTGGGCACTTCTCTTTACACCTACCAAATGTAGTTAGCTTTGATAATCTGCTCATATAGGTAAGGTTACTGCAGCGGTCAGTGATTAGTATAACAAACATAATATAATTGTAGAAGTTGAACTTACCATAACCACGTGAAGCAGAGTTCCTCCGTAATCCAATTCAAGTGCAACATGGACAATTGGATGGAAAAACAGAAATTCATTCCATGTTTGGTACCTATGTCTCTGATCCAAACAGATAACCTGTAAATGTTTCATCTCCTAGCCCATGCTTACACTTATCAAGGGTATCAGAACTCATCAGAGATTTGGGATGCATGGCTAGGCTTAAAAAAATGCCCTTTTGGTCATTAGCCTAGTAAACGCCTATGAACCTATAAAAACTCTAATAGATTTGGTCATTCATTTAGCACTCTCCTGTCTGTTATTTTTTGTCTACTCACTGATATCAATTCCTGGTAAGGAAGGTAATCTCAAACATGCAGTCAAAGGTTTGCTTGTCCTCAGCTTACTGTATTATCTTTCTCTCTCTAGTTACTTGCTCCAGTATCTTAGTTCCTTTCTCAGTTTTCTCCAGAACATTCTAGTACAATCTTGCTTATTTTCTGTACCACTACTTGCAGTGGGCCTATGGGCAAAATCTCATTTATCCATTCCCATGTTGACTTAGTTCTCAAAATACTTTCTGCAGCTTTATGAAAATAATATGCTGTATGGTTATTGTTATTCTCCTTAAGGATATGCATCCAAATTCCTACAATCATTTTATTTTTCAGACTCCCACACTTCACTATCATCCTTTTCACTATGATTTATAACCTTCTGCTTGTGTCATGTATATGACTCTTAATTGTGTATCTCTACAGCACCCATGCAAATTAGGTAGTCATAAAGCACATTGTTATATGAGAAGGATTAGCTTAACTTACTTTACTGTCACCCTCTTTCCCTATCACATCAATTCTTTCAACTTTTTATTAATTCTTTCCCACAACTACTCATCTGGTTGATAAAAATATAACCAACCAGTGTGTAAAACTAAAAGGAATGAAAACATTTTCACTGCTTGTATATTACAATCCATGCCCATAAACAAGACCTTCCAGTTTCATAGTTTTTGTATTATCTTTTGTTTAGTCTCTTACCACATATCCTTAGCTGCCATAACAGAATAATTTTTAATACATACACATAAATGCTTCATTTAGCATGTCCCCATAAATCTAGGTATCGCTGAACCCATTCCTGTGTGGATATGCAATTTATTGCCATAGTCTTTGTTTTATCATCTTTAATGTTATACCCTAAAAAGACTTGCCCCAGAATTTAATAAACTCCATGTAGGCACCATGTAGAGCCTACAAGGAATGTATCTGTGTGCACAGCTTCCCTCTCAGCAGCACATCATACATGTTAATGATGGCATACTGCTGAGGGACAGCATAGAATACAGATATTGAATCAGTGTAGGGAAATGTGTTGAGGCTACCTGCAGTTGTGGATACCTGGTCAGATGTTATGTACAGGGTGTGGCTCCCTGAAATGCACCCACCACTGTTGAAATGCTGTAAATTGTGTTAAACATGTAATCTATAAGTTATATGGTTTTATTTGTTTTGTTTCTATTATTTTTCTGCATGTTTGCATAGTACGCTTTGGAGTGCAGCAATGCCAGGCCATGCTTGCATATGGACAGCTGACACCTGCTATACATGTATAAATAGAAACTTGATGTAATCAGTTATCATAATTAATTATTTTATTTTTCCATTGTACTTTTTTTTGTAATTGCCTTTTGCGCAGTACAGTTCTGATCACCGCAGAGCTGAGCACCACTTATACATACATAGCTAACACCTGACAGACATCTAAAAATAGAAACCAGATGTAATTAATTATTTATTTGTAGGTCTGATTATGCATGTTTGCACGGTGTGGCACAGTGCTCAGCAATGCTAGCAGGTAGCCTGGTAGCATATGTGAAAGTATACTAGTTTTCATAATATCCAAGCAGCTAAAAGGGTGGAGTTATGGCCTTATGTGTAGTAGGTCCTGGGTTCGAGTCCATAGCAAGCAGGACATATTTGTAATTTAGTCTACAATTTTTGTGTAATTTAATAACAAATTTCTGAAATATGGCACTGCTGTGCTCTGCTAAGCTTTGCTCAACCATGTTAAGCACTGCATATACATGCTAATGGCTAGCAATGTTTGCGCAGTGCTAAGCTTTGCTAAAACCATGGTTGAGTGAGTTTTCACACTGCTCAGGTCTGTTTAGCTGGTTTGCACACTGCTATGTAATGCAGCACTTTCTTAAATATTGCTCAATGATGTGTAAGGGTGGGAAAACAGCCTATATTAAGCACAATAGACAGGAATTCTAAACCATTCATTGGAGTTCAATCGACTGTTGATAAAGCAGGCAGTGCTGGTGAAGGTGAGTGCTTTCGGGTGCAGAAGTGGGATATTCAGGAGTCCATGATTATGGTTGGGCTTCTGGTAAAAAGCCATGAACCTAAGCTGCTGCAGGGCAGTTTTCAGGGCTTGGACTGTAAGGCAGAGGCCTGGGACCATTTGGCCAGGGAACATACCAGTGTTACTGGTATCCCCCACACAGGTGAGCAGTGTTGTCACCATTATGGCAACCTGAAGAGGAGAAAGTGGGGAACCTTGGACATCTCGGTCCAAGAAGCTACAGCAGGGGATGCCCCACAAAAATGTAAGCAATTTTTCCTCTGTTTTACCAATATGCAAACTGAATGTCTGAAAAACTGGCATGCATAATGGTGTGCTTCTCTCCCAACAGCTGGAGCTGAGAGGGCTCGCAATGTCGAGTCCCATGGCAGGTGCTTGGCCAGGTTTGCTCCATGAGTGTGGTAAGTACGGATGCATTATGCTAACTTTACTAGTGCACCCCATTTTGCCACTTTCCTATCACCCCCATTTTTCTTTTCTTTATATTTTTAGAGCAATGCTGCTCAGCGCACCACATAACTCAGCTTCACTAAGATTAGCTAAATAGAGCTATATTGATTATATGTGTCCTTAAAATTTTAGTTCACATTAACAAAATAAACACCTTTCCCATGTTTCAAACCTGAGACCATCACAATGGCAGTCCAGTGCATTAACCTGCCATGCCTCACAACGCTTGCATACAATAGGTGCTTTAAAGAAAAACATAGTAATTGCCAGTTACAGTCATTAAGTGCATTTCAGGGTAGCTGTACGGTGCGCCACTCATACTTGAATAAAACTTAATGGAAAGCATGGAAGTGTTTCTAGGACTCTGGTGCAATAGTACACCACTACAAAGCCAAAGACATAATACCAGATGTAAGTGAGGCCTCTGATACCAGGTACATGTGGCCTTTTATCACCAACATGTAGAAAGACACCTGTTAAGGTATTAATGGCAAAATACATGTGCAACTGGGTACCTGGTGCAGAAATACATCCATACAAAGCCTTGCACATACTGATGGATGTAGAACATGATTGTCACAGCCTGTAGGTATGCACATATGTCTTGCAAATACACCTGCTACAGCTGTGACTCAGTAGCTCAGTGTGTTAAATGCCTCATAAACAGTACATTTTTGCTACACTTAGAGCTGGGTTCAAATCCAGTGATGTGTAGCACTGAATTTTCAGTATTGTGAATCTAGCAATTAATGACAAAGTCATGCACTCTTTATCCATGCAATGCATGTCAAATTAATTTACTGCTTTCAGCTGATGGAAGTCACAGGCCTGCAGGTAGGAACACACTCTACGTATCGCTATAGCAAATGTATATGTGCATAAATTGTAACATCATGCAGTAGTATGCATTCAGAGAGAATGTCAACTCAGGTACTGTGAATGAGGGCTACTAATATCAGAGTACACCATACAATTCTTTCAAAGTCTCAGTGCAGATTAACCCAGTTAAACAATGAACATACACATTTGAAGTCCCTGCTTGTAACAAGGACTGCCCTCATACATGCTGCAAATTGCTATCAGATTGTAATACATGGCCTCGTAGATGACCAAATAGTGGACAAATTTGCATGTGTATATATATATATACATAACCGATCTTGCTGAAGGACACACCAAACATGTTGCCTAGTACTCTGTTATTGATACCATTGCTTTACATACCTACCTTAAACACATCCCTTCATTGGAGTGATTGGAGTGTAAATGGTATTCTCACTCTGGGCCTGGCTGCTGTACAACAAGGCTGACACAGGTCACACAGTTACTCCTACAGCTTGTTGTCCTCCAGAGTCTTCACACTCCCTGCCTATGTCTATTACCTGCAGCAGTAGCTGCAGCCTGTTGCACACCCATCTCTATGCAAAGGTGTCTGCTGCAGACCTACCCTCTGTAACAATGTAGTCTCCTCACCCCAGTAATGTCCAGCACAACATTTCAGAAAGGGGGCCTAATCTACATGAAGGCCTTATATATTCTACAGTGGTTGCATGTCATTGGCTGATGATAGTGCAAATCATATGTGTTGACTGCAATTAGAATTTCAGAACCACAGACCGGTTTAAAGGTAGTCACCTGCTACTGGGAAGCATGTTTAAAAAGCAAGCAGCTGGCTATGGGGAACCATTGTGTATGAGACCTTCTTCACACAGAGCATGCCACTGTGACAACTATACTATCACCACATATAAACAGAGGAGTACTGCACTCCATCAAGTATGTAAATGTTTTTGTGTACAGCAGGTTGCAGATGGATGAATAGACTTATGGGGAATAGTGATTACAACATTAAGCCTGTCTTAGACCTGTGATAATGACATATCAGTGACTTCCTGCTGTCTTGCACCTGCACAGGACATACAAAACATCACAAGTACATTGTCTTTTGTCATTGTGGCACACTGGTCTCATTGGACTGTCCCTTTACAGTGGTTGTATTAGCACACTGCTATTCGAGTGGCATTGTTTGTATGACATATTATCAAGAGGTTGCCCAAAGGAGACACACCCCAGTAAACCTGAGTGTTGAGTGTATGATAATACAGCAGTGGCTGTCATAGCATACACGGAAATGCCTAACTATTGCTACTGTCTCAGTTTTATCCACACACACACACACTGTTTGCACACTGTGGGTTATGACATGTAAGCAAGCAGTGGTTAATGCCAGTCATTTTGGCCTTGCTATATCTGTACATGGTGTAGGTCCACATATGTGATCTTGTAATGTGTTCCCCTTTTGGTGTCTTTCAAGAATTATGTACCGTAGATGCCATGCACCCTTCTCAGATGCGAAGAATGAAATACTGCGATCACTAAGGCAACATCGTCACATCCTACTATCCAAGAGTAGACAAAGCAGGGAATAGCAGGCTGTATTATGGGCAGACCTTGTCCATGATGTGAATGGCACAGGCCAGAAGGGTAGGACATATTATCAGGTTTGACACAGGACAACCAACATGATAAATGCTGCAGAACAAAGGGCACCAGATGTAGCCAGGGATCAAGCTGTCACCAGTGGAGGGCCTGCAGTGGAACAACTACTCTTAGCCACTGAGGAATTCCTGGTGTACCTAGGCACACACAACAGCTCCAAAGCATCCATCACACCATACATCGTGAAGGTGGGTGACACACTTTCCACAGCTGAGAAGCGTGCAGGTAAGCTTACTGTGCAGCACTGTAATACTGTAGTAGTCAGTGTGTCAGGCTGTAAATACATTTATGTGGGGGTCAGGTCTTTGTTCTTTGGAGGGGAGGTTAACCTCAATTATAAACTCATGCTCAGATTGTGGCCAATACAACAAGTAACACAGTAGCTACTGTAAATGTGAGATATATGGATGTATTACCTTACTGTGCTGCAACATGTGGTGGTACTGACATTACCCCACCCTCAATTTTTCACAGGTCCTTCAGGTATTGCCCAAGGCATGGTCCTGCTCCTGGTAAACATAACACTTATTTTTTAAGGAACACTTATATTTTAATATCGTGAAGGGCAGAATAATCCACTATGTAAACATAACCATGTGTGTAAACAGCGTTAGATATTTTCAAATTCCATTCTGGAACAGGTACATATGGTTTCTTGAAAGTGTAGTCACAGGAGTGCAGTTCAACAAACAGATGCACTTTGTCAGTTATAGTTAAGAGCAGATAAGGCACCTAGTTTAAATAAGGCAAGGAATCGAAAATGCCTTTTAAAATACAACATGTTGAAGGTATATACATTATACAGTGAAATGTGTATTTCTATATATTTGTTAAGAGAGTTGTACTGGGTTTTTATGTATTGTTTTGTTCAAGTATAGTGCCGTACTAATTAATTAAAAGTTAAGTATTACTGGTCATGTTTTACTTGATTTACTTCAAGTGATTGTTATAAAGGTCCTGAGTTGAATTTGTATTTTTTTTTCTGAGGATGTGTTTTGTGCATAACAGCAGGGAAGAAAGTTGTTTGATCGCTGATCCAGTCATGGGTCTTCATTGTTTTGAGTCTTGGAGGCTTTTCATACACAATAGTACAGGTATTAATGTACTGCTTTTGTCTTTCTTGTTGCAGGTAACTGTGGTGTTTGGTGTTTGTCCCCTACACAACCTGATGTCAATATCTCTTTGGACTCTGATGATGATGATGGCCACATTAAGGCACAGGTGGAGGTGTTGGGGGCTGAATCTGTCCCAGAGGTAGAAATCCCTCTTCTGCCCCCATTGTCACCACACACCATCTGTATATCCACACATACCCAGTCCCCAGAGGCCACAGATATTGGACAGTCAGAGGGTGGGGACATTGAACAGGAAAGTGTGGCAACTATGGCTTTAATGAGTAGACACTGGCCATAGCAAGAGAGCTGGCAAGGTCCCACACAGGTGGATTGACATGGGTGCTTGTAGGAGGCCTGCTGTCTGTCCACCACCTCTTACAGGTGTCACATTATGGATCACTCAGTGCATGTTTCAGGCCATCATGGAGGCACAGACACATTCTGAACAGAATGCCAAATGTACCCATAGGGTTATTGATGCAGTACAGTCTACACTGAATTGGTGACACCCTGGATTGGATAACTGATGCAGTGGATAGACTGTGGGCTAAGACAATGTCTGTCTTGGACCGCACTTTGTCTCTGCTGGAACGTGTGGTTGGAATTGAGCGTTGAGCCCATGGATATAGGTCAGCAACCCCACCTGCTGAGAGTCCATGTGGCCATGCACACTCATGCTCCTGTAGTGGCAGTCCATCCAGAGCTACAGAGGGGAGTGTGCTGTCCATACCATGACATGGCAGGCCATGGGCTTGTGGTCCTGGGTGGTCTTGTGGGGGACACTGTCCCATCAGACAGGAGTCACCATTAGGTACTAGCACTTCTTCTGACCTTGAGCATGGAGGTGCCAGTGCAACTCCTGGCAGACCCAGTTTCTGTGTACAGGAGCAGTGACAGTGAACTGTCAACTCTACCATGTACAGTCCGAAACTGTCCAACATACACATGTGTATGTCTAGCACTGAGCTTGACAGTGTAGATGTGCACACTCACAAACCACTGTCAAATGCAGGTCACCTACAAGCACACACGGCACCTTTCTATGGACCATCTTACATGCTCCTCTCCTGACTCACACACATGCTGTCTACCATTTGGGCCAGCCTAGGACTCCTGCACCCCCACACAACACCCTGAGCAAGTGCTGATACCTGTGCTGCATCCCTGTCATCCTCACCATTGATGCAGGGAAATGAAGCTATGTGTCTGATGCACAGGTTGACAATATTAGTTAACATGTATTGTGCAATGCAGTGTTGGTTCACAATGCCACTTGTAGTGGTTACAGACACATACTGTATGCTGGCATTTGTCATGAGTGTACCACATACATTCATGTACCTTATGTTGTTTGATGTATTGGCTGTATAACATAGTAGATGGATGACTCACTGTAAAGACATTAACCTAGTATGTGATGTTAGTACTACATGCTTGTGGAAGATATTCATCTAGCAGACTGAAACACACCATTGGAACATAACCCTGCCTAATGGCACACAGACCACTTCAGTGCACTTCAGCATATGGCACCTGTCTGATTGGCTGGGTAACTATCATCTCAACACAGGGCATCTGCCTGTATCCTCTTGGACTGGGGCAATATATGCTGATCCTGTAACTATGGGTATGATGATATATATGATAGTGAGGGCTGTATGGCCATTATTTGAGCTCGGTTCAAACATCGTATGGCTCCATAACATGATGTACAATGTCCTAACAGGCTGACATACAAACATGGCTACTTTGAGGCTAGCACCATTTCCAATCACTGTGTAAATGACATGCCAAGGCACACACATATTGCAAGTTGCTGCATGTAGATGTGAACACTTACCTATGTAATAAAACATACTACAGATCACAGTACGTGTTGCACGCAACACACCTAGTGTCTGCTAGTACTATCACTTTAGGACATGTGATGCTTGATGACATAAGCAGGCCATGTTATGGTCAATCCATTGGGGGACCACATCACCCGCTACAAAAACAACACTGCAAAATGCTACCTATGTCTAGGTTATGCCATATAGATATATACACATGCACTAAGTGGGCTGGAGTGATATTAGGTCCCCTACCTATCTAGTCTTATACACAATACTTTGCAGCACTTATCGCATGTGCCACAGCTTTTGTCTGATACTACACTCTCAGTTGGTAGTCTTAAGGTGGCTGACATGATCAGGCTGTGTAGAAGAGGGCAGTTTGGAAGCCAGCAGCAGGTTAAAGGCCAAAAAAGTACATAACCATTGCAGGTGGATAGCCCATGAGAGCACGGCCATTGTTTTGCATGGGAATACACACACACCAAGTGGGCTAGAGTGCGATTAGAACTCTTACTTATATAATCTTATACACTATAGATCACAATCCTTATTGCATGCACCATGGCTTACATCTGATAAGATACTGTCAGCTGGTAGTCTTAAGGTGGTTGACATAATCAGACATTGTAGAAGAAGGCAGTTTAGAAGCCAGCAGCAAGTTACAGGCCCAAAACGTGCATAACCATTGCAGGTAGATAACCCATGAGGGCATGTCTATTGTTTTGCAGGGGAATGCGCACACACACAGGCACACACAGACACACACAGACACACACACACACACACACACACACACACACACACACACACACACACACATGCTGGAGGGAGATTAGAACCGCTACCTATCTAGTTTTATACACTACAGATCACAGTACTTATTACATACACCACAGATTAAGTCTGTTGTGTAGGTTACTGTAGGCACAGTACTTGTGCATTACACAAACTAGGCTTGTGTTGAAAAGCATCTGTGGTCTGCAGAGTGATATTGCTTCATACTGGTATGTGCATCTAGTATCCTATCAGTGAGATAACTATTTTTTATCCTAGCTGTGTGTGTGTACACTTACCAGTATGGCCATATGTGGCTGGTTGCAGTTGCACAGGTGAACCTGTGGGCAGGGACAGTGTGCACTGTCCGGACTTGCATTGACAACATTATACATTACACCACCTGCTCACCTATGTCTGTCTATGTGGTGACATCCAGCAGGCACAGGGGTCTGTAGGTAAGTGGATTATGTACTGTTGTGCCCTTAGTTTGGATCCTTTGAGCAGCAGTATGGGTGTGTCATAGTGCAGATTTGCTCACCATTTTTAGGGTATGTCAGACAATACAGACATCCATATACATATTTCTGTATATAACAGGGATGTATATATATATATATATATATATATATATATATATATATATATATATATATATACAAAGGTAGCTGTGCGTGTGTGTGTGTGTGTGTGTGTGTGTGTGTGTGTGTGTGTGTGTGTGTTTGTGTATGTTATGTATATATGTTATGTAGGGATTCACTTTAGAAGCCCAAAATACTGAAATAGCAAAATTCAGTATTTCAAGCCCATAAAGTGGAATCCTGAGAACAAAGAAAGCTCAGAAGCATGAAATTCAAAACCTGGAATACTGGCAGTTTTTAATTTTGCTGTGGTTATGGTTTCAGGTAAGTGTGTGTGTGTGTGTGTGTGTGTGTGTGTGTGTGTGTGTGTGTGTGTGTGTGTGTGTGTGTGTGTGTGTGTGTGTGTGTGTGTGTGTAAGGGTTTTGGGTAGGGGCTGTGATGTGTGTCAGTGTGTTTTGTTGCTGTGATGTGTGTGTGCAAGGAGAGTGTAGTTTGTGCGGTGGTGTTTTGTGTGTGTTTGTGTGTAGTGCGACCTCGGAGTGAGTATATTTAAGTAGGGGGCATGTGGTAGACAGCTTGTGTTTGTGTGTTGGGTGGATGGTGTGTGTGTGTGTGTGTGTGTGTGTGTGTGTGTGTGTGTGTGTGTGTGTGTGTGTGTGTGTGTGTGTGTGTGTGTGTGTGCCGTAGAAGCGTGAAATGCAAAATCTCCAGTGTGCGAGATTTTGAATTCCATGGTTCTGACATTTCGTGGTTTCAAAGATTGAACTTTATAGCTTTGAAATACTGAATTTCAGTATTTCAGTATTTCAATGATATAAAGTGAGTCCGTTATTCAGATATATGGGGGCGTATAGGTATCGTTTTAATATATATAGCTGTATAATTTATTTATTTATTTACTGACATTTGTTAACCGGGTTTTCAGTGGAGACCCAAGGAGAAAAGGTCCAAAAAAAACCACAAACAATTTATAGAGAATCAAACACTTGAGTCAAAAATATGGTTAAAATCAGTAATACAGGAATGTTAGAGAGACAAAGCAGAAATGCAAACACATGATATATACATATCAATATTTTTACAGACTAAAAATATATTTACATATTTACAAAAAGAGGTAAGTCCAACAGAATTGACTGTAGAGTTTAATAAGTATCCACAATAGTGGAGTACTTAGCTATATGTGGAGGGACTGAAAATGTATATAGTAGGGTTGTGGGGAGCTTAAGTAGGGCTTGACAAGGATATATTCTGGAGTTGAGCAGATGAAGTTTGAGTTTTTCTTTAAAGTGGGATGGGTGAATGATGGAACAAATGTATCTTGAGAGTTTGTTCCAGGCTTGGGCAACGGACTATTTATATAGGAGTTTGCCAGCTATTTTTTTGGGTTGGTAGATTTGCAGTAGTTGCTGCTTAGAGGTACGGAGAGTCCATGGAGAAGTGTAGATAGAGATGAAGGAAGAGAGAGCAGGGCAGGATGAAGGTTTGTAAAGAATGAAGTGTAACATTTCAAGTTGTGACAGCAGTAGAAGATGGGGGAATTCTAACCAGTGGAGAGTATTTAGGGTAAAACAGTGATGTGCATTGCATGGAGAGTTTGTGATAAATCTAGCTATCCTGTGGTGAGTTTGTTGGAGTTTGTTTAAAGTTGTAGTTTGGATGTTGGTGAGTACTGCAGCAGCATATGGAAGGGAAGGGAGGAGAAGAGCTTGCGCAAGGGAGAGTCTGGCATTTGTAGTTTGAAATTTTTTTTTTTGCGAATACAGTAAACCAAGTTTCTGGTGAGTCTTTTTTTATGCTTTGTAGAATGTGCAAGTTGAATTGGAGTTCATCATCTTTGATGACCCCAAGGAGTTTAGTGTGAGCTTCAGGTTGGATAACAGTGTTATTAGAGGAAGTAATAGTAAAGGTGGATTTGAGGTGAGAGAGAGATCGGGGGAAAATAATAAGAGTTTGGTCTTTTTAGGGTTGAGAATGAGTAGATTCCTGGACAACCACCGTTCAGTGGATAGGAAGGCCTGTTGAGTAAGAGTGTGGAGATTGGAGATATTTTCTGAGATGGAAATGAGAGTCGAGTCATCTGCATATTGGATGAGTGAGAATTGTTTACAAGAAGTATAGAGATTATTGGTAAAAACATTAAATAGGAGGGGACCCAAGATGGAACCTTGTGGTACCCCAAGTGACAGGTATGAATGGAGAAGTGGAAGAGAGACATTTAACAGATTACTGCTTGCAGGATAAGTAACTGCAAAACTAGGCAAGGGAGGAAGAAGATAGATTGAGGTCTGCAGGTTTAGATGGCAGTAAGGGATGGGGGACTGTATCAAAGGCTTTGGAAGGGTGAAGGAAGAGACATGGTATGAGTTTGTTATTGTCTGGGGCCTTGCATTGGTATATGTAAAGGATAAGAGGGCAGTAGTTGTGCTGTGGTTGGGACGGAAACCATGCTGAGTGGAAGTAAGGAGGTTATGCTGGAGGAGGTAGTTGAGTAGTTGTGTGTGGATACATTTTTCAAGAATCTTAGAGAGGGGAGATAGAATAGCTATACGTCGATAGTTAGATGGGTCTGTAGAGTTTCCACCTTTATGCAGGGGAATAGTGAAAAAGGATTTCCATAGAGTAGGGATGGTGGAGTCCTGAATAGATCTATTAATTAGTATAGATACTGGATAGGCAATGGAGTCAGCAGCAAGTTTGAGGAAGGTAGGAGGTAGATTGTCAGTGGAGGGAGAGCAGGGTTTGTGTTTATGAAGAAGAGCTCTGATGTAGGAAGTAGGAACCAGATGTAAAGAGAATAGTTTGTTAGAAGGATTTGGAGGGGTAGGCAGAGAAGTTGTGTTACTGGAAGGTATGAGTGTTTGAATGGCTTCAATAAAGTGTTTATTGAGAAGAGTAGCAGTTTCCAGAGGCGATGTATTTGGATAGGGGCAGGGGGTTGAGGGGCAGCCTGGAGAGAGAATTTTGTTAATAGTATACCAGAACTTGTGTGGGTTGGATTTGTTATTGAATTGTGCAGAGTTATAAAAGGACTTTTTGTCATTATTGGTTTGTTTTTTTGTATGATTTCTGAGGTGTCTATAAGTATGTAACAGAGGTAAATCCTTTGTTTTGAAACAGGCTTTCCAAGCTCTATCTCTTTTTAGCATAAAGGACTTAGTTTCTTTTGAGAGCCAGGGAGCATAATTGGGTTTTATTCTAACCTTCCTAGAGGGAGCAAGGGAGTTCATGGTATTCAGGAAGATGCTATTGAACCTAGTAACTGCATCATTGAGAGGGATTTGTTTAAGGATGGACCAGTCAGTGGTGGATAGAATAGAGCTGAATTGGACTACATTAAAATTAGAGAGTTTTTGGCAATCTCTATAAAGGTGGGATTTGGGGGGTTGGATGGTATATCTAAGAACTTGAGGTGAGGAGGTGGTCACTAAGTTGGTCTGGTAGGGTAGTGGGGTTGTGGTAGTGGTGAGGGGAGTTGATGAGTATCCAGTTAATTATGGAGCCTGAAGATGAGTTTTTATGGAGGCGGGTGGGTGAAGATATCAGTTGATGGAAACCATGCAGGCTGATGCTGAGATGTGGAAAGTCAGTTTTAAGTTTAGACCAGTTTAGGTTAACATCACCTAAGATGAGGGTTTCATAGGGAATATTGTGGGCAAAACAGGATAAGATATTCTCTAAAGTGGATGAATTGTTTCCAGGAGGGATATAGATGGTAAAAACAGCTAATTTTTTGTGAGGGTTAAGGTGGCAATTAAGGATGATGAGTTCAGCTGGGTGAAAGCCAGGGATGGGTGTAGGGAAAGGTGAAAGACTGAGGCTATTGGAGTAGAGGATGGCTACACCACCCCCTTATTTGGGGTCTCTATCAGAGCAATAGATATTATAGCCTGATGGGAGAATTTCATTGTTAGTGATATGTGGCTTAAGCCAGGTTTTAGCTAAGGAAAATGTGAGGGTTTGTATGCATTATCCAGGCATGGAAATTGGTGATTTTGCTGGTTAGGCTTTGCATATTTAGAGTATATTGCCAGGTGCTTGGATATGGATGAGTTTTGTGTAAGAGGCTGGGTATGGTGAGAGGTGTTTGGGGAAGGAAGGAAGGGAGGTAGAAGATAATGGGGTGTTTGATTGAGGAGAGAGGGGGAGGGGCCAGGGTTGGGGTGGACATCCCCAGATATGAGTAAGTTATTAGTGGGAAGAGGGACTACAGTAGTACATTGATGTAGTTTGTGTAACTTGGGTTTAAATTTTTAGGTAGCAGTGTGGATTTGCAATACAGACAGTTTGTGAAGAGAAGAGGTGGAGAGGTTGAAAAGGGCTGGGGAGAAATGAAAGTAGGAAGGTGTAGAATGAGTGTCAAAGGTATAAGTTAGGAGAGCATAAAAGAGAATAAGGAAGGTGTGAGCGATAAGAGGTTAGAGCAGAGAGAAGGAGGGAGATGGTAATGATAAGGTGTTTAATTTTTGATGGAGGGTGTAGGGTTATAGACAGGGTGTATTAGTAGGGGAAGAAAGTGATGTATTTGGAGTCTGACAGAAAATAGTTTGTCAGTGGATGTTGGGGAAGGAAGTTATAGTGTGTTATAGACAGGGTGTAATAGTAGGGGAAGGAAGTGATATATTTGGGGTCTGACAGGAAATAGTTTGTCAATGGATGTTGGGGAAGGAAGGGGAGGGAGTGGATGGTATAATGGAAATTGTAATTGGGTCTGTGGGAATGGGGGTAGGGTGGAGGAGCGGAGTGAGCTCAAGAGGAGCAAGGGTGAACCGAGTGTGCAGAGCCAGGTCAGCAGTGTGAAACAGCACTGAAATTAATCAGAAAGGAAGTAGCTGTGAAAATCAGAGATGAAGAGGCAAGAAGAGTGCAAACCAGAGATGGAAATGTAGCAGATATAAATTAAAGACAGGAGACAAAGGGTACAGAAGACATACTAGGGGTTAAATAGCACTCTAGAATATGGCTGGCAACATTAAACGTACATATACTAGAACTATTGAGAGTTAAAATAACATTAAACTAAAAGCTATTGGTACTATTGTTAGTTAAAGCAACAAGGAATATGGTAGACCGCTGGCATTGTGCTGCCTCCTCATGGCAAAAGTAAGTTACTACAGCCAGAAAAAACCAAACTTGTCTGTATTTAGTATAATATAGTGACGTCAATATTTAATAATTTATATGATAATTCAATATGATGGTGACAGACGGATATGTATACATATATGCCTGTATGTGTGTGTGTGTATATATATATATATATATATATATATATATATATATATATATATATATATATGTGTATATATATCAGTATAAATCTATTAAACACTACATAGCGATAGATATACTACGCATGTGAGATAGAGATAGTGACAGATGGATATGTATACATATATGTCTGTATGTATAGACATTTATACTTAACAGGTCATTTTAATGAAGGGGAGACAGAATTCTGCTCATTTTATCTATGTGTCTGGGCATGCCCAGTGGGACTGTCAGTACTTATAAAGTGACTACAGGCCGCACATACCTGTACTCCAGTCCAGGATTTTGTATGTTGCAGATATGAACATCTGCCCCTGTTTTTGCAGTACTGCACTTCACTGAAAACATCCACAACATTTCCCAGCTTTGTGGTGTACTTAATATGTGACTGAGGTTGGTAATGTTACACCACCAACAGACTGACAGTCTGCATACCTCTCAGCTGTCCTGATTTTCACAGAATGCCCAGAGTTTTATCTCATATGTTTGGTGTGTTCCTCATACATCTGTGGTATTGTGGTGAATTATTGAATATTGACGTCACTATATTATACTAAATACAGACAAACATTTGTGTTTCAGTCTTTATACCCTTCAGAAAATATGTAATAATGCAACACCTTTAATTCCAGCAACTTTCTAGGTTTATGGGAACAATAATTAAAATCTGTCCCTATGTTTGGGCTTATGGCACCCAGTCTTTCTGGTTTTGTCCAGATTTCTTGCACTAAGAGGTTGAGAGGTGTGGCAGTCTGTGAAAACACTAATATAGTACTACCTCACATGCAAAAGATGTGAGTAATTCCAGATTAGAACCATCAACACCATCACCTATGCTAGCTTCCCTAGTCCACTGAGCTACACAGGTCTCCAGACAGAGAGGAGTCATTCATCACATGATCAACAGCATAAATATGTACATTGTTATCCTGAATGAAGATAAACATACAATGTGTGAGCAATATCTATGTTACAGCCCTGAGATTGCCTGCTCCACTGATATACCATAGCTGATTTTTTGTTAAGGCAGTTATATGGGTACATTGCTGTGTTGGGAGTAGGGGAACAACAGCACATGATCAGTATAGGTAGACAGTTGTCCACATATCATTTGTGGCCACTGTTTAACATCTTCCTTGCCTGATGTCAAAAATATTTCAACCATGAGACCTAGTGAATATTAAAGAACACATACTATTGGACTGGGCATCTGTAGCCCTATGTGGATGTTACATCTTTCCAAATATTTCCTTGCATAACAGCAGCAGATCCATACATAGAATACCATACTACAGAAATCGTTACAATTAGTGTGTAGATTAGAGGCTTTCCTTGTGAATGCAGCAGTTGACAGACCTGTGGTTCAGAGCTGACTCTGTGTGATGTAAGCAGTATACAGCCAATACATGGATAAGTACAGGTTGTGTGAGCTGCTTGGCATCAGCTATTTTAATATATGTATGTGATTATGGGTAAGGTGTCAGTCCCTAGGGCCCTAGGTTGTCAGTGAATGTGCTATGCATTGTCTCCTACCAATGCCAGGCCATACTGGGCACACCTACTTCTGCTTACAGGGACATCATCAGTCCTTCTGTGAGTGTGGCTGTGGTGACCTAGGCACTGGAGGGGAGATATGTATCCCTTTCCTTTGCTGATCCTGTTGCAGCTGTTTCCACAGGATCATATTGTGTAGCATGGCAGATACTGTGAACAGATATGCACATGTGACTGGAGAGTACTGCAGGGCTCCACCAGATATGTCGAGGCACCGGAACTATGACTTCAGCAGCCAAACCACATGCTCTATGATGTTCCTAGTTTGTGAGTGTGCCTCATTATGGAGTTCTTCTGTGAGTGTGTGTGTGCATTTCTGATGGGTGTTATCATTCATGGTTCCAGTGCATAGCCAGCATCTGCCAGTAAATGGCCATGTGGCATGTACCTCCTAGCAAACATCTGGTACAGCTGTGATGCATGCCAGATATGAGAGTCGTGATAATTTCCAGGGCTGCCAGTGCACACATTCATGATAATGCCCTGGGCACTGCACGCGACCTGGCAGTTGATGGAGCGGTACCCCTTGCGGTTGACATAGATTCTACTCTCCTCACTAGGTGGTGCCTTGATATGTACATGAGTGCAATCTATGGCACCCAGTACCTTAGGGTAGTGTGCTAAGCAGAAGAAGTGTTGCATATTGCTGGCCCTCACCTCAGGGGTGAGGGGAAAATAAATGTGCTCACTGGCGTTTGGTAGCATGACATCCAGGAATTGGTGGAGTACCCTGGATGCTAATGACTGTGAGACCCCCGTCATGTCCCAAGTTGGTCTTTGGAAGGTACCTGGGGCTATTATCCTAAGGGATTCACATACCTTTTTTCCACTCTGAAGGGTATTTCTCTGTTAGCTCTGGGTTTGAGTTGAGAGTTGCAGAGCTCAGTGAGTTCTTGTAGTATGTCTCTGTCCAACCTGTAGTGCTCTACAATCTCCAGCTCATGTAGCTCCTGGAAGGTTACTCTGGGCCTGAACACTCTTGTCCTTCTCTGCCTAGGCATATTGTCAGCAGTAGCAGCAGCAATACTGACTGCAGCATTTAGCACATACAGATGTAGCAGACCTACAGCAACCCCTAGCATTCTTTAAGTTAAAATTCCCGTCTGTACTCCAATGGTGCAGAGTATGAGGGAAAAATGACATTGTAGAGTGTATACATACTTTATAGTGTTCTACTGTAGGTGTGACCTGTGTGATTGGCTACCTGTGATGCATTGCACCTGCCTAGTGTATCATTAACATCATTTAATGGCCCTAGCTTAAGTTAAACAAGGGTAAAAACTAATTAATACATCATTGCCTTTTAGATACTCTCAGCAATGTGGAGTGCCACGCAAACATGCACCCAGTAGGGAAACAAAGCTTTGCAGTTAGTGGACACCCCCCCAGACTTCCATGCTCAGCACAGCAGTGCACTGAGCAAACATGAGGAAACATAAGCCCTGTAGGTAAACCAAGCTTAGAAGTTAGTGCACACACACCTCCAGACTTCCATCCTCAGCATGGCGGCTCACCGAACAAAGAGGCGCAACTATGCTCCAATCAGTTTAGTAGTACTGGACACACCCTCTCCTGATGTCAGCTACATCCTGTGTGGACAACAACATGGTTCTCTGCCTACATGGAGGGGATATACAGACATGATCACCCCATTATGCTATTCAGTATCTCCACCTCATTTGCATAGGGATCCATGCTCACAACCTGGAAACTACAGGCTTCCAAGCCCTACCACATTAACATCAGTACCAATCCACCATTGTACATATACCATGCAGGGTCCTGTAATACATTTATGTCTCATAATATTAATTTTGTTGTTTCCATGTTTTTTTTTTTCTTTAAGGCATGTTTGCACACTGAAATGCTCCCTGCAAACATGCCCAGATTAAAAAAAATGATTTAAAAATATTTTCTGTAACTTTTGTGGCAGACATTGGATATTTTCACTATGCCATTTCTGTCCATCTGTCAACATTTTTACAGCCCCTTTTGTCTGTCTACATTCCTGCACATTAATTTTTCCATGTACACTATGGACACTGACACGGGGTCTGCAGGGCTGCCTATCTGCTTGCTGGATCACTCTACCTGCCTCATTTGCATGAGATTCACATGTTTATGAGGTGATTTGCATGCCACAGAACTTCCCATGTTGGCATGCATGCTTGCAGCCCAGCAGTGCTTATTGGATCGTAAACTTGCTTACTTTCATGTAAGCAACATGGCACGATGCCTGCATGGGATAATGACCATGTAGGCTTTATTAAATTCCCCCTTGAAAGAGCCTGTAAATGTTCTTCAGTACAGAAATTATATTTTCTGGATTTATCATTAACAAAATAAAATCACTGACAAAAAGGTAAACTTTTCTTAATTACCATGTCAATTATATCATTGAGTAGACGATTTCCTTATTTTCTTTACCAATGGCACTAAATGCAAAGCAAATAAAAAAGAAAAAAATACTTCAGCTTGGTTTCTCTGCTCAGTCATAGCTTATCAGAGAAATCCTCCCACAGTAATTCTTGCCTCTGATCCTTCATATGTCCTCCTAATTAATCCTATTATTCTATCATTGAATGCAAATGCTTCCATTGCCCTACTCATAAAATACCAGCTGACTCTATTGAATGCTTTCCCTGCACTAAGACCTCCTCCCAACAACAGCTGTATTTTCTTACATTCTACTTCCATCTTGAGCATCATTGTTCTATTAATGTTGTCAAATGTCTGCCACCTTTCAAAGAAACCACGCTGATCCATATCTATCAATTTTGGGAACACTGTTGCCATCCTCTTAACTAATATAGGCATAAACGCTTAATAATCATAGTTTACAATTGAAATGCTTGTATATGTAGTTGGGTCTGATGGGTCTTTACTCTCTTTGAAAAATACAGTCAGCACAGCTTTCTTCCAAGATAATACTATTAAACAATTCCTTCCAGATTTTTATAATTTTCTTGCCTCCTTACTTCTAAACTTCCACCTGAATAATATCTATTTCTGTAGTCTTCCCTACTAACCATACATTACTATTTTTATTGCTTCTCCTCCTATAGGTTGATAGGTTGGTACTAAGCTAACGGCCCTAGGGCCTATACAAGCCTAGCCATAACAATTCCATGGCTATTTCTTCCCACAATATTTACTTCCCTGAACTCCTGTCTAGCAGGGTGACTGACATGATCCCCGGGGTGAATTTCCTATCCCCCATCCAATCGTCAAGGTTCCTTTTGAAAAGGGCCAAAGAGGCGCTCTGCTTGACAAGTGTGGGCAGTCTATTCCAGAGTCTGGGGAGTCTCTGGGTCAGGAACTTATCCCTCCAGCATGTTTTGTTCATTGTGATGACAAGGCTTAGATCCCTGGAGCATGTGGCTCTGAGGGATTGGGATTTCTTTAAGTGTAGCATGTCCAACAACTCTAGGTTTGACATGGCCTTGTATGTTAAGCAGAGATCACCTCTGAGTAGACGATATGCAAGAGAGTATAGCTGGAGTTTTTTTAGACGGTCAGCATAGGGCATCTGCTTTTGGCCTGTGACTATTATAATAATATAATATAATATAATGTAATATAATATAATATAATATAATATAATATAATATAATATAATATAATAATAACTATTAATTGAGACACTTCGTCATCTAATCTTGGCATAATTAAGTCTTTCATAAATATTTCTATTTGTGCCTTTTCTTGGTTTCCACACTCCTCTGCTTTATACAAATATTCATAATATTTCTGTAATATGTCTGATACCTGTATAGGATATTTGGTTACTTTTCCAGTGAACTGCCAATTTATCCATCTTTCACAAGGAGTTAAAAGGAAATTTACTATAACCTAATCTTATTGCAAAAAATAAACTTTCAAATTGTCCTATCTCCCTAATTTTGTATGCCCACTGGTCATGGTAAAATAGTATCTTTTTTCATATACTTGTACAGTATAGGCTTACTATGTTCTGTCACACAGAATACATCAAGAAACACTCCTTTGCATATTAAGGGAGGTTGGGCCACCCTTTCTTTACCTTTGAAATGTTTCCACTTTACTATTAAAAGCCTGCGCACAAGGGAGGGTGCAGCTTGTTTCCAAGCCTACATACAGACTCTGTGAACATGCAAATATAGCCCAACACTTTCAGCAAATAATATTTCTAACCAAGACTGAGAGGATTTCATAGCTTTTGACTCCTGTATGCTTTCTTTTAAACTAGTAATTTTGATATTGTATGTATGTTTATCTTGTTCCCAAATTAAGTAATCTTTTTTGAAAAAGTAACATTCTGGTTTGCACCTTTTGGTCTGATCTCCCCATCATCACATTTGGTTTCTAAATCCATTACTCTTTTAGCTACAAGTCTGGATCTGATTTTTAAGGCTTTCACTTTATTACATATACCTTGTATAGCTCATCTCCTGAATCAAGTGTTACTTGATTTTGGCTAGCTTCTCCTTAATGTTGTCAATTTTAGCTTGCATTTTGCAAGCAAATAAGTTATATATTACCAAATATGTCTCAACCTTCTTTCAGCAGGGCAACTTTATTCACCAAAAACTCTCCCTCACTCCCGCTTATTCACTATAAAAATGCTTCCTGAAGTAGATCTAACTATTTAAACTGCATTATTTTTCAGGCTACGCAGCAATGCCTTCAGTCAGATTACTAAACAGAATTTTCAAAAATTATTAGCAGTGCATTCCATACAGGGCCAGTTTTAGCTTTAGACAATTGAGCATCTCTATTAAAAAGACAGAAAGCAAAGTGTATTACACCTACATTTTCCAGGAGCAAAGAATGAGGTTAAAACATACATTATTAACCTTAAACCTAATGATCATTAGGTGGGCCTGGTACGAGTGTGGGGATGGGGGGGGGGGCATGTTTGCAGCAGATGCAGAGTATTAGCTAGAAAATCTTTTAGGAAGGACCCAGGCTCACACTCCAGTAATAACACTTACAATGGACCTGTTTACATATCAGTTTTGTCTATAGTGCTGCAATAAGTTATGCAACTGAAATATAAATAAAAATGCCAATATTTAGATCTTAGAAAGTAAGTGAGAAAAATCCTAGTGAAACTCCTAGGTATCTAGTTAGACTAATCTCTTCCTACTAACGGCACAGATCAAAGATGTAGGATAACATGATTGTTGAGTAATGTGCAAACAGAACAATTGAACAGCTCATCTCATTTACATAGGTTATATCCAAATAAACTTAGAGATGCAGTCTTCAGTGCTGAAACTGAGTTCTAGTGAGCTAGTACAAGTCTATGGAATTTCATAGGAGAGAGATAGGTTAAAAAATGGTAGCTGTGAGTCTGAAATATTATATTACGAGAGAGGTAAAAGGAGCAGGCTTTTAATATAGCTTAGTTCTGTTCTGAAGAAATTTACAAAGTTAATTTTTTGTATGCATATTTTTGACATTTATAAAAAAATCATAATTTGTGACTTTGCATTAGCCCTGGTGATTAACTAAAACTACACTACATTTTCTGTCATAAATAAGATATGATGAGTGTAATGCGTAGTCTCAAGTGTTTCACCTGAGATTGGATATTTGAAACTAGTGTCAAGTTTGGAATATTTATGATAGCTGCAGAGCACAGGATGAAATTTCTTTGAATTCTGGCTTTTTTTCTATAATTAATAAATGATTCCTTAAATGTTATCTGCAAACTGTATTCATGGTGTTGAGCTTCAGTTAATACATTGCTTAGGGTTCAGTATTAAGGCAGCCATTTTGCTGAGGAGGTTCTTTCCTTAACTGCAAAATGTTTTTGCAGCCCAGTTCAACATAATTACTTCTCTTTCATTTGCAGTCTGAAGTTTCTTATCTTCAGTATTATTAATATCCTTGTTTACTCACTTTAGGAACAATCATGTCATTCATATGACAGTGTTCCCTAATGTTTGTAAACATGCTGTATTTTACAATGTGATACCAGGAGGCAGTTTAGTGAGCTTCCACTGTTTATATAAAACTATGTTATTAAAATTTAATTCAAATGTACTTACAGTTTCTACTTCAACAGAATGAATAAAGAGGTGAAATGTTACTTTTCTATATTATCCATAATGGCCCATTATGTAATTTAGTTGTGCACTATATCTATTATTCATATAACATCTATTATTCTAGTGTTCTAATGTGAATTAATGCACTGGTCAGTACTGTAATTCTAGCAATGACATCTTTTATTCTAGTTTATTTAAGGTTTCTTACATATAAATTAAGGTATCGCTTAGTATTTCGTAGTTCTAGTAATATTTGTTCATTTCCTACACCAAAAGTTATCAAATTTGCATGACTTTTTTGTCTGATGAAACAATCTTGGAACAATAGCGCATAAGGCAAGGAAGCAGTGAAGTCTGTTTTTTCTTCTATTAAAGTTTAATATTGGCTTCCAGCAATTGTATTACTTTTTGTTTTGTGCTTTTAAAAGTCCATAGCATGGCAGCATTCAGCCATCTGTGTCACAGAGTAAACACAATTCAATCAGATTCAGTTGACACAACATACCCTCCGTGAATTCATCTTGATCCCCCAACTGAAAGCTTATTGTACTTCAGGAAATATAATCTGTCTCATTTTATGATTGATTCTCAGAGCTTACCTACTGTTGCTGTGTTACATACTGTCATACCATAACATGTATTCTGCTTGTTATTACTTCTTCGCAAACAAAGACAGTCATCATGTTTTTTTAATCCCTACCAATTGCTTGTTTTTCAGTGTTTCTCTTATTAAGATTACTGAAGCATTTGTCTTACTCTTCCCTGTCTACTTCCGATAACTCAAAAGCACAACCATTGACTTCCAGAAACATCTTTCCTCTCAAAACATTTTGCATACTTACAAATCATGTATAAGCACTTTTTAAATGTCTTTACCTAGACTATCTTGCAGTCAGAGTATACAATATCCTTAAAGCATTATACACTGAACATTGCTCAACTGAAGGCTTTTGCTTGCATTTTTTTTCCATGCCTTTCAAACTGTTATATGCTGTAAGGAAACTTGCCTGATGAGTATATGGAAATTCATGTGTCGACACTGTGGTCCCTCAGATGAAAGCTGTTTGTCATATAATTTGCTTCATTCTTCCTGCTACTGCATTGATTAACTTGTGAGCCTGCAGAAATCCAACATGATACATTCTTCTTCTTCTTTAGGCTGCTCCCATTAGAGGTCGCCACAACAGATCATCTGTTTCCATTTCTTCCTGTCCTCTGCATCTTGCTCTGTCACACAACCACCTGCATGTCCTCTCTCACCACATCCATGAACCTTATCTTAGGCCTTCCTCTTTTCCTGTTACCTGGTAGCTTCATCCTTAGCATCTTTTTCCTCAATATACTCTGCATCCCTCCTCAGCACATGTCTAAACCAATGTAATCTTGCCTCTCTAGTTTTTCTCCAAACCTTCCAACCTGGGCTGACCCTCTAATATACTTATTCATAAGCCTGTCCACCCTCATCACACCCAGTGCAAATCTTAACATCTTTAACTCTGCCACATCCAGCTCTCCTTCCTTTTTGTCAATGCCACTGTCTCTAACCCATATAACATAGCTGGTCTTACTACTCTCTTGTAGACCTTCCCTTTCACTCTTACTGTACTTGTCTGTCACAAATCACTCCTGACACTCATCTCCACCCACTCCATCCTGCCTGTACTCTCTTCTTCACCTCTCTTCTACACTCACCATTACTCTGAACTGTTGATCCCAAGTATTTAAACTCATCCACCTTCGCCACCTCTACTCCCTGCATCCCCACCATTACTCTATCCTCCATCTCACTCACACGCATATATTCTGTCTTAGTCCTGCTGACCTTCATTCTTCTTGTCTCTAGAGCATATCTCCACCTCTCCAGGGTGTTCTCCACCTGTTCCCTACTCTCACTACAGATTACAATGTCATCTGCAAACATCATAGTCCACGGGGACTCCTGTCTGATCTTGTCTGTCAACCTGTCCATCACCATTTCAAATAAGAAAGGGCTCAGAGCTGATCCTTGATGTAATCCCATCTCCACTTTAAACGCACCTGTCACTCCCACCGCAGACCTCACCGCTGTCACACTACCCTCGTACATATCCTGTACCACTCTTACGTACTTCTCTGCCACTCCCGACTTCCTCATACAATACCACATCTCCTCTCTAGGCACCCTGTCATATGGTTTCTCTAAGTCCACAAAGACACAATGCAACTCCTTCTGACCTTCTCTGTATTTCTCCAACAAAACTCTCAGAGCAAATATTGCATCTGTAGTGCTCTTTCCTGGCATGAAACCATACTGCTGATCACTAAACATCACCTGCTGATCACTAAACATCACCTCCCTTCTTAACCTAACTTTCACTACTCTTTCCTATAACTTTGTGCTGTGACTGATCATTTTAATCCCTCTGTAGTTACTACAGCTTTGCACGTCACCCTTATTCTTAAAAATCGGTACCAAAACACTTCCATTCCTCAGGCATCCTCTCACTTTCTGGGATTTCATTAAACAATCTAGTTAAAAACTGCACTACCATTTCACCTAAACACCTCCATGCTTCCACAGGTATGTCAACTGGACCAACAGCCTTTCCATTTTTCATCCTCTTCATAGCTATCCTTACTTCCTCCTTGCTAATCCACTGCACTTCATGATTCACTATCCACACATCATCCAACCTTCTCTCCCTCTCATTCTCTTCATTCATCAGCCCCTCAAAGTACTCTTTCCATCTGCTCAACACACTCTCCTCACTTGTGAGTACATTTACCTCATTATCCTTTATCACCCTTACCTGCTGCACATCTTTACTAGCTCGGTCCCTCTGTCTAGCCAATCGGTACAGGTCCTTTTCTCCCTCCTTAGTGTCCTACCTTTCATACAACTCTATATATGCCTTATCCTTAGTCTTCGCCACCTCTCACTTTGCCATGCACCTCACCTCCTTATACTCCTATCTACTTTCTTCATCTCTCTGACAATCCCACTTCTTCTTCACCAACCTCTTTCTCTGTATACTCTCCTGTACGTCCTCATTCCATCACCAGGTCTCCTTGTCCTCCTTCCTCTTTCCAGATGTCATACCAAGCACCTTTCTAGCCATCTCCCTTACTAGCTCTGCTGCAGTTACCCAGCTATTTGGTAACTCTTCACTGCCACCCAATGTCTGTCTTAACTCTTCCCTGAACTCCACCTCACAATTAACCTTTATCAGTTTCCACCATTTGATCCTTGGTGCTGCTAGGGTTGCTACCTTTTCAAATGCCCAAAGTGGGACATTTGTTGTAGAAACGTCATATTTTGTAGGGCAAAACATACCCACGGCCAGTACAAAGGACAGAACTTCACTTTTTGTCAAAAATAAAAGCTTATTCTTGTAGCATTTGAGTTGCTTAGTCTGTTTCTTATAGCATTTAGTTGTTTCAGATAGAAAAATAACTGTTTTATGCAACTATTAAAGAAAGTATAGGAGACATGTTTGTCCTAAAATCTCAGGACATTTCCAATTTTTTCACATTTTTTGCAGGACACAACTGCCCAAAGAGGGACTGTCCCTCAGTTAGTGGGACAGGTGGTAACCCTAGGTGCTGCCCTCACACTCCTCCTCCTCTTCTTGATCACCAATGTCATCTTACAAACCACCATCCTATGCTGCCTAACTACACTTTCCCCTGCCACTACTTTACAGTCTTCAATCTCCTTCAGACTGACCCTTCTACATAAGATATAATCCACCCGTGTGCATCTCCCTCCACTCTTGTATGTCACACTATGCTCCTCCCTCTTGTTAAAATACGTAGTCACCACAGCCACGTCCATCCTTTTCACAAAATCCATTATCATCTGACCTTCTGCATTCCTTGGCTTAACACCATACCTATCCATCACTTCCTCATCTCCTATGTTCCCTTCACCAACATGCCCATTGAAATCTACTCCAATCATCACTCTCTTACCCTTGGGTACAGTCATCACCACTTCATCCAACTCACTCCAAAATTTTTCTTTCTCATCCATCGCACACCCAACTTGTGGAACATATGCACTAACAGCATTCATCATTACAACAACAATTTCCAGTTTCATAAACATCTCTCTGTCCGACACTCTTTTCACCTCCAAAACACTCTTAGCATACTGTTCCTTCAGGATAACCACTACACCATTTCTCCTCCCATCCACACCATGATAAAACAATTTGAACCCGCCTCCAATACACCTAGCCTTGCTCCCCTTCCATCTGGTCTCTTGGGCATACAATATACCAACCTTCCTTCTGTCCATCATATCAGCTAGCTCTCTTCCTATACCAGTAATACTGCCAACATTCAAAGTTCCGGCATGATACAGTGATTGATGTATATTGTTTCAGTGACTTCACTTCTTATTTTAAACAGCTACTTCCAAGTAACTGATGTACAGTTACTGAGCAGCTGATTGCACTGTTTTCTTGCTTACATTTCTCAGGTGAATATATATATATATATATATATATATATATATATATATATATATATATATATATATTTGTTTTATTTCTCTTAATTATGTGGCTAGAAATAACTACAAAAATACAAAACCAGATGGCTAACTTATCACCAAACAGAAAGCTGTGGCAAATACTTTAGAAAGTTACTAGTAACGTGACATAAGTCAGCAGTTATAGCATAACAATTATTTCATAGGCAAGTGAAGAAAACTAAAACTGGATTAGTTAGCTAGATGAAACCTAACATATGACACAAAGTGCTGTCTTTTCTAGGTCAAAGATAATTTAATATGAAAAATCTGAATAATAAAATTATGGTGGTTTCCGGAAAATAGGTTAGGTACCATTTTATCGCACATGATGTATAAGAAAATCAACATAACTTCATTAAACATGAGGGCAGTCCTGATCTTATTAGAGCTTGGGTGAACAAAATGTTGTCGTATCTCTAAAAGGATATAAGCTACACAACTATTATGACAGACCAAAAAGCATTTGATTATGTAGAATGGAACTTTATTAGGTAATTGTTTGGATGTTTACAGTTTCTGGAATATTTCATTCATAGATGCAAATTATTTTATAATGACATGAGGGCACAAGTGTTTACCTATGGAATGTTATCACCAGTTAGGATTGTACACCAGGGGATGAGACAAGTCTGTCCCCTACCTTCTCCCCTCTTCATTTTAATTACAGAGATTTGCATTCAATATTTAAATGTTTAGAAAGCAGATTTGACATACATGTTAATAGTATACACAACCACAATTCCACCTAGTTCACTGATGATTGCATTGCCTGTATTACTGACCCCCAAGATTAGTTCTGATCAAGTTCTCACAAGTTGCAAGACCCTAGAAATATGCACTGGTCTTTTTTTAAACTAACAAAACACTTTTATGATGTTCTTCATGTTTAACTGTTGCAGTCATTACATTTGGGTAATCTGCTGGCAGGTTGCCCTCAGTTGGCCTGATTAACAAAGTCTTGGGTCCTGCATTGGTTGCTGTCCCTTCTTCCATGACGTCAGGTCATCAGGGGTATAAAACATGCAGCCGATGCCATTACATCAGTCTTTCTTGCCGTGCAGTGTCTGAAGCAGAAGCAGTTCACAAGTGCCGGTCGTCCGACTCCTGAAATTTTCATTTTCGAGTTTCAGAACCGAAGTCTTCAACTAAAAGCTAAGTACCCCATTGGGGAAACTTTTTCTTGCTCCTTCCCTATGTCAGTAAAAGTTAATAATTGCATTACTTGTGGGAAGCAAATACCTCATAAGGATTTTCATTTCTACTGTATTCCTTGCCTAGGCCCTAACCACAATGTACCTTGCTGTTGGTTTTGTGCTAAATTTAATCAACGCACTATTAAACGTCGGTATATTTTTGCTTCTAAATATTTTGGCTCATGATTTAATTATCCAGAAATGTCATCTGTTAGCAATCCGACTACCGGAATACCTAAAAAATACAAAGAAAAAGACAGAGACAGACCGTCGAGGTCCAAAACTGATGAGGACGCTTCTCCTAAGCCAGTTGCCAGTTCGCCAGTACTCAGTGAGGTGCTTTCACAGCCCCTGATACCTGCTATTTCTGATTCGCAGGCCTCTACTGAGACCCATTCGGAGTCCGGTATGCCGCGAGAGACTTCAATTGTGGAACCCGTGGATGTCTCTACCTTAGATGTGTCCGGAGCTGCTGTGCAGGCACCGGCTTCTGAGGGTGTTTTCAGGCCTACAGATTTGTATATTAGACCGATGCCATTTTCAAAACTAAGGCCAAAATCTAAATCTATGCCTAAAAAAACAATGCCTGGACCACAAGTGCAGACCTCTATGCCTAAAAAACAAATGATCAAAATGGCTGAAGATTTAATTACTCTGATCAGGTGTAGCCAACCCCCTCCTTCTAAGAGGCCTAGGCAAGACATTGATTATGAATCTTCTGAACAGGATTCTGTTTCCTCTGACTCTTCTAATGAACAGGATTTATCTATACCTACTTATGAGGACTCTGATGCAGAAGATTCCATTCCTTCTGCTTCTCCCCCTGAGGATTTTTCTTTTGGGGAAACTTTACATACCTTAAGGGAACATTTCCACTGGGAACATCAGGATTTCTCTGACTCTAAAAAGAGACTTAGGGATTTTCTTCTTCCTCATCATAGGCCTTTGGCTATACCTCCTGTTCTAGACATTGTTGATGATGTTTTTTTCAGTCTAGTATGGCCCCTGATTCTCTGCCTCCAGCTCCTTGTAAGCCAGACAGATACTACAGGGCTCCTGACTCCCACAAAGTCCTTTTCAAAAATCCTATTTCTGATCCTGAAACCATCTCTCAGGGCCCAAGGGCATTAAGGCCTCTACTGCTAAAAATCCTACCCCTTCTGATAGAGATTCCAGGGTGCTGGATAGATGGGGTAAGAAGGTTTACACTTCTGCAACCTTGGCAATCAGGACTTTAAACTGTCAATTTCATAAGCTTAAATATCAACAGCATATCATGGGACTGCTTAAACAGAAAATTATGTAAATTTTTGACTGTGTGGAAAATAAAGATTTACAGGATTTATTGCATTCAACTGTACAAGTTGGAAAACATACTTTGCAATGTGGTTTTGATTCTTTGGAGGCCTCTTGCAGGGCTGCTGTAACTGGGTCTGTGCTAAGAAGGCATGCATGGCTCAAAGAGCAAACTCTGCCTGATCATGTTAAAGCAAAATTGTTTGATGCTCCTTTGTAACAGGACCGTCTCTTTGGTAATAAGGCTGAAGAAGTTTTAAAAAGATGGAAGATAAAGCTAAATCTATGGAAACTGTGAAAGATTTCTTACAAGTGCAACCTCCAAGATTTATTAGGCACTGGCCTACTAAGAACTGGTCCTTTCCAGTTCCTTTGAGAGCCACTTAAGTCAAACCCAGACATTCCAAAGGCTCCAAGTTTCAGTCACAAGGGACTTTTAGAACAAAACAATGGGGTGCCTCCACCTCCAAATCTGGAAACAATAAGGCGCTTCCCTATGGTAAACAGTCTCAATGACTTCCCTCTACACTCACCAAACACTTACCTTTTAGCTGCCCCTTTGGGGGGAAAACTGGCACTCCATGCAAGAAACTGGCAACTTATAACCCAGGACAAATGGGTTTTAAATATAGTATCCCAGGGATACAGATTTCACTTCCACACATTACCATTCCCAAACGGATGGCCAGACCTGCCCCCAAATCAGTGGGCAGAGGCCCAGAAACAAGTTCTGTCCCTCATGAACATTGGGGGCTATTTAACCAGTACCAGAAGAGAAAAAGGGACAAGGTTTTTATTCAAGACCTTTCCTGGTACACAGAAAAGACAAATCATGGCGTCCAATTCTGGACTTATCTACTCTAAACACGTTGCTGGACATTTCAAAATTCAAGATGCTGACTCTTCAACAGTTACTTCCTATGCTAGGCAAAGATGCCTGGTTGGTAACTCTAGACTTAAAAGAGGCTTACCTGCATATCCCATTCAGGGAATCTTGCAGAAGATACCTCCTCTTCAAAGCAGGCTACTTGCATTACCAGTTCTCTGCACTGCCCTGTGGCTTATCTACTGCACCCAGGGTCTTCTCAAAGTGCCTGGCTCCAGTAATTGCATTTTGCACGCAAAGAAATATTCAAATTTATCCATACCTGGACGATTGTCTAATTCAGGCAGAAAACAAAGACATTCTTCTAAAGCTTCTGGCATTTGTAAAAAGGGTTCTAACTTGTCTAGGGTACACCATAAACAAAAAGAAATCACAACTGGTACCCTCTCAAAAAATTACATTCCTGGGTGCAAGCTTGAATTCAACTGCCCAGATGGCTTACCTTATGCTAGAAAAGCAAATTCAATTGGTGACTTACTTCAAACAGGTGGCCACAAAAACCCTGCTATCTGCAAGACAAATTCTGCAAGCCTTGGAGTTCATGGCCTCCTGCATTCTTCTAATTCCATATGCAAGACTGCATATGAGGAAACTTCAGCGGTACTTAAAAAGTTTATGGAGCCAACATTGTCACAGGCTGGAAACAATAATTCCTATCATACCTTGCCTGCAACTAGAGTTCCTATGGTGGGCAGAGGCTTGCCACCAAAACAAGGGACTACCATTTGCTTTACTCCCTGCCGCCCAAACCCTAATTACAGCTGCATCAGACTATGCTTGGGGGGCTCATCTGGCAGGGAAGTGCATTCAGGGCAAATGGAGCCCAAATCAAATGCACCTTCATATCAATCAGAAAGAGATGCTAGCTGTACAGAATGCACTGACAGCCTTCAAGGACTACCTTCATCCAGGACAATTAATAATAAAGACAGACAACACTACGGTTATGTGGTTCATAAACAAGCAGGGGGGGTAAACATTCCTACCCCCTTTGCAGACTAGCCATAGCTCTGTGGAACACGGCCTTGACCTACCAAATACAACTACGGGCTCAATTCCTGCCAGGAAAGCTGAATACTCTGGCAGATGAACTAAGCCGAAATCTTATGGACCCACATGAATGGAAACTGGAGCCATGAATTTTCAACATGTTGACATGCAAATGGGGGAGTCCAGACATATATCTTTTTGCCTCACCCCAGAACTATCAGTTGGACAAATTCTGCACAAGAACTCATCACAAAAAAGCTTGGAAAGTGGATGCACTGTCATTCAGGTGGAAAAACCTATCATTTTATACTTTTCCTCCTCTGCCTATGCTCTCCAAAGTTCTACTAAAAGTCAGACAGGACAAACCAAAAATTATTCTGATTGTTCCAGACTGGCCTCGCCAACACTGGTACCCACTTCTGCGCAATGTGTCACACCTTCCACCATGGCACCTGCCTCAGACACCTTACTTAAGCAGAACAACCAAATTCTGCACACTCATCTCCAAACTTTGAATCTTGCAGTGTGGCTAATCATCTAAATTCACCCTTAACATCTCTCAGCAATTCTGTGATGGGTGTCATTTTGGTGGCGAGAAGGCCTAGTACTAGAAAATATTATGCTGACAAATGGAAAAGATTCTGTGCCTGGAACCAATCACAAGAAATAAGCACAGCAGTACCCAATATTCCTCAGATTTTACAATACTTAACTGAGATGCTTCACAAGGGCCTGTCTTTTTCTTCCATAAAAATCCATGCCTCTGCCATTTCAGCTCATTACAACACAGTACCTCCCCTCTTCTCTCATCCTCTGCTAAATCAGTATCTCAGAGGGGCCAAAAACTTAAGACCTCCAAGGAGAGCTCCAACCCATGCCTGGGACCTCAATTTTGTATTGGAAAAACTCACTCTCCCTCCTTTCGAGCCAGCTGCTACTGCAGACCTAAAATTTCTCTCCTGGAAAACAGCTTTCCTTTTAGCAGTCAATTCAGCTAGAAGTATTTCTGAATTACAGGCTCTTATGGCAGTGGAGCCTTTCATTATTTTTCATGCGGACAGGGTGTCTCTCAGGACCAATCCATCCTTCCTGCCTAAGGTGGAATCCAGTGTGGCTCTTAATAAGACCATTCATTTGCCAACTTTCTTTCCCAGTCCACAGAACAAGTGGGAGCGGATTCTGCATTCATTGGTTGTACACAGTCAACTTAGATTTTACTTAACTCATTCACTCCGGAGCAGCTCAGAAAAAGCTGCCTGCTTAATTCCACCATAGGAACAACAGTGCAGCCTGAGCTCATTTTCAGAAAATCCATTTGTAATACTATACAGAAAACAAATGTTCATAACTCTTTAACTGTAAGAGCTACACTAAAAATGTAAACACGAAAGTTGTTCAGCAGACACTGACCTTTCCAACAGTGTAAATGTTGATAGTGCATATCAAAGTCATTATTAAATATTTGGCAAGGAATGCTGATATTGTACATATTTTTTACCTTTTTGGAAAAGCAAAGCACAATATCTTGTTATATGTACCATGCAGACCCATACAATTTGAATGTAATTTGTTAGTATGAATGTCAGCTTTAAAATGATACCTTAACCATTACTGTGTGACTCTCCTTTCATGAGATATTCACAGAAATATGATTAATATATTATTTCTCATAATTGATAAATAAACAAAGCATAATATCTCATCAGCTGTAACAGACAGAGCCTACATATCAGTGTAGAAGTTGTGCATCTGAATGTCACCTTCAAAATGATGCATCATTTGTGTGATTACTATGCTCCCTTGCAAAGATATGGGCATAATAATGAGAAGTATTGTAAATGTATAATTTTCATATTCATACAAAACTAAACAAACTGTGATATCTGTACATGTGTACAGTGCACAGACACAGTTCTTTTACCATGTTGTAAGGAGTAACACTGTCTTCAAAATGAGGTATTACTTCACACAATGAGATGCTCCCTTGCAAAGTTATTTAACAAAATATGAAAAAAATCATAATTTCCATAACTGTAAATCCCAAACAAACTTTGATATCTGCACATGTGTCAAACACACAGGCACAATTATTTTACCATGTTGGAACCAGCAATACTTTCTTCAAAATGAGATATTACTTGGCACATTCAGATGCTCCCTTGCAAAGTTATTTACCAAAATATGAAAAAAAAATCATAATTTCCATAACCTAAGTCCGAAACAAACTTTGATATCTGCCTATGAGTACAACATACAGGCCCCATTCTTTTACCATGTTAGATCTATAAATAATTTTTCAAAATGAGGTATTAGCACATTCAGATGCTCCCTTGCAAAGTTATTTACCAAAATATGAAAAAATCATAATTTCCATAACCTACATCCAAAACAAACTTTGATATCCGCACATGTGTCAAACATACAGGCACGATTCTTTTATCATGTTAGAACCAGCAATACTGTCTTCAAAATGAGATATTACTTGGCACATTCAGATGCTCCCTTGCAAAGTTATTTACCAAAAGATGAAAAAAATCATAATTTCCATAACAGTCATTTGCCAAGCTCAGAGAAATGAATTTTACACAACACATTTCATAATAGTGTTTCACTTACTATACTGGTCCGACTTGGTCATGGTTGTTTTCCATTCTTCTCACAAGCTGTATGTTAGCAATCTTGCATGGCTCTCCTCACGCCATTGTAGAGGTTGGTCAAGAACAACGCAATGCCCTCCTCAGTTAGGTGAATGCCATCCGTTCTGAACAGGTGAATATCTTCCGCGGTGATGCCGTTATGGCAGATTATAAATCCACCGACCCTGTGCATCAAGCCTTGCATGAACGCATTCCGTGAAATAAAGCATGGGTGGATATTGACAAGGGTGCACAGCAAGGGCACATGTAAAGAGACAGTGGCACACCCAAGCCCATGCTTACCTAGGACAGCAGCACTATGGGACTGAGCTGAAGAGTCTCCAAGTTCCCAACTGCGATCCAGGTGGATCACAAGATCCATGCTGGCTGGGTATGCCCCCTGTGATGCACCCACTAACACAAGATTTGGCGATGGGACAGCGTAGGCTTTTTGGCTGCTCCCTTTCCAGTGACTCCCAGAACAGCAGATAAAAAACACAATCTGGCTTGTGCATTCATCAGTATGATAACAATGTCTACTTATGTGAGTAACACTGACAGCTGTTGAGAGTTTTACCTGAAAAGTGATAATGACTCAGCAGTATATTGTAACTGCACTTATTGTTAATGTGATAATGACCTGCATTTCATTAGTGCAAAGTTATGCAGACTCAGAAAGAGGTGATAATTGCTGCACATAACCTATTGAGTAGGCATTCATTATACCTATTATATTACCTTGTGCAGCTCTTATGTAACACAGATTCATTATCATCTGTTGGGAGAAGACCTGAGTAATTCAGTAAAAATAGTATAACACTTGATATTACTGAGTCCTTCCTCCCACCTAAATTCCACACATGACTGACAAAGCCAAGATAAATGCCCAAAATATATGGTGGCTGCATGCTGGTAATAGTCAGCAAGTAATAACCTTTACCACACTCAGGCAACTACTGAGTATAATCAGAAAGAGATTTACAAGCAGAAATGGCTAAGTTATCTGGTCCATCCGTGTAAGAATTCATCCAAAATGTAGTAATTCATGATATCTCACCTAACCATTCCTCTGGTTATAATAAGACACAAAAGTAAAAAATGCAGAAATATTGTACAAAACATCTGGTTGAGCAATGCCAACAATCAGCAATAAAATACTAAGCCTCTCATACCACCCAGACATTATTCAGTAGAAAGAAAGACTAAATCAGACTATACGTTTAGCATGTTTGGATATATTGATCAGCACTGTTCCTGTTAGCCATCATTCCAACATTTCTACATAACCAGGGACAAGTTTAAAATGTTAGTACTGTTAACCTGAGAAGTATTTCCCCAAGGAATATCTTCATTAGGATGTCCAGGTATACACATGCACCACCCGGAGACATTCACCCAAGCAACCCCTTCAGTAAAATATTGAGGTATGCACAATCTTTTGTCTGAAGCATGTAGGAAAATGTGTTATGGTCTGATGAGACCAAGGTTGGTCTTTTTGGCCACAATTCCGAAATGGACATTTGGCACAAAAATAACACTTCGCATCACCAAAAGAACACCATCCCCATGGTGAAGTGGTGGCAGTATCATGCTTTGTGGTTGCTTTTCTTCAGTTGGAAATGGGGATTTAGTCAAGGTGGAGGGAATTATAAACAGTTCCAAATACCAGTCACTTTTGTCCCAAAACCTTCAGGCATCTGCTAGAAAGCTGCAGATGAAGAGGAATTTCAGCTTTTCACCACGACAATGACCCCAAGCATACATCTAAATCACAAAATCATGTCTTCACTCGAAGAAAATGAAAGTTTTGGAATGGCCCAGCAACAGCCCAGACCTAATACCAATAGAAAATCTGTGTGGTGACCTGAAGAAGGCTGTGCACAAGAAATTCCCTCACAATCTGTCATTTGTTCCCAGTTAATTCAAGTACACAATTGAAAGCTGGACACATTAAAAAAAAAAAAAAAAAAACTTTATCATAATCATCTCTGAAGCCTGAGCTTTTTATACCATATTTGTACCACAATGACTCTAACAATAGATCATCTCAGAGAAGAGGTCATGGCACCATGGTACGAAGTACAGTAAGCCAGTGAATCAGTGTAATACAGGCAGCTGCCAGGACAATAAAATGGCCAAATGGAATTTCCAATTATGCAAAACCATTTCTGTGACACAATAATTAATTATTTTCCCCACTAACTCCATCAGTTGTTTGTGTTGTATATGCACAAGCACCAAAATGGCACAATAAACTATTTTTCCCAATGATCACTTCAGCAGTCTGACCATGTATGCAGAAACACTCCCCCAATACACCAATGAATTATATCCCCAAGCAACATCTTCATTAGTACATTTGGGTATACACATGCACCAGAGTGAAACATCCACCCAAGTGAACCCCTTCAGTAAAATGTTGAGATATGCACAGTCATCAAAAATGAGACCTTTCACTAAACGACCCTTCAGTAACATTTGCTAGTATGTGCAACCACCAAAATGAAGCATTCCCCCAAGCGACCTGTAAAATAAAATGATGCACATCTCAGGCTACGGTGGTCAAGCATTTATACGTTGCTTTTGTCCATTAGGGACATACAGACCAAAACATGGGGAAAATATCTATTCAACTGGGAGGCACCACAGTGGAGACCCTGGTTACTGTTCAATGCCATACATAGCTACAGCTTGGTGAGGATGCTATATGATCTCTCTGCAAGCTTTGGCATTTAGTCACTGTATCAGTGTTCCCCAGATGCACTAGATTGAGTGAAGGCAGTCCTAGCTGAATGCAGCAATCATTTTGCATCAAAAAATGGACTACAGTTCAGATATATTATTATTATTTCAGTCTGACACAATAGTTTGGCTAACAATATATATTAAGATATTAGAATTCTAAACAAAAAAAAATATTTGCTGAGACAATATGCAGATAAAATATTGGCACATGGGTAAAACACACTTTGGTAGCAAAGGCTTTGTCATGACAAGTAGCAGGATTAAAGAAAAATTACACTCGCTTTTCCTAACTCATGGCTGGCAGATGCAATAATTATTATACAAAAAAACTGAATTAATTCCTCAGCAGACTATACTTTTAAACCAAGCATTAGTAATAAAAAATCATCATTAGTCTCCAATGGTAACCATTTGTTGCATTCTCAAAATGGATCCAAGATACTCACCTATCGATCCTTACTTTTGTGATGAATTTTTACATCCATTTGTGTGGACAGGATTGGAAACCCAGTCATAATTCTTGTGTTAAAATAATAAAAAAAAAAATGCACAATAAGCCAGCCTTCAAACTGCATGGTTTCCCCAGCTTGGAGTACTGGTCTACTCTTCCCTCCCTGAAACCTAGATTTCAGAGAAGGGTCGGTCGTCACGTTTCTGTTATCCGTTGGTTGCGCTCCTATTCACAGAAACCCTGTCAATTTCTATTGCTTCATAGTCTGACTAAATGCTGTTGGCTCATACACATAGCAGTATAAAGAGGAAACACACTGTCACCCTGTTTAAAGTGAAGAATGATTTTATCAGTCGGTATCTGCCCAATCAAATTGTGCTTATATGGCAGGAAAATACATAAAACGGTAACTTGAAAACATACTTGATCTCATCATCATCCGCCCCCCACCGAAACAAAAGACCACAGTGCCCTGAGCCAGTGGTAAACATTACTCAAACCGCTGAATCGACTGCATGGATCAGGCAATCCCAAACCAGTCTGGTGGACCCCAGCCATAAACAAGCTCTACAACAAAAGGAGGAAGCTACTACAAGATAGAGCAAAATCCTTGAAAGGTAAGACACCTTTGATCATTATAAGTAAAAACTAAGAGCTCTCATAAAATCATCAAAGGCAAATTTTGAGAGAAAAGACTCTAAAGACAATCATAAGGCCTTCTTTAGCTATGTTAGAAACCTAGGAGGAAACTCCCAGATATGCTCAGAATTAGTTCAAAATGATGTGAAAATTACTGAACCTACACACATTGCTAACATACTGGCTGACAGGTTCAGTGCAAACTTCTCCCCTCCCCAAAAGGAGAGATATCTATTCCAGAGGATTGTAGCCCCAAACATCTCAGGTGAGAACTGCCCTCACTAAGGCAAAAACACAGCATCCATGGGACGGATGGTGTGAACTCAACGAGGAATTAAACCCACAGTTAGGACAGCTGTTTAATCTTAGCCTCACCTCAGGATCATGCCCAAGACTGTGGTCCCACTTCATAAGCGGTGCCTCCACAGACCCTCCATTAGCTTGACAAGCCTTATCTGCAAAGCCATGGAGAGGATCATAATGGAACTCATAAATAAAGACATAGGGAACTTGCAGACTTTGGATCCAACCCAGTTTGGCTTTGTCAAAGGCAGATCCTGCCTCTTAAACTTGGTTGACTTTTTCGAGACAGTCACCAAGGCCATTGATGAGGGAAAGGCAGTCCATACAGCCTACCTCGACCTGGCAAAGGCCTTCCTCTCAGGTATCATCAAAAACTCATCAGCTTGAATGTAAACCCATACATCACAAGATGGGTTGCAAACTGGCTAGCGACAGAACCCACAGGGTCAGAGTTGCTGGAGCCATGTCAGGCTCAAAGCCTGTCACAAGTGGTGTCCCACAGGGCTCAGTCCTGGGTCCACTCTTGTTCGGCATCTACTTTTCTGGGTTATGGCTGACAAAGTTTGCAGATGACTGCAAACTGGGTGCCATAGTCGAAACACATCTGACACAGATATCCTCCAGAAGGGCCTCACAGAAATGGATAACTGGTGCCAGAGCCATGGCCTGAAGTTAAAATGCATAGTCATACCTTCGAAAAACAAGGTTACCTAGCTACCATATAGGTGACAATCCACTGAGCACAGAAAAGTCATCAGGGATCTGGGGACCCAAGTTGACAGTAGTCTTGACACTCATGTTGCTAAAGTAGTTAGGAAAACCTTCTATATCGCCCACCTGATCATGAAGAGATTCACATCTAGATCAAGGGAGGTCATCGTCCCCTGTACTCATCACTCATTAGACCTATGATTGAGTACAATGATGTATCTGACCAGACACCTGATGCAGCAAAGTTCCTCACCAAAAGGATAAAGGGTCTCAAAAATATGTCTTATGCTGCCCGACTGAAAGAACTCCAGCTTTATTCAGTCTCATACTTGCTCAGAGGTGACCTGTGCCTGACATATGATTTGATGAATATGCTTCACCAAAAATCTAGATCCCTCAGAACCACAAGGCGGGAGACTTAAACCTTGACACGGTTATAAATAGAGAGCGCTGGAGAGGGAAGATTCATCACCCAGAGACTCTATGCTGTGGAACAAAATCCCCGCATTGTGAGGCAGAGCACCTCGCTGGCCTTGTTCAAGAGGAATCTTGACCAATGGATGGGAGATCGCAGAATACCCAGGGATTACTTCAGTGTCACTGCTAGGCACAGAAAAATGATAGGCATAGTTTTTATTCAAACTAAAGGGGTGGCGAAAGCCACATAACTATGGGCTAGGCTTATAAATGCCCTTGGGCAGATAGCCTAGTATGAACCTATGAACCTATGAACCTATGGGTATACCCAGAAAACACTAGTGCTCGACAGTACTGTAAATGTAAAAAGTATATTGTGATACTTTCTTAACCATTGTCTTGCCGCTTTACTAAGGACTTCCTTTTCTCGTTTTTGCATGACCTCAATGTTGGTATGCTTATTTAGCTTGTTGAACTTGCTTGTGTATGGAAAGGTAAATTATTATGTGTTGAGATCATAAAAGGGGTTTCTAAATAAAATCATGTTCCATTAAAGGATAGGGAGCAGAAAAGTTCTTGAGACGTCAGAAGCTAAACAGGTAGGTACTGCAGTTAGAATCGTAGCCAACTAATTTACACTACCCGTAACCAGACTATAATGCACACTGGCAAATTACAAACGTTCACATATTTCTGTATTTGTGCACGTGACAGCCCTCAAAAACTTCAGACTAACATGAGAGATATGATGGACGGGAGATCCTATGGCAGTAATAGCTCCACAATTCAAACATCTACTCTTATGACAAGAGTTCTCAGATACCTCATCCTATACTCATCACAGGGATCACGGCAGCAGTACAGACATAAAATGAATATGGGAAAGTACTAAGCAGTGTAGGTCTCGGACTACCAGACCTGGGAAGAAAGTTACAGCAATGCCTTGCAGTACTCCAGAGAAAAAGCTTGCCTTACATCTGGACTCGGCATTTAACTTCTAATTCCTGGAGAATATAGAGAACAGATGCCCACACAGTAACTTCACAAATACTTTTGATAATAAATTTCTTAAGACCGAAATAATGGCAATTAACATTGTAAAGTGTCACGCCACAGCTATCCTGCCACAAAATCATGTAGGTGGCCAGTCATTTGTAGTGCGTTTCAATAAAGGTCTGACCTGCTTCCATGGCATGAAAGAGAAGAAATGCTTAGTTTGTCTGAAGTCTTATTCATCACAGTACCGGAGAAAATGAAAAACAGGGTGTGTTGTACCGGGTAGTAGCTTGACACAGACTCTGATTTTGGTAGTCTGTTTGATTTGATAGTTCTGCACTTTTACTTAGAATTTTAATTTTCAGTAGCACATAACATTGATTTCTAAGATAGTTGTTTTGAAATTTTAGAAGGAAAAATATACACATTGATGCATTGGGGGTGGAGATGTGACGCAAGTGGTGACTTGGATTGCAAGAATCTGACTGGCTGCCACCACTTGCTTTATCAACTACTTTAGAAGCGAATTTTCAAGTAAAAGTTTTATGTAGCTTAATGTAAAAACACGCTGAATCGTAACTGGATAAGATAAACTACAAGTTCAGTTACGATTTCAGCATGTTTTACATTAAGCTCAGCTACATATCTGCAATTCAGTTTCCTCACGCTTGTGGAAAGCACTCGGGGGTAACAGCTTGCAATCAGTATCTTCTCATGGCGCACTCGGTGTTAAACACAGAGGCGCCATGAGAAGGTACTCAGGGTTAATGAGTTAAACAGGACAAAATCTCTAAGAAAATCTGAACAACTACTGGTGGCATTTGCTGCAGGGGCAGAGGGAAAGGCTATTTCAAAGCAGACTATTTCCAAATGGATAAGCCATTGTATTTGTTTCTGATATATGCACCATGGTAAAACTACCCCCCAGGGGATCAGATCTCATTCCACCAGGGCTGCATCTATGTCTACAGCCTTTCTCAGAGGTGTTCCTACCAGAGACATTCTAGAAGCTGCTAACTGGAGCTCAGTTCATACGTTCACCAAACATTACCATTTACCTTTCTTCTCAAAATCCAGAGCTGGCTTTGCCACTGCTGTCCTGCAGGGCCTTATAGCTGGTCCTAATGCTGTATAATTCCATCCTCCCAACCATAACTTTGGGAATCTATCCAAATGTAATGACTGCAACAGTGAAACATGAAGAACATAGTACAGTTGTGTACACCTACCATAAATGTAGATGTTTGAGTGTATTCACTGTTGCAGTCCTGGTTACCCACCCTCCAGCCCCCTGTTTTTCTCTTACTATAGCTCTACTTTCTTTTACTATGCTTAAAAGCCTTTTTGGTGTATTTGCTTTTGTTTGGAGGTATACTTTTTATGTTTAAAATTATATATATATTTTTTTTTTGGTCCCCATTACGGGGGCACCTGACATCTGGGGCAAGAAAAACTGATGTAATGGTGTTGGCTGCATGTTTTATACCCCTGACGACCTGATGTCATGGAAGAAGGGACAGCAACTGACGCAGGACCCAAGACTTTGTTAATCAGGCCGACTGAGGGCAACCTGCCAGCAGAGTACCCACATGTAATGACTGCAACAGTGAATACACTCGAACATCTACATTTATAAGTGTGCACAACTGTACTTTTCCCCTCTCCAAACAAACCAATGATATTTTATATTCCCTTAAAGAAGTGAAAAAGTGGAACAAAGTCACAGAAAATTATTAATTAGGACTCAGACTTACAACTCCATCAGCAGTCATTTTAGATCATAACTCTAAATCACTCTATTAACAGTTTAGTAATAAAATCTCCTGTTTTTACCATTCTCAGTGAAAATTCAAATGACAAAAATGTTTATAATTCCAAAAAGTATATATACAGTGAGGCATATTTCTAATTTACATAAATTTACCTATCTAAAAAAATTTCAAGTACTAATTTCCAATTTCATATCGAGCAAAACACATCCAATCATTAAAAGACAAAAAATATCCCAGCTTGAGCTTCCAGTGTTAACAAGTTATAATGAAGCATCAATCAAATATCAATTTTTCTGATCCCGAATACATCCATAACCTATCTGTCTTCTAAAATAGACAGCCATGATGGATACCAGGCAAAGAGGAGTTTGCCAAGACACTAATAGGATATGGGACCATGGAGGATGAGAATCATGGGTGATAAGTGGAAGAAACAATCCAGTAGAGAAATATTTTGTAGAGGTTTTGGAACTCAGAATTTCTAGAAATATAACACCAAACCTTGTACACAGGTAATTAGTACAAAGCAGCTGTACCGCTTGTATGTGACATTTGGAATATCAAGAAATAGAATGTAAAAGACTTTAATCTTTTGAAATGTAGATTTACAGGTACTAAATTGTTGTGGTGGCAGTTCCTGCAAATACATAACATTGCACAGAAAGGCATATTTCACCAAGCTAAGTAAAAAGATGAGTGCTCAAGTTTTATCACAAATGGAAAGTAAACCTATTCATAAACACGGGAAAGTTGAGTCATTTCTGTAGTCAGCATAATTCAAACTTCAGGCAAGTGGCTGACTCAGTCATGGTGAAGTGGTCTCCATTATTTGCAATTATACCTGGGACACATTAGTTTAATTTTTACAGGTAAATGCCTATCCAAACTTGTTCAATATTCACCAGTTCACAGTAATAAAATTATTCCATCAGTGGCCACCCCACCTTGTCAGATTATACAATAGGAATCTTAATGACCACCAAATGTTGGCACTGAACTGCTCAGTCAGCAGATTACCCTTATATGATCTGGGCCTACCCCACAATAGCAAACATGTGGCAGACTAACATAGAGGTAAATGGACAACAAGACAATCCCTATCAGATCAAAGTTGTCTGGATTTATGAGTGTTTGTAATTACCTCAGCAGAAAAACACATACACCACTGCTATTGAAATGGTTAACCTTGGTAAGCATGGCTGTTATAGGATATATAGTTATAGGATGTTATATTTCAAAAACTTGAAAAGACATTCTCCTTAATGTCTAAGCATTTTTCAACAAGCTGTAAACAGGAGTATGACGTGGTGTACCCTCCAAATACTGACATTCCAGAGCTGAATTCATGCCGGGTGGTGCTCCTATATGCACCATATAGACATAAACTTTTTATATTAATGCTCCTTTTACTCTTACACATCACTGATAATCAGTAATGTGGATTCTATGTGGTGAAGTTATAAAGTTGAAATGCTATTTGTAATTAGATACCTTTAATAATGATCTACCATTTTTTCAATTTTGTGTTCTCTTGTTATGGAGAAGGCAGAAAGCTATGGTTTTAACTACAAGGATGGGTCAATTTGTTTTCAGTTTGTGCTTTAGTAATCTATATAGAAAGATGAGTATCTATTAACATGGATATAATGTTAGAAGACATTAAATTTAAGTCATAAGGGATACATATATATTACTGTTTTAGTTCTTTATTTCATAACTTAAAGTTTGCAATGTTAACAACAGGTCTTGATGTTCAAATAATAAAAGCCATGTGTTAAAAAAATACAATTACAGTAGTTTATAAAGCTAGAGGTTTAGAGCTCTCATCTGTTACCTCCAGAATTATGGTCAGAGCAAAAAAATAATTATGGAAAAGGCCCCAAATTAATGGAATGTTTTAAACATCGGTACTATTAATTTAGACCTTCTCATAATAATTTTCAATTTTGAGATGGTTGGAGCAAAAGTTGAAGAAAACATGTTGACAGACCTTCAAAGTGTGAACAGCTGTGACGATTGAGGAGAAATATCTTTTACCCAGTATGATGCATACTTTGTTTAACAATGACATAAAATAAAAACAGTACAATATAATAATGATGCCAGACACAGGGGCAAGTCCCTTTATTGCTAAAATATGAAAGTTAAAATGTGCACGTCTCCCACCTGCTAGTCACTAGGGAAAAAAATGAGTTAAGTTCTGACATGCAGAGCATACCTTTAAGTTCTTAGAATTCTTGACAAAACCAAAAAAAAGTCAAGAGGCATGAAAACCCCAAAATCCAGGACAAATCTGAAATATTATTTTCATAAACTTTGAACATTGCTAGAATAACAGCTTTTGCATTAGAATGCATGTTCTGAATGCTACAAAGTCTAAAATCAAATGGTGGTCATTATTTAGCGACTTCACTCCTCAATGATTTACCACAAAACCACAAAATATGAGGAATAGACCAAAATACGATGCAAAAACTGGACATTCTGCAAAATACTGTACAGTCAAAAGGTTCACTGCCGATAATTATGTTAGCCATATCTGTTGTCTACTGATAATCTCTTCTCTACAACACTGATCAACAAAAAGTACAGGAGTTATTTTCTTAATCTACACGACATTTCAAACACCTTCATGGTATGAACCCTACCCATAATCCAAATGACATCACTTCATACATATCTGTGTAATTATGTAGGTTTATTTATTTATCAGTCCCATTAAGCTCCATTTCATGGGTGAACTGAGGTGATATTTATGCAACAATGGGAAATTTAGCCATGGCACTGGGAAACTTCACTATACTTTTTTCAAAATCTTTTACCTCCATCTGAGTTATCAGTGACTCAAACAGATGGGATCTCAGTCTAATGTCTCATCTGAAGGATGGCACATTGAGAAGTCCAGAAACTATTACTGCTGCAATCCACTATCACAAACTGAAAATTAATCCAATCACCTGGAGGGGGAATATAAACCACAGCTCTCTGTTTTTCTAGTACTAGAGATGGAAGTGCTACCTGTTCAGCCACTGGCAGTTATTACTACTATTGTCTGGATGTGTTTCTTTGTTTTTTGTTGGTTTTTATTTATTGACTATATTTCACTTTTATTTGCTCATTTTTTGACTAGTGTACAGAATTGATCCAAAGCTACCATTTTCAGGAGAGGCACAGGGGCTGCAAACAAAATTAACCAGAATAATGACAAAAAATATTACAGTAAACAGGAAATATTGCAGTAAACTGAAAACAATAAACAAAAATTGCAGGAAAGAAGTAAATGTATGACCTACACAGTTTATCATATTATTATATATGTACTGGGTGGCATGTAGCTAGATTGCAGGACTGTGGCTAGAAAACCATAAATATACATAGTCATTTGCACATACTTATATGCGCGCACACATGTGCACACGCACACACACATACAGACATATATATGGGTCTGTGTCAGATAACTGAGTTCACAGAAACTCGAAATTCATATGCCTCCACGGACATCTATATGCTACATGGCACCACTGGTTGCATTTTAAACATTTAAGCCTTGGTCCTGGACATGTACCTGGACTAGTGGCTTCCCCTGCTACTGGTGGAGTCTGTTGGGGGGTCTAGGCTGCCTAACCTGGGCTCCCTTAGAGCCATGAGCAGCACTGGGTATTATTTTCCTGTGCAGTGATGCCCTGCTTTTTAGGTATAGATCCCCCTTTTTCCCCAACTCATCTGCTGTGCTACATGCCTTATCTGCTAATCAGATTCTCATGTCCTCAGGCAAAGTGCTAAGGGCTTGTTCCCTCATCAGAAGTCTGGCAGCCCTTCAAAAGTGTTGATCTGACACCCAGTCAACCACCTATGAAAATAAGTGCTTAGTTCAGCAATATATTCACACACACTTTTATATGCCACGTGCCTATGCTCACAAAACATTTTCTGTACGCTTCAGTTGTTAACTTAAAACACTCTAGTAGGCAATTTTTAGCAGTATTATAACTTAAGCAATCAGTATCAGACAATTTAGAAATAGCAGTTACAGCTTTACCATGGAGTAAGGGGTCAGGAAGTATACCCAGAGCCCTTGGTCAACATTATACTGTTTACATACCCTTTTAAAAATATGAATAAAATTGTCAAAATTATCACTCTCTGTAAATTGTGGAAGAAATTTACTGACCTTTGTTGCTTCTGGGGTTCGGTTATTCCCTTCCCCATTACCTCCATGACCCTGGCGAAGAGTCAGCATCTTCTTTTCGTGTTGCCTCTGCCTGTCATTCTCCTCAGCTTCCAGACGTCTCAGTTTCTCATTTTCTTCAGCCTCCAGACATCTTGTTTTCTCATTTTCTTCAGCTTCTAGGTATCTCAGTCTTTCTGCTGAATCTGTTTTCAAATGTTTGGCCTCAAGTCTCTTTAACTTCAGATGGATTTTTAAGTCCTTTATGGAAAGGTTGAACTGTCCATTTTCTGAGAGTTGTACAGTCCCAAAGCCACTGTTGTTGCCTTCCTGATTGCTAGTCTGTGATACAACTATGACTACGGTTGCAATCATCTCTACTTTAGTCAGGTTGGCATGCACCAGTCTTTTGTCTTGGCACATCTCAGCCAACTGGCTCCTTGTCAGCTTGCCATACTCCTGTGCTGACATCCTGGCATGCTCTCCCTGACTAACAAAAAATAAATAAATCTTTTGTGATATGAAACTCTAAATGTTCACTGTGTGGCTGACTGAGAGTGCAAACACCTTTTTTAGTGACCACTGTTTACAGGCTATAGGAATTCAATATCCACTTCACTGAATCTCAATATGTTGATATCCCAGCACTGCTAACCAATAAAATGTGATGCCCCACCACTGGACCAATAATCAAGGAGCCTCAATCCTCACCACTAGCACCAGTGAGGGACATACATTGGGAGGATGACAAGTACACACACAGTATTTCCAGATGTAGCTCTCTGCATCAAGTGCAATTTCCCTTAAGAGCACACAGAGACTATAGTCAGTCCGGGGCTGGTTTCTCCCTCTTTCTCCAGATCCCCAATAAGACTATGCACTAGGACAGCTATAGAGTTGAGATCTCAGCTGAGTTGCCAAGCCAAGACCTCCAGCACCCTCTCTGACCAATCAGTACTTCATGTCGCTGCCCAAGTAGCTGGCACACACACTCTTGGAGATTTGTTTTACACACACGCGCGCACACACACACACCTGGGAAAGGTTTGCTAGCTATGCTCTCTTCTGCCCAAATAAATGAAGAAAAACATCTAAATTAACCTTTGCTATATTCTTGACTATATCTAGAAAATTACTATATTTTAGTTAACTTATAGAGGAAGCAAGGCAGATGTGGTAAGTGGGTCTTCCACCTGATGTTGGCATGTCAAAGAAAAATACAGAATGCTCACTCTTAGAGAGTTCTGGAATTAACATCTCAAGTATTACTGCTGGGATAGCTTGCAGAATGACATAATTTCTTGTCATCTGACTCTATCCTGGGTAAAACCCCACATTGATGCAGCTGGTGGCATTTAGCATCTACCTGTGAAAATACATAGACAAGGCTTTTGTTAGATCTAAGGCAGATCCTGGAAGACATAAAACAATAAAAGCACTTCCAAGACAATACACTGAACCTAAAGTTCTTGACATTGTGTATGTTACTGCACTGAAACTGAAAGATAACATCCATTTATTACATGGCCAGAAACTAATTTAATTTCAGCTATTTTTCTGAAGTTAACCTTGGGGGTTTCAGTTTCCATTGTTAAAATATATACATCTAAACAGTTACAATAGTGCAGGAACATTTCTGTTCTAATCTAGTAGGTTACACTGTGGTTACATTTTTAAGCTCAGTACTTTACAAACCCTTTTCAACACACACTTCTGTTCCAGCAGCTCGATATATACATAACATATACCTCTGCTACATTTGTAACACAAGCATATGAATCGTGTTGATATTTACAAATGACATATAATTATTTACAAAATGCCAGATAGCTGGGCTGGCAGTATCTCCTTTCATGACATACATAACTATAACTATATATACAGAGATATACCCACAAACACACCCTACACCTTCCCATTTTTCTACTTAAGGTCATGGTGTCACCACCTCTTTCAGTTCAGTGCCACTCTCCTAACATCTTATACAGTCTTGCTTTACTGTCACAGGTCTTTATGCAATCCAGCCAACTTTTTGCTAGACATCTTTAAATCCTATTGCTTTTGTTTCTTTCTGTCCAAACTCTTTTTCACCAAATCATCTTCCTCTTTCCTGCAGTTGTGACTGAGTCAATATTATCTGTTCTCCTTGGCCTTTTCTACGATTGTGGTGATTTGGGATTTTTTTCTGATGTCCTCATTTCATTGTCTGTCCCACAGAGTGCATCTTACCACCCATTTCAGAGACTTCATATCCATCACCTCAAGCTTTTTCAAATGCTCTGCCTTCACTGTCCAGATTTCTGTGCCACACAGAAGCACTGGTTGCACAACTCTCTTATACATGTTAATTTCTGGCTTCTTTGGCATTATTCACTCACACACTACCTGATACTCTGTGCCAGTTGATTGTATCATCTCTGATTCTAGCTTTCACCTTTTCATTCAGACTCAACCACTCCAACTAGATGTTTGAAGATTTTAAATTGTTCCACTATTTTTCTTTCTTTATCCAGATTATTTTGATATCCCCCTTTTGCTGTCATGACAACTCCCTTGCCTGTACACAGTTTCATCACATGTGCCTTCAGTTTTGCATTCCAGTCCCCTATCATTTGCTGAAGTTCCTGTGCATAATCTGCATTTAGAAGCTTTACTGAGCTGTCCCCTATGACCTGGTTGCTATTATAATCCATCATCTTAAGAAGAGCGGTAGGCACAAAAATTATTTCTAATGCATTCCCTCTCCAAATAGCAACCCCCTCTGTGATTCCAAACACTACTCACGCTGGTATCATTGGGTCATTGCAAGTAGCTGGCACTAATTCTACCTAGTTTTGGGATTTTAAACCAATTCAGGACTGCCAGGTGAGTCCTATTTGCACTTTTAGTCAGGCCTGCCAACCTTTGCCACAAACCAGTCCACTTCTCTACCATTTAAAAAATGTCATGTCATTTTGTAATCCAAACATTTATAAATTGTTTTTCTTTGTGGTTGATATTGACTGTTGCAGCTCTTCTCTCTCATTGGCTTGACTGAGGTGTCAGTGAGAGAGAGAGAGTTCTTGGACCAGACCAATTTTTGAAGCACTTCAAATCTAAATGTTTCTGCTATCGATTTCTTTAGAGCTCAAGACAAAAGCAGCATGAGATGGGGTGCCCAGAAGGTTATCTGATACTTCTACCTGTTTCAGATGCTAATTGATTCACATCTGTCTGTATGAGGAGCAATTCACTTGGGAAATTAAATATTCTGGAGTTTATGTGTCACATACTACTGCTTGTTATGGATACCAGATGATTTTTCCTTCATTATACCTGACACAAATAACTTGTAAATGAAAAATGCAGGAGTAGAACTAGGTTCATAGGTATATACTAGACTAATGGCCACCACAGCCTTTATAAGACTAGCTGCGCACCCAACCCAAATGTGTCTCTATGTATCATGGGTATTTATTAGGAAGGAGGATGTTAGGAAGTTTCTAAAGGTTATATGTGTGCTTGTGTGTTGGGGAGATATGTTAGTTTGGGAATAGTTACTACCTGCGCCTGTCTATCAGAGACATGGAGGATAGACCCAGGGTGAATTTCTCATTTCTCATCCATTGATCAAGGGTACACTTAAATGGTATTAGGAATGAATTGCGCTTCTCAAGGATAGGGAGCCTGTTCCAGACCATGGGGTCCACTGAGGCACATATCTGCTTCACCAACATGTCTTGTATATGCCGCAAGCAAAAATTTAAATCCTTAGATCTATTGGTTCTCTAGCTGTTCATTTTGCCGATCCGCAAAAGTTCCACCAGAGCTGGATCTGAGAATATCTTGTGTGCTAGGCACAGTTAGCCTCTCAGTAACCTGTAGGGGAGTAGGTATAAAGACAGGGCTTTAACGCGATCTATATAGGACAATGTGGTTATACTCTGAATTCTCCTAGTAAGGAACCATTGTAGGTCTTCCAACTATTGCATATGTCTAGACAGGTGCATGCCGAAGGGGGAATTGTATTGAATGATGGGTTTGATAAGGGCCAAATAAAGCAGACCTATGACTTCCTTAGACCTGAATACCATGTGCTTTATTATAAGTTGGGTGACATAGAATGATTTTTACTGTCGGCATATTTTTCCAGATCCATGACTACTGGGTCATCTCCTAGAGGTGTCTTTTCAATGGAGTAGTTAGCCTGGGTGGATGTTTTCCCACAAGGCACTGTAATGCATTTCTTGGCATTGAGTTTTAATGTGTGACTTTGACACCAGTCATTTTTCTGTGTTAGACCTTCTTGTAAGACATTTGTGTTGTGGGGGAATATATGATAGCTCCCAATGTACAGTCATCTTCTAACTTGGTCAGACAAAGGCCATTGACATTAGCCTTTACCTCCAAGAAGAAGGTGCCAAATATGATTGGTCAAAGCACATAGCCCTGAGGTACCCCAAAGATGACTGATCTCTTATTAGAGGTGGGCTCACTGATCCTGACTTCCTTGGTCCTGTGTGTGTGTATGTGAGTTTGCAAATGTGTCTGGTGTTTGAGTTTGTGAATGCATGTGTGGTGTGGGTTTGTGTGTGTGAGTGGGTGGGAGTGTGACTGCTGTGTATGTGTATGTGAAGGGAAGGACAAACAGTATCCTAGATCAACAGATATTCATATGTTTAAATCATATGGTCACCAGCTAGTCATTTTCAAGCAGTAGAAACAGGGACTTAGTCATCCTGTTGTGACCAAATATAACTCAAAATGCTTTTGTATCATAGCTTATATATCAGAAAACTGTTGTTCTGCTATTCTGAGTTTAGGGCACCACTGTAACTCCTTTATGCTGTCAGGCTGCTAAAAACAGTTTTGTCACTATGATGCAGTTTCTGCAATTGCTCTGATATCAGGCAGTCAACACAGTAGTATTCTGATGTTAGGATTCTGTTGTTCTGATGCCAGAATTAATGCTGTTACAAGCATGGAAAACATGCACGGTGTATGTATTCTTTAGCACAGTGTCAGTGGGTCGGTGTGAAGTAACTACGGCCTAGCCTAAAACAGTATAAATAAGGTTTTAACAGACTGCTGTTCTTGATGATGTGTAAGATTATGTGGTCTGTTAGACTACATGTAAATAATATGTATAGTATATGAATGAAATACACTGGTGTAATGTACTTGTATATATATGGCATGAATTCAGAGATTCAGAGGTAGGATACCTATGCGTAGTGTTGTGCTGTACACAGTTGCACATTCAAAAGAGCATTCTCCAGTGGTGTACCACAGGGTCTGTGCTGGGCCCCTTACTGTTCAGAATTCATTTTTCAAAAGTCCAGGCAAACTTGGATGGTCTGTAGCTGACCAAGTTCTCTGACAATTGCAAATTGGGACCAATCTCTGAATCCTCCAATGATGTTAATATACTGCAGACAGGGTTAATGCAGACAAATGATTGGTGCCAAAGCCATAGATTAAAGCTAAATACAAAAAATGCATTAGAATTCCCTTTGGAAAAGCTGACATCCCCTCTACATTATAGACAGCACCCCCCTAATTATAAACCCAGTGGTACATGATCTGGATACTCAAGTTGATAGCAATCTGAACTTTGACTACCACATATTCACAGTAATACAGAAATCCTTCTAAGTGCCATCTTATAAGCATAGGCATCATATCTAGATCTAATGATGTTATAATTCCATTATACTTGGCCATCATCTGACCAGTAATTGAGTACAATGCTCCCTTTTGCATACACTTCACCAGACATCTGCAACAATAGAAGAGTCCACAGAGGTTTCTCACCAAAAAATTACAGGGTACACAAAATAAGTCTTTCACAGAAAGACTGAAAGCCTTGTCACTGTATTCTGTCTCCTACAGGTTGCTGTGTGTGACCTGTGCCTGGCTTACATGGCAGTCTCTGACCTGGCCCTGATGGAAATGCTACACATTTGTAAACCAAACTGCGGGAGGGTTTCTCACTCCAGGGATCTTAACCTAGCCTCTGACATGAACAGGTCATGCTGTGAGATAGATACATCTCCCAGAGACTGCCCCTTCTCTGGAACAAGCTTCCAATTCACATGAAACAGAAACCCTCCCTGACCATCTTCAAATGCATCCTAGATCATTGGATGGATGATGGCATATTCATTCCTGGGGTGGCGCCCATGTCCCTCCTTGACTGAGGAAATCGGTATTAACTACCTTGAAACCTTATCTCAGTGAACTTCACTCAGCTAACAACTGACAATTGTGATGGCTCAGGTTAATATGGCTAGGCCTGTAAGGACTCTAGGGATGTTAGGCTGGTAACATCCTATGAACTTATGAACGTTATACCCCTTAAATGGGTCTATATTAAAAGACCGAAGAGGTGTTTCAGCGAACACCTCTTGGTCGACACGTAATGAACAAACTTAGTAAAGCACGAACACTCAAAACAGCGGTTTCTTTCCCTGGAAAAGAAACCGCTAGCACAAACACACACACACACACACACACACACACACACACTTTAAAACATAACAACATGTGGGGCTTCTCCCCCTAACTAAATATACCAACTCCGAGATCGCACGACAGTGAGGAAAGGGGCAAACACATGGGGAAGGTATTATATCTAATTTAAATAAAAAATATAGTATATTTCTTGCTTACATTTCTGTCTTTGGAAGTGATACTCAGTTTCTAGTCTGGTCTGTGTCTGTTGTGCCTTATTGTCGCTTAAATTGGACTATTCAGCAGAGAAGTTGCTAACTTTATTTAATGAATTGATATAGCTATGCATTTCCTTTATAAAACAGTTGTGGTTATTATTTTTTAGCCATTTATAAGCAATGCTGAGAAACCTGATACTGCCACACTATTCCAAACATAGATGTCTGCTATTACAATGTGTTATACTGAAAGAATACACATTTATTTATTTTTTTAAATTGTGAGTATCAGAACTTTTTTAAATGGTCTTCCACTGAAATTGGAATATTTTAGAACCTCTGCTTTTTTGTACATTAACAGCCTTCACTGGGATTTGCCAAATCATAAAATAATACTTTATATGGATGATATTTTGTTTATCTTTGCTAATAAATCAGTTGGAGTTAGGGACAGTGGCAGGGCTGGGGTTAACCTGCGTCACCTCCCTGTTCCACCTTAGTAATATGTGTTAACCTTAATCGTAATCCTGGCCCTAACCGTAACCTGCATATTAAATTACAAAAAAGCCCTTCCCATAATACTAGCACTACACAAGATAGCCTGGACACTCTCCACATGAACAAACAGATTAAATCTATCCCGTAAACTAACCAAAACCCAAAACAGTCACAATCATAGACAATTTATCTATCCCTTTACTTAACCTTTACTCTAACCCTAACCACTTTACTTAACCCTTGCTCTAACCGTAACTCACACACATTTACAAACACACACACAACTACTACACATCTCACTTACCTGTTTTGACAAAACACACCCTATAAAATATCTCTTCGATAAACCAGAAGTTCAACCAAAAACCACTGCACTTCTGTCTTTCGAAAAAAGCAATCATTGGCCAAGCAAATGGAACCCATATGTATAATAGATAACTAGATAAAGATGCATAGATATATATGGGTGATATTTCTTTTATTAAGCATGCTTTAGTTAAACAAAACCCCACTTTCTAACTTCAGGCACTTTGTGTGAATAGTGGAAATGTTGCTCAATGCCACACTCAAAGCTTCTTTGGTGGTTATCCCTGACTGTCTCAGAGCTTCTCTCATGCAGTCCATCCCACCCTTTTCTGGATGTCCTCAGTTTCTTTTCTCTTCTTAATGTCTCTCCCAAATCTTCTTCACTAGACTGTTTTCTTTTTCCTGCACATATGCCTGATCCACCAAATCTGTTGTCTTTGTCCTTCTTTGCAATTGGAGCTAATTTGGCTTCTCCTCTTATTTCCTCATTTCTTTGTCAGATTCACCCATCCCAAACATTTGATTTCCATCACCTCTCGCTTCCTCAGCTCTTCTGCCTTGAGCACCCAGGTTTCTGTACTGTACAGTAATCCTGGTTGCACCATTGCTTTGTCCACCTGACTTTTCATCATCTCTGGTATTTATCTGGCACACACTACCCCTAACCATCTGTACTAGTTGACTGCAGCCTTCCTAACTCTAACTTTGACTTTCTCATTTAGACTTCCTTTCTCCTCAACAACTCCACTGAAGCTGTTAACCAGTTCCACTATTTTCCCTTCTAGCTCAATTTTCTGCTTCTTCAAATGTATCAAAATTGACTTCCATAACGGTTGTCTTGTCTGTACTAAGTTTCATTCCATGTGCCTTCAGTTTTGCATTCCATTCCCCTAATAACTACTGAAATTCTTGTGCAAAGTCTGCTTGTAATGCCACATTAGCTTCATACAGCAGCTTTGTTGACTTGTCCTCTCTGACCTGATTACTGTTGTAGCTCATCAGCAGTGTATACAGCAGTGGACTCAGAGCTGAACCCTGATGCACACTCACTTCCACTGGATCATTTCAGTGAGTCTGAACACTGTACTTTTGCCATTGAGTACTTATACATAGCCTGAACTAGTTTTATTAATATTTCTAGGACTTAGAATCTTTGCCTGACTGGACAAATCATCTTTCATGGGACATTGCCATATGCTTTCTCCAAAGTTTTGGAACACCCAGATAAATTCTTTCCTTATCTCTAGTTTCTTCCCATCTGTCTGTACAATTGCAGCTGCATCCTCATTACAATTTGATCTGCTCATCTCCCGTCTTATTTTCTATGACTCTGTGTACCCATTTATCAATCAGCCTGTCTGGCATTTTTATGTAGTGTGTCAGGTGTGTGATACATCTGTACTGCCCACAGTTGTGAATGTCCTCTTTATCTTGTGCACAGGCACTTGAATGCTTATTTTCTAGTCATCTTGGGGTCGGTTTTCTCTCCATATTACTACGGGTGCTGTCAGGAGACATTTCTCCCATAATTCATTCAACATCTTTTTTTTTTCCAAAAACCTTTATTGAATTATCGCTTGTGACATAGTCAAAATTACATTCATATAAAAGTAATCAAACTATATTAACAAAACTAACATTATACTTCACATATATTGCTATGTATCATATAGCCTAAGCAACATTACTTAATTATTCAATTCCTGCTTTTTTTTAAACAAGAAACATCTTTATTAAACCATCAGTTACTACACAGGCAATCATACATTTATATAAATGAAAACAAACCACACTGACACACTCCTAGTTGCAAACATTTTACATCACTTATAATCAACCCAAGTTTTCTCACTCAAACATTACATAGCTTATTTAAGTCCTGCCACCTTTTAAACCTCATTCCCCCTTGTATGTATTGTTCCCACAATTCCCATTTTTCCTATGTATTTTGCTCCTACCCTTTTCTAAAGATCTCAGTTCCAGTTGTTTTATCTCTGTTACTATATTCACTTCCAGTTTAGCTGGTTTAGATTTTGATTTCCATTTTCTAGTAATTACTTTTTTGCAGCCACCATTATTAGACACAGCAAGGCCTTACCATGTCTGGGCAATTCAGATACTGTGTCACAGCTCAGAAAAAACAGTTACTTTCCATTCTCTTAACCTCTTTCTTATCTGGATAATATCCTTTTTAGCCTGGTCTGCCTTTTCTATCTCTCACTTTTTCCTGTACTCCTTTTTTTTGATAACTTCCTGGACATCTGTATTCCACCACTGGCATTCCTTATGTACCTTATTTCCGTACATCTCTCTTGAGGCAGTGTAGCAATTGTCTCATGTACACAGACAACACTTTACTAATAACATACTCTGGTACAGAGTGCGAGAGATGCACTTACACCAAGAATCTAGAATCCATGCTCTCTCTCTCACTCAAAACAGTAACACAGGAAAGGTTGTCAACTTACCCACCACTACATATGCTCATAGTACCACTACTCATACACATACCACTACTCATACACATAGTATGCATCAAACATGTAAATCCACATATGCGGACGTCCTCTCGAAAAACTTACTGAAACACCAGAGATGACCAAAATAAAAGACTGCTTCAACTAACACAGTCCCCACAGCAACCATGGCACATAGCAACACCAGTGTCTCACCCACCAAGTCAGTAAGGGGTAACACTCATAAAACAAATTTTCTTGTCATTGGAAAAGCATTAGTGAGCCACATGGATGTCCCACTCACCAGGTTGGACAAGGAGAAAGTCACAGTCAGCTGCCTGTTTGGTGCCAGGATTCATCAGATCAAGCATGCACTCGGATCTCTCAGCAACAAGTACCATTATGATTCTGTCATAGTTCACGCTGGTGTGAATGACCTGAGACATACCTCACTGGACTATATGAAGAGACACATGGTTGAGCTGTCTGAGTATGTGCCCTAGGCAGGTATCTCTTTAGCTTTGAGCAGCATGCTACCCTCATCTAGAATGATGCTGCAGTATAAAGAAAAAATGATTAATTTGAATAATTCGCTCAGTTTTTGGTGTCATTCAAAGGGGATCCAGTTCCTGTCAGCCTGGGAAGCCATGGTCGACAATCCTCACTGCTTTGCCAGAGATGGATTGTACCTGGCACCACTAGGTTTTCGGCTGCTGGCAAAGGCTGTTGCCTCCCCCATAATGCCTTTTTTAGGCAATATCTCAAAAACAACATTAATGATATGAAATTAACCAGTCAGAACAAAATAAGGGTCATGCTGCTCAATTCTAGGAGCTTAAACAAAAAACTGCACTCCCTGGAAGCAGTTCTTTCACTAGAAGATATAGATGTCTGTCACAGAAACCTGGTTCAAGGCATACCTCTCAACCTGGAAACATCAAAAATCTGGACAAGGGCCCTGAAAAATAGGTACAAATCTGTACGCTGATTAACATCTAATTTGCATACATAGTTACATAACCCCACCCACACCAATGGAATTGTGGGATACTAAACTTTCAAACACAAACTGAAGAACAGACAACCAAAATATGGCACCAGAGGTCCCCTGCAGCCATTCCAATGTCCCAATACCCGGCTATTTCGCCCCATTTACCATAAACACTAACTTCTACAATGATTTTTTTGGATTTTATTTTTACATTTTGCAGCACCTCAATGCACAAACACTAACAGATATCTGATAAAGTAATACTGTCTCACAATGAAAATAGACTTGGCATTAAAACTTCTCTGCCCTTGAAACTCCCAGTCATTGAAACCTGCACCACATCCAAAGAAAATGCATCTGGCCAGTGGTGGATAAAGATTACCTTTGGGCTGTTTTCAAATCATTGGCCCCTTGCACACAAAACAAGAAACATATGTGTTCTTTTCTTTGATACACCTTCCTGATTTTATTAAGTTATTCTCTCTTTCGGCTTTTCCCAGTTAGGGTTCGCCACAGCGGATCACCTTGTCTGCTTATGATTGGCAGTGGAGTTTTACAGTATCGAGTTGCCAGCCTGGAACCCAACCTTCCACAGAAGGCACACACATGCACACACTCATGCCTAGGGCCAATTTTAACATTTCCAATCCACTTGCAGCATGTCTTTGGGGATGTGGAAGGAAACCTGAGCAACCGGAGGAAACCCACAACCACAAGGAGGACATGCAGAATCCGCACAGAAGACACCCCAGCCGATATTCCTTGTATAATACAGAACACTTGTTAGACAGAGCACATTTTAAATTTATTGCTTGAATGAACATTTTCCAGTAGGCTGTACTGTAGGCAAAGAAAACGTATGAACCAATAATTACAAAACTGCCCAATTCAGAACATTTCCATCATAAAAGTCTAATTCCATACCCAAACTATAAACAGAATGACAGTAGTGTGTAAGCCATAGGCATCTTGCACAGCTTCTCGCACTTATTTTCAATTTCAGTTTTTTTTTTTTTAGGGGGGGGGGGGCAAAAGGTCAAAAACCAGGGACACATTTTAAACATTGCTTGTATAATTTTGGAAAGTTACTAGAATAAAATGTTGTGTTACCACCATGCATGTTACTGACAAGTCTTGAATCCAGAACACTATGCACTACAGTCAGTGCAACATACCACTATGCAAAATCACCAGTTTGAAAAAATAGGAAGACTGAAACTTAATGGCTATCATTTAGTGAATTCAGTTCTCACTTCTCACCATAGCTCTCAACCTCTTAACACAAAAAACTTGGGCAAACAAAGCCAATAATAGAGGAATACACATTCATTCTCACCTCTCACCATAGCTCTCAACTCTTAGAACAAAAAACCTGGACAAACAAAGCCAATAATGGGGGAATAAAAATTCTGTTGTCCATAGCTCTCAACTCATAGCACAAAAATCTGGGCAAAGCTGAGAAATGGTGGTGGCTAGGGACTTTAGGTTCTTTACAGGGTTTGAGCCTAAATGCCTCTAGCCACCAAGTTACATTGGGGGCATTTACACACACACACACACACACACACACACACACACACACACACACACACACACACACACACACACACACACACACACACACACACACACACACACCCCAATCCATTTAGCAGGGTATTACCAATAGATAACCATATACTTTGATTCTTCTCTGCAAGCCACTTATCAGATCAATAACAAAGTCATATGTTTTTTAGTAAACAACTCTTCAATCTGCAGAGTTTGTAAGGGTATTATGCCAACAAAATAAATGAGGCAAATGAATTAGGTCACAAATATCATTAGGAAAGGCTGTTATTTAGCCTTTTCAATGATATTTTGATTTATTCTATGATGCACTTATGGCAAACATCAAGGCTGGCAATTTTCTGTTATTGCTAATTACTTGCACAAAAAGGAAAAGTTCCTTACCTAGGCAGCAAAGCCAGCAGTTCTTCTGTCCGGCAGCATTCTTCTCGGCAGTTCAGCAAAAGTCCCTCTCTCGGCAGCAAAGCCAGCCCAGCAGTTCTTCCATCTGGAAATGGCAGCAAAAGCAAAGTCCCTCTCTAATGAAAACACTAACATTCTCAAAAGGTAGCAGTGCCCAGCGCCTCTCAAAGTCCCTCTCTCATTCGAAAATGGCAGCATTCTCAAAAGCCAGCACCTCCCTCGGCAGCATATACAAAACCAGCCAGCCAGCATTCTTCTTTCTCGGCAGCAAAGCACAGAAGCTGACATTAGTGCTGCTGCTGCTAAATTCCCGCCTGCTCACAGCTAGCCGGAAATGATGACGTGAGCTCCTTGAGCTCAATTCCGACTGGCTGGTAGCGCTGACGGCGCTGACGTCATCACGCACATGATGATGTCGCTCCGACAGTGCAAAAATTCAAAAAATAAAAAAAAACAAAAGCAAAAAAAATCGGAAATGAAGGGTGTCACTCGGGAATCGTGGCACCCCTTCATTTGGACCCCAAAACTCGGTAAAAACCGAGTAATTCGGGACAGTTGGGAGGTATGGTTCAAGGCCTCAGAAAGTATCCCGGCCTTGCAAGGGTACAATGTCTTCCACACCTTTAGCCAGAAAATGAACATGTGAAAACCAAAGGAGGTTGTGTTTCAAACTATATTAGAAATAAATTCACCTCCCATCTAGTTAGACTGGACAACTCCATGGAGTTATTCCATGTCCAGGTTATAGTGGATAAGACCCCCATTCAAGTCATAGCCAGTTACAGATCCCCCTCCATGGTTCACAATGCCCATGAAACCTACTTGACCAAACTGGAGACAATCCAAATGTTACTGAACAAACTGGTTATGTGGGATTTCAATTATCCCACCATCAACTGGGAAACCTACACTAGCCCTAACTAATTAGCGTAAAAGTTCCTTGACTTTGTTATTTCAAATGCCCTGAAACAAATTGTTCATACCCTGACAAGGGGAACAAACATTCTGGATCTGGTCCTCACCAACATCCCAAACAGATGCATTGGTGCAACTGTCGAAACTTCATTAGTTAAAACTGACCACAAATTAGTCACCTAAGCCGAAAAAACACAAATTAAACTACTAAAATAGGGGGGGGGGGCGGCTTTAGAAAGCAACCAGTAGTTTTAAAGTGCATAAAAGCACTTTTTGTTTAATAAAATCAAACTTCTTCAGATGCAAACATTCAAGGTAAAAGTTTCAGTTAAATAAAATACCAGGAAGTGCTTGAGCCTGTCAGTTCACATACTGTGATGACATCAGCAACAATAGTTAACCCTTCCTGTTCTACACACTATGAAACAATACTGTTTAAAACTAAAACAATGCTGACAACCATGAACAAAGAAGATTGAAGCCATAGTTTAAAAGTAAAGTATGCTGATAGGTATACTTTAAACAACAAGAACAAATAAACATATGAAATAATAAGGTTACCTATAAGGAATTACTATTACACTGCTGAAATTCTGCACTACAAACTTTTTTTACTACACCATTTCATACTGGTTCATAGCTAATTGCCTAGCCCAGAAAAATAACTCATCTGGCCACTCGAGAAATAAATTTAGGCATCATTAACAGTGACTAAAATTACCATACAAGAAATTAACTTGATATTAGTACATAATTTTAACTAGCTATGATGACCATATTACTAAATCTATAGCATTCATACTATGCCATGCCATTCACTTAATTCTACAATATGGTATTCATTATATAAAAATATAAAGAAATACACAATCTAACTATGACCTTTAAGGAGAATTGAGGCTTAATATTCTGGTATCACATTTACTAACGTAAGTTACTATTAGAGATGAATATTATTCATAATATTAATATAACATTTATATAAAAATTATTTTTGTGTTACATAGCTAGATGAGAGATTCTGTCATCTAGTTAAACTTTTCAATTTAATTAGACATCTAATCTAATTTATTTAACTGAAACTTGTACCTTGAATGTTTTCATCTGAAGAAGTTTGATTTTATTAAACGAAAAGCGCTTTATGCACTTTAAAACTACTGGTTGCTTTCTGAAGCCGTCTTTTTTCTATTTTACAAATTAGTCATCTACAAGCTGGCACTAACACCAGAACTCATAAAGGGTGAAATAAGACTAAAAAACTTCACTAAGGCAAACTGTACCCTCCTAGCTAATGGTATAAATCCATTCCAAGCCCCACCCCAAACTGGAAGTTATAACTATGCTGAAGCTTACACTAAAACACTGTACAATCACTTGCATAAGTGTATAAACTCGGCCTTAAAAGAAAGAATCAAAGGCAGAGCCCCAAGTAAAAACAAGCTGCCATAGTGGACATCCAGCATCAACAACCTTTACAAGAAAAGCAAAAGGTTGCTGTCCAAGAAAACAAAGGCAAGGAAGGTCTCAACAATGGAAAAGAACCCTGGTCAGCCTCCAAAGGCAAATAAGACAACTTGTCCAATCCTCCAAGGGTTCCTTTATGATAAACTTTGCAAGTACAGCCAAAGATAACCATAAGGCCTTTTACAGCAACGTATGTAATCTAAAGGGTAGGACCCAAGCATATGCAGAACTAGTGGCCAACGGTATCACACACACTGACCCCACATAGATAGCAAACCTGCTAATGGATGTTTGTCAAAAATTCACTCTCTTATCCCCTCCTAAATTACATAAAATCTTCCTCCAAACTCCACCCCCACCCTACATATCTGAAGAGCATGTCCTCAAAGCCTTGCCCAAGGCAAAAAAGCACAGCCTCTATAGGACCAAACAACATCCCAGGCTGTCTTCTAAACAGGCTAAAACATGAACTAGCTTCACCACTAAGTGCACTTTTCAATAATAGCCTAACCACAGGCTTTGTTCCTGTGGAATGGAGAACAGCAATAATTATTCCCCTCCACAAAGGTGGCCTAGCAACAGACCCAGAGAATTACAGACCCATATGCCCGACCAACCTCATCTTTTTGGTCATGGAACGTATCATTATGGACCTCATAAATGAAGACATAGCTGACCTCCAAACCCTGGATCATACCCAATTCAGCTTTGAGAAGAGCAGATCCTGCCTGTTAAATCTGGTGGATTTCTTTGAAAATGTGACCAAGGACATTGACAAAGCCAAATCTGTGTACACAGCATACCTCAACCTGGCTAAGGTATTTGACACAATCCCACATTCAGGCATTACAGATAAACTTAGCAAACTGAATATAATCCCCTTTGTTGTAAGAAAGGTTGCCAACTGGTTCACAAACCAGACACACACTATTAAAGTGGGTGACTCCACATCAACCAGCAGGCCTGTTACCAGTGGAGTGCCACAGGAGTTAGTGCTGGGCCCCATACTGTTTGGTATATACTTCTCAGAAGTTTAGGTCAAAACTAAGGGGTTGTGGCTGACCAAGTTTGCAGACAACTGCAAACTAGGTGCAATTATTGAATCCCCAAATGATGTCAGTATAATCCAGGAGGGTCTCATGCAGACCAAGGACTGGTGTAGTAGTCACAGTCTCAAACTGAAGGCAAAGAAATGCATCATCATTCCCTTCAGCACAAACAATGTCCCCTCACACTAACATATCAACAATAATACCCTTAGTACCCATGAAGTGGTAAGGGACCTGGGATCACAAGTTGACTGCAACCTTAACTTCAACCACCATGTGTCTACTGTAGTAAGGAAAGCTTTCTACATAGCACACTTGATTAGTAAAGGCATTGCCTCAAGAGCAAAAGATGTTATATCCCCCCTATACTCAGCCCTTATCTGGCCCATAACTGAGTATAACTCCTCGTTTGGCATGTACCGTACTAAGCACCTGCAGCAATTGGAGAAACCTCAGAGGTTTCTAACAAAGAAGATCAAGGAGTTCCAGCATGAGCATTTACAGACCATCTAAAGTCCTTTCTCTATACTCCGTATCATGTAGACTTCTTAGGGGAGACTTATGCCTGGCCTGCAGAGCAATGCAAGACCCAAACCTAATGAACTTGCTGCATATCCGTAAATGAAACTGGACTAAGGATACCCATTCCAGGGTCCTAAATATGGCCTGCAAATTGACTAGCATTTCTATTGTATTACATTGGCATGAAACGACTATGCTTAGAATTACCTCTGGGTTGATTGCGTAGTAATCTCCTATGATCCTATGATCCTGTAATCCTTTCCATGGCACAGCTGTATATTTGTTCTATAGTCCTCATATATGCTGTTTTGAGATGCAGCCATTCTTTTCCAACTCTGTCTATTTCCCCTTCTTCATGAGGAGCTAGATCCCTGAGTGTTTCCATGAACTGTTGCGCTTTATCCCCAATTACCTTCCAGGTTTTCAGCTTAGTCACCATTGACCTTAGAACCTTTTTATGGGACCTGCTGCAGCTAATTGTCTCTACAAGTAGTTTATGCTGTGGACTGACTGTTTCCCCTGTGGCTTTGTAATCACTGATTCTATCCAAGGCCCTTTCCTTACTAGGAGAAAGTCTACCTGAATTGCATATTGGCCACTTTTGTATGTGATCTTGTGACTGTATTGCTAAACCATGTGTTGCCATTTGCCAGAAAGAAGTCTAGAATGACCTCTCCTTCTTTAATCCTGTTGCCTCACAGATGTGGACCCTGATAGTTCTCATATCCTTTTATGCTTGTCCGGATAAGAGCATTCAGGGCCACATTATCAACACCAACTCATGCTGACCTGTTGTATCTAGTAGGCCCTACAACAACTGACTAAATGCACTCTTTTCCTTGTTATCATGATCATACTGTGGGGCATAGGTTGTGATAATGAATACTGTCCTGTCTTTGCACTGACATCTGAGTGTCATATGTCTATTTTTAATTCTGATAACATCCCTCATGGTCTTCACCACAATTCCCACACCATGTCTAGTATGTTCTCCTTGATACTAGATACTCCTTGAAGGCTTTGGCCGAGACGTCAGAGAAATAGAGTTTTTACAATAAACCTTTTGGTGGAAGACTGTGGCTGTTGTTTTCTACATTGTGTTCCTGTGTTCTGGTTTTCTTCATCTAGTATGTTCACTCTCTGAATAGTAGACTCTGGACCTCAAGCCAAGTGGCTTTGCTGAACTGCTCTTCCAACTTCCATCCTGGATACAAACAAGGTCCAGCTTCCTACTTACCATCATATCATGTCATTCATTTCCAATGTACATCCTATCATTGAGTGTATATTGAGTGTAGTAATCCTTCAGTCATGTTTGGCAGGTTTATTGCTTCGACATCTGGCTTTCACTCAGTAGAGTTATCCCAGTTAACCCAATTTGGGCAGCGGAATGCTGTCTGGCTAAGTAGCTTATTGACACAGGGCTGCTGGGGTTTAAGGTGGGCACACATGGGCCAAATGAATCACATAGACCCCCCCCCTCATGAGTAATAGACGTCCATGGTAGATGTGGGGTCCTCAACCCACTTATCACTGGCAAATACCCATGCCCATATTTTAGTGAGAGAAAATCACCTAGAGCCACTTTTTTACATCATTGAGTGGTTAGCCTTGACATGGCACACATTGTCTGAGCTGTAATCTCCTGATAAGAGGATGTTGCACAAGACTTTTTTTTAGACTAGGAAGCTACAAATCCTCAAGAAAGAAATTTGAGTAACAAGAAGAGTCTTCACCAATTCTCTGAAGAGGAGGCTTTGAAGCAGGTAACCCCAGCCAAAAAAATAAAATAATTGACCCAAATGGATGTCCAAGGCTCTACAAGCACCCCAGTAACAGTACTGGAAGTTACACAAGGAAAAAGAAGTGAATGATGAAGTTGCTGGGTCAGGAATACCACTGGCAGTAAGCAGGCAAACAGTAGACGACTATTTAGAAAAAGAATGTATAGTCATTACCTGACAAGGGTAGGGCTAGAGTTTTTGATGTGATTTAAGAAAGTAACTTTAGATCCACACCTCCCATAAATGCCAGTACTCCTCAAGGGCTTCAGCAACCCTGCCCCTGACTGGGTTTCTGTTCAACTTCAATAAAGATCTCCTTCTGGCAAGAATGTCAAGCAAATGACCCAGAATTTAACATAGTGCTGTTTCCAGCCCACATGGCCCTTGATAATTCTGTCAGGTCTGTGCCTCCAGGGTCTCACATCATAGCACATTTCACTGACCATTACAGAGAAAGCTTCTCACAGGTATTTCCATGCTTGACACCTTACAAAAATTAGATCCTTTGTCATCATAATCAAACAAAAATGAATTTGTAAGCTCCACCATAGGCCTCTCTTCATTACTCAACATCCCTCCATAATTATATGTCACTACCAGGCCCTTTCTCTATGTGGTGACATTCACCCCAACCCTGGACTAATCAACCATTCTGCCCCCAAACTTTCTTCTAATGCCAAGAACCTCTGCATCACTACAATTAACGTACATAGTATCTGTAACAAAACCATCAAATTCCATGACTGGCTCTCTCACTACTCCCCAGATATTATAGCACTCACAGAAACCTGGCTAAAACCACATATTGCTAACACTGAAATAATCCCTCCAGGATATAATATACATAGAAATGACTGGCTACATAAAAAGGAGGAGGTGCCACATTAATCTACCATGACACTTTAGCTGTTACACCATATGATAAACCTAAACCAATATTTGGAAATATGGAATTTTTACTAGTTAACCTTCACATCAACAACAGAAAACAATTATGTATTGCTGTACTCTATATTCCCCCAGGTCAAAATATACCTACTGTGGAAGATCTGCTATCCTGAACCATCCTCAATATATCAAATGAAACCATCATTCTTGGCGACACAAATATAAACTGGCAAACTCTCATCTCTGACTCCCCACTAAATAGTATTAACTTGCATAGGTTTACTCAACTCATCTCTAACTCCACTCATAAGGTAAAAAAAACAAACAGAATCAACCCTGGACTGAATACTCGTCTCACACCCTGAAAAAGTCACCAAGGCAGGGACTCTACCCAATACCTTTAGTGACCATCTTCCTGCCTTTACCCATAGAACTCAACTTCAGATAGACAATCTACATTGCCTAAGAACAACTAGGATTCTTATCCATTTCAATGAACAACTATTCTTAGAGTCTTTAAAAACCCACAACTGGTCCCCTACCAAATTTCTACCACTGGATGAAGCAGTCAACTACTTCAATAAAGTCTTTTTAGATATTCTAGACAGTCTTGCCCCCACATGTACCAAAACAATAAAGCCTAACCATGCCCCATGGCTAATTAAACAAACTAAAAAGTTACTTACCTCCTGGGATAAAGCCTGGAAGGAATAGCATAGAAATAGAACCCCACAACTTGAACGCAGATATAAACAACTCCGTAACAATGCCAAAAAGCAAGTCATCAATGATAAAAAAGCTATTTCTCCACTAAACTCACTACCCAGCAAAATAACCCCAAATTGTTCTATAACTCTGTTTCCTCTTTCCTAAATCTTAGTACTCAACACAACCCCTCCCCATATCCTGACAAAGACCCTCAAGAACTTGCCCAAGCCTTCAATTTTCATTTTATTGATACTATCCAAAACTTGTTAATGATTTCTCTTTACAAATTAACAAAAGTATAATCGACAACATAAATGACAATACACTCTCTAACCACTCCCCCCACATCAGTTGCAATTACAACTAAAACCCATCCACCCCTCTATTCATATTACAACCAGTACCCACCTCTCTAGTTTGCAAACTGCTCTTAAAACTAAAACCATGTTCCTGCTGTTCCAATGGCCTTCCAGCTGAATACCTAAAACTTGCAGCAATTTCTATAGCTCTTCCAATTAGCATTCTCATTAACCAATCAATCTCTGAATCATATGTCCCACAAGTATGGAAAAACTCAATTATTGCTCCCCTTCACAAAGGCGGTAACACCAATGATCTATCTAACTACCGGCCCATCTCCACACTTTCACCGCTATCTAAAATTTTAGAAACGTGTATTCATTCTCAATTGATAAACCATCTCACAGACAATAACCTACTCGCACCCACCCAACATGGTTTTCATCCAGCACACAGCACAACAGCCTTACTGTCATTTACCAACACTGTATACAAAGCTCTTGATGCAGGCCTACTAACATCAGTGATCCTACTAGACCTATCAAAATGTTTTGATACAGTGTTTCACTCAAAACTACTTTTACAACTTGAGACTGTAAACTGCTCCTCACACAAGCTATCCTGGTTCCATAACTATCTACACAACAGAAAACAATCTGTTAGATGCCAAAGTAAGCAAGCCGATTACCTATTCAACAACACAGGTGTTGCCCAAGGGTCTGTTCTTGCACCCTTGCTTTTTGACATATTTATTAATAATCTCCATAAAACATCCCTGCAAAGTGCACTCATTCAATATGCGGAGGATTCAACAATAATTACTTCCTCTAACAACATCTCAGATCTCCTAAAGTTAACACAAAATGCCTTTACTTCCATCGAATCCTGGCTTAACAAAGCTCAACTGCTACATAATCCCCAAAAAATCAAAACTTTTACTCTAGACTTTAAAATATCCTCTCAAAACAATACAGAAATTAAAATTGTAAAAACAACAAAACTACTTGGCATCACAATTGATGACAAACTATCCTTTGAGAATCATATACTCAACTCAGTCAAAAAAATTAATTTTAAGCTTGGCAAACTCTATAGGCATAAACTCTATTTGGACAAGTCTACCAAGTTGAAACTAGCTAATAGTCAACTTCTACCCTCCCTCCTCTATGGTTGCCCCATTTTCACTAACCTACACACATCTCTCCTGAACAAACTGCAGTTGTGCTACTATAAAATTGCCAAGTTTGTCTCCAACATGCCAACTCGCACACATCATTGCCTGGCCATTAAATCTATAAACTGGTTTGAGTTCCCTCATTACCTACATTACTCCCAACTTACTCTTGCCCACAGGCTACTAAATAATCCAACTTCTGTCCATCCCTTCAAACTATAATACAAACACACACCCCTACTCAGCATCTTAGGCCCTCTAGCAAACAACTATTAACCATAACTAAACCCAACAAAAGAGCTGGACAATATCTCTATTCCCATGCCATTGCCAAACTTTGGAATGCGCTCCCTCTCTCTCTTACTCAACTAGACTCTTTAAAAACATTTAAGTTTGCCCTAAAAGAACACTATCTCAATAACCTTGTCTGTTCTTGTAGTCATATAATTAAACCACCTTAAATGTTTTGGCCACTATACACTATAAATAGTTTTACTAACTTAATATAGTTGCAATTTACACCATCTGTCTTCATATTCAGTCTCTCTTGCTTTCTTTATTTCTGTGGCTGAATAAGCAGAATTGATTAAACAGCATTTTTACTTATGAGAATAAACAACATTACTAAAATTGTAACACACTGGGTTTATTTTCTTGTATTGTGTACCTCTGTAATATGTATTTGTCTTGTATATCTACTTCAGTTTGTATTTTGTAAAACCTTTCTTGACTTTCAAAGTTAAGCTGATGTTATGTAAAACTTTCTGTGATTGCATGGTGCTTTTCTCCCCAGGCCTCCACTGAAAATGGGTCATTGGCCCAGTGGACTTTTACGGTCAACAAATGTCAATAATAATAATAATGTCTTTGACCTATTCAACATGAAAGGCATTCAGAGGATTCTTGAGACTGAGAACACTGGGTCTAAAGACCTTGTTGCAGCCCTCTATCCCCTTGGTAAGGAAGCCACAGCCAAGATAGTAACTAGGAACTGGGACAACTGGGTTTTTAGTTTTGTGCTGTACTTGGTCATCCTCATTGAAAAAGACCCGGAACATGCCCTCCCTCTTTTTAACTTATTTTCTCTCCCTTAGGGAAACATGCCATGTGTGTGTGTGTGTGGGGGGGGGGCTCAAGATTCAGGAAGTTAAAGGCAACAGAAAAGTCCCTCAGTTGCGACCAGTGTCACTCATCATGTTGGCTGACCCCAACACCCTGGTCAGTAACCTCCAGAACTGATAATCAGCTGAAAGTTAAAGACTACTGGGCATTCAACAATGGAAAGTGTTCATGACCTACATGCAGGTTTATGCATCTGTGCTCCCACTGCAGGAGATCTCATCCAGCAGCTAGGTGCTGGTCAGAATCAGGAAATCCTGCTCTGAACTCTAGTGTGCCATTAAATGAAAAAGCTTCCAACCCAAGGCAGGATAATCCAGAGACAGGCATCACTTTCATTGCCAAAGAGGCAACTTTTCAGAGGTCAGATATGATTTCAAACCATCCCATTCCCCAGTCAGAGTAGATTAGGTTTTGACCATGTCTTGTGATTAGTGTTTTTTCTTCAAGTTTTACAATTAGGTGTTTGAATTTCATGGTAGTTAAAAAAACTCTGTTGTATCAAAGGTAATGAGCAGGAGGCCTACAAGTTAATTGGAAAAGAGGTCTTAGCAGGTAAGATCATCAGCCCTTTCTCACACCATCCTTGGCTGTTTGGCCCTCTTATAAAATTTCTCCCATAGGCCTGGTTCCAAAAAAGAAAATTGGTAATATTATTCGTAATTCATTGTCTCTCTCACCCAACTTGTCTTTCTTTTAATGATTTTATTGACAAACAATAAGTCCAGGTCCATTATAAATCTCAAGACCAAGTGACACTGTTCATCAAGGAATTCTTAGAGCCATGGCTGTGCAAGTTAGACATTCAATCTGCCTTCTGCCTCCTTCCTATTAGAGTAGATGACTGGCTTATATTAGTTTTTTTTTTTTAATTATTGGACACAACCATGGCCATGGTTTGCTCTGTGGCCTGTGCTGTTTTTGAAATTGTCAGTTCACATTACATTGGTGTTGGCAGAAAAGGGCCTCAGGACAAGCTCTTGTTCAACTTAAATGATTACCTGATATTAGGTGAAAAGAGAGGGATGGTGGTCTAGAACGCATGATGATTTTCTTGGATTTTTGCAGTGAACTGGGAGTTCTGTTGGCTGGGGAAATACTGGAAGATCCTAGTAAAACCATTTCTTTTCTGGGGCTGCTTATTGATCTTTCTTGCTCCACCTTCTGACTACCTAACAACAAATTGCAACACCTCAGGTCCACAATTGACAGGTTATGGGTACTAGCAAAGTTTCAATCGGGGAGGTCATGCAACTGCATGGGTTAATAATCTTTGCTTGCAGATCTATAGCCCCAGGCAGGACTTTTCTCAGATAATTGTCTAACCTGCTGAAAGCTGGCAAAATTAAAACCACTGGGTGAGAATTACTAGCAAGATCAAGGAGGACTCCAAAAATACAATGGGGTATCTTCTAGCAAAGACCAGGGTTTCCTCTGAAGTGATGCACTTTTTTACTGACACAGCAGCAGGCAAATGCATGGGTGGCTATTTCCAGGGGAGATGATTTGTGTCAAAATGTATCAGCTCATGGTCTAAAGGAAGAAGGACATTACCTTTTTTAGATGTTTTTCCCATCTAGGTGGCCATGCTCATTTAGAAGGAACATTTAAACAACAGTAAAGTTTTATGATACTCTGACAGTCTAGTAGTAGGCCAAGGATTTAAGAGGTCACTGAAGTTTAGGCGGGTTCACTGAGCAATAAGGTCACTAGTTCTGTTAACCTTGCATCTCAGTCTGAGTCTTTTAAGTCATCATGTACCAGGAAGAGTTTATTGCATAGATCACAAATTGTCCTGCTTTCAGTTTCCCAGGTTCTGCCAGCTAGCTCCAGATGTACCGTAGCACCCTCAGTAACACCCATTCCTCCAGAAGTATGATTCATGTCAAGAGTAGCAAGCACATTGTTGTCAAACTCTTGGGCTAAGAATGCTAAAAACGGTTTATTCCTCATCCTTACAAGCTTTCCAGATGTTCTACAAGAGATTGTATCCACTCTTCAGACATTGGGATATGGAATTAATGTTACATTTTCTCACACATAGATGTTTAGTAAATGATGCACCCAGTACCCTGTGCATACATCTAGCAGCTTTCCGCTGGCTGGTCCATTTCTTGCAGCTTCATGATTTTTCCAGTTACTGGCTTATTAACAGATTATTAAAGGGTTAGGAAAACATGAAAGGCACATCATGTGTCCCTGTGAAACCTGTAGGATGCCATCATTTAAGACCAGTTGTTAGGGCAGAGCACAGAAGACTTAAATAACCCCCAGGGTGTCTTTCAGCAGATTATTTCTATTGCTTCATCTTCGGGGCCACATTGTTTACTTGAATATATTTCAGGGTCTTTAGAGCCAGTGAACTACTCTATTCCTTACATTGGAATGACATTTTTATAGCCAAGGTCTTTGTCTCAATATGTCTGGGGAAGTCCAAAACGGTACAGTCCAGTAAAGGACACCAAGTTCATCTGAAATGGCCAAGTTTTATGTCCCTTGTCTAGACCACTGGGCCTTCACCCTGCACAGATTAGCACCCAAGACTGCATCATTCATCACTATTTTTTTTTTTTTTTTTTTTTACTTTTTAAGTCAGGTCAAACAATCACCATAGCAGAATTCAAAGGGACCCTGAATAAAGCCTTCAGATACCAAGATATTCCTACTCATAGATACTCCTCACATTCATTCTGCATAGGCAGATCCTTAGAAATGGCAGAAGTTGGGCATTCAACAAAAGTCCTAAAGAGAACTGAGAAATGGTTATCCAATGTCAATCTCTCATATATTGGGTAGTAATCCTCATATTTTGCTTAATGTGGAAGAAGGTTCTTTTTATTTTGGGGTACTCTTTTATCCAAGGGATGACTTACGAGGCAGAGATCTGGCTGCCAGGGCACACTATTTGTTTAGATCAGAATCTTTGGGTAATTTGCTGGTATGGATTTCCAGGCTGTCTTGTTTTCATCTTTGGGACATCTGACTTCAACTAATAGTTACACTGAAATTACCTGCCACCATAATTATTCATCTTGTGGGCATTGACCTAAACTTGGTCCAGAGGAATATAAATATATATATATATATATATATATATATATATATATATATATATATATATATATATATATATATATATATATATATATATATATATATATATATAATTTTATCTAATCTCCACAGACTGCTGACTCTCCATCCAGTCATGGTAATCATTTGGTCTGCTCTGCTGCCCAGACTTCTCTGGAAGGGCACCATAAGATGTACAGCCATGTAAGTGGTAAGGCACTTTATTAATCACTAGGTAGCTTGGGCAGCTCGAATGATTGACTACCATCTTATTGGCACAGTGATTTAACAAAGCTAGCCAAAGACTTATATGATGCATTTGGAATACACATGAATGTCCTGGGTCTTGATTTGTTCAAACTGCTGTTAACTTTGTCTATTAATGATCATTTTAGCCTAGTCGGTAAATTCTGCAGTTGTTGATTTATGGTTGAGTTAATTATTCTCTTTCTGTAAAGTTTTCATGAGCTAACAGGCCATGTTGTAGGAGAATGTAAGCCTCTGACATGCTGGTGAGGTCACCTTCTGTTCCCCTATTAGACTGCAGTGACCTTTTGTAGGATTGACAGATCAAGAATACAGAAGAAGGTTGGTTTAACGCAGTTTATGTAGGGGCTAAGAGTTAAGCCCCGAGTAGATGGTTAATATCACATATCCAAGGGGCTTGGGTTATGCACCTGGAGTCTAACTTTTAATTGGAATGGGACTGGTAATGCCAACCAGCCACTGTAGTTACATCAGGTTATAATTGCTGAAGGTCTTATGTTATGTTGACTGTTGGTCATTATTATTCCTGGTTGAATTTATTTTTAATAAAATTGTTGCAAAGGCAGCAGTGGTGTCATGTTTGACTCCACTCTAGGTGACAAGTGTGGCTACCCATAAGCAGCCTATTCATGATTGACTCATGTCCAGGCAGGGTGTGGAGGACATAAATAACACCCAGGTTGTCAAGCAACTTCACTTAGGTGGCACCATTTTTAATTGGTTGCAAGAATTCATGTTATGGAAGTGTGGTCACCTCGCAGCGTAACCCCTTGTGTTCTCCCATTAGACTGCAGCAGCCTTTTGTAGGATTGGCAGGTCAGGAAGACTGAAGCGGCTTGGATCAATGCAATTTACATAGGGGCTATGAGTTAAACACTGAGTTGTTGATTAATATAGGTTTAAAGGGGCTTGTCTTATACACTTGGGCTTTAATTGTTAGCCAGAATGGGCTTGGTAATGCCAACTGTCTGCTGCAGTTACATCAGGGCTATAACTGTTTAAGGTCATGTTATGTTGACTGTTGGTCATTATTATTCTTGGCTAAATTTATTATTAATAAAATCATCACACGGGCAACAGTGGTGTCATTTTTGACTCATATCTAGAAATGCTAAGTTGTAAGTTGTGACTGAATATGGATCCCTTTGGTCTAGCTGTTCTTCCTGTAAAATAGAATAGATGAAACAAAACTAACGATTTCTATTTATTTTATTAAAAAAGATTATTGCTATAGGGAGACTAGAGGGAGAAAAAGCTTATATCAAAATCAGAAAGTCGTGCCTAGGTATACAGATTTTGGATTTCTGATTGTATAATATATATATTCTGGACTACACTGTGTTCTTATCTGTTTCTTACAATATTCATATCAGGCACAAGTTTTGTTCAAATGCTATGCAGTGCAAATGATAGAAGGCATCATTATCAGAAAAGTAATGTTAGGTCCTGAAAGGGGGAGCTGTAATTACCCAGATTAAAATCATACCTATGTGGAGGGCTGTTATTCATTCAGAAGATACTTATAGTTAGTGTGTAAGAAGACCATAATGTATTAATTTGTTTATTTATTTATTTTAATGCAATTAATTGTAAAATTTATTTAAAATCAAGTATGATATAAGAGGCAGGAAAAGATTTAACACATACAAAGAATGCACAAGATATTCAAACAACCTGTAAAATGAATACAGTAAACAATGTAGAACCGATGGTTGTAACACAAGAGGAGATTTTAACACACATGCCCTGGTTGGACAGTTTTATTAAATTTAAGTTTAGTGATACAGTGAAGGAATGCTTACACTTTCAGTGTAATAAATCTTAAGAAACAAATCAGTTGAGCAAACGTAAATGTGATCAACATATTGCTTCATCATATTGAGAAAATTCTAAAATTAAAATGTGCCAGTAAAGCTCTAGAACAGTGTGTATGTGTTGAACGTTTAAGAAGCATTTCAAGGACAGCATGTGCATATAAATAGCAAGCACATGCTAGCTTCAGTGCCATTTTGAGAGTGCAGCCAGAGAGTGAGCATGTATGAGTGTAATAGATAGTTTGTTTATAGTTTATCTAAGTTAAGGTTACTAAGCTTCAATCCTGATGTGTTTGTACATAATAATGCTGCTTGAACAGGACCCAGGAAAATTTGTCTGTTTTATCCTGATCAGACAAGTGACATAGTATCAGAACCAGGATTCCAGAGACTGATTTTCAGAGCTATGAGAGGCAGAGTTAACAGTGAAGGTAAACTAAGTGAACAAAGTATAAAAAGGGCCAGAAACGAACCAAAGTTAATGAAAACTTGCCTGAATGATTTATGCATTAAAAAAGATAAAATGGAGCATTAGAAGGGCAGAAACTGTGTTATTAAGCAAGCAAGAGACACAAAAAGTTTATTAATTAAACAAAATGTTTAAAATTAAGATATTTGACAAAATAATTTTCAGAAAAACACATAAGAGGTTTGAAATTTCCTTGGAATTGCAAAACGAGCATGTTTAAGGTAAAACAAGTATGTTTAGAGTAAAATGAGCATAAGAAAAATATAAGGGGCATGACAAGAGATTAAACGATCAAAAATAATATAACAAAAGGCAAAAAGGGCATAATAAGCATAAATTAAGCAAGGTGACTGCATGTTATTTTGGCAAGATTCTGTGTTTTGGCATAAACTACTATTTTGCATTGATTGAAGCTATTCAAGGCATAACTAGAGATATTCAAAGTATCTCAAAGTGTGCAAAAGTGCTTAAAGTGTGTGCTTATTACTGTGCATTTATTCCAAAGAGTTTATTTGTGTGCAAAGTGCAACTATTTCATAAATTGCAATCAAAACAGCCATTTCGAAAAGCTGCTTGTGCTGGGTGCATCTAGCCACAGAGTGACACCATTACAGAGTGTTTCTTGCCAGTGGCGGCTGGTGACATCAAATTAAAGGGGGCTGCAGGAGACAGCTAATTGGGTGGGGCCAATGGGAAGGGGTGTGGCCAACTAGAAAGGGGTGAAGCTATGCTCAAAACCACAACAACTGGAACTTTAATTAAATACACTGTCCTAGGTGCCAGTCCAATCAAGACAAAATGAAGTGTAGAAGAAAAAAATATTTCAATGCATTGTCTACATGACAGCTTACTTAATATCTAGATGGAAGCAAAAAGGTTGTGAGGCATGAAAAAATAAATTACTTTTTAAATACATTACTGGAATGCCAGTCAAAATCAAGTATAAAAAAACAAGCAGCACTCAACTCAAACCATGCCTCCTTGCACTGCAGTTCTAATTATAATGTATATTCAGCTTTATAAAGGTACCAAGTAACATGCTGAAAGTAGCTGATACCTCCACTTGTAAAAATGCTTCTTATCCAAAAAGACCTACTGCCTGACAACAACTATCTACTTGTGTCTTGGGGAAGACATGATCAACTTAAAAAATGAACAGCAAACAAGAAACAAGCTCAAGATAAATTGCTTAAAGAATTACTGCACAGGTTATGGACCACACATGATAGATTGGTATTCTGTTTAGTATACGGGTAAAGCCTGCAAAAATGACTGCAAGTCTCCAACAAATGTAATGAGCTTTTGAAAATACTATAATCCTGTCCTTTATTACAAATACTGTCATATGAATTTCAATACCTAAGGCTTATACATTATATAATTATGTAAATATTCTCTGCATGGCAACAACAAAAAAGGCTTTCAATGTTGGTAATTCTTTAAAAGTATGCTTATTAAAGCTTACTTGCATTTTACAATCTCCGACAAGCTTACCTGATGGTCATTAAAGCACTGCTACTTAAACACAGAGGAACAGGGCACTGCGACAGCATGCATTTTCTGAATAATAATAAGCATAAATCAAAAGTATAAAAATATGACAGAAAACCAGAACATTCTGCAAAATCAAGGACAGATGAAAAGCCACTGTCGTACTTGTGTCTACCTTGGATGGGGGAATACTCTGCACACTTACACTGCATAACTGCTCTTTGCCTTGCTTGGACATATCCAGAGACACTTGATGGGGTAGTGGGGTGCAACAAGTCTGTCACAATTTGATAAGTCTCTGGCTGATGGTGATGGCTCTGACACTCATACCTCTCAACCTCAGAGCAAGAAATCTGGACAAAGCCATACACAGAAGTGGGACAAATGCCCAAAAATAAGGACACTTTTTAAATATTGCTCTTATAAACTTATAAAGATAATAGAATAGTAGTAGGTATTGCATTAGTATGAATTTCTGAAGGGTATGAAATCTGAAACTCAAATGTCTGCCATTATTTTCTAACATCAACCTTTAATGATCTGCCACTAATTTGCCAGAAAACCACAATTTTTATGAAAAACGGACCAAAAATGTGATGCAAAAATATAAAATTGCCACACAATACAGCTGGGAACCTGTTAAAGAAGGGACACCTTTTTAATTTTAGTACTGTTAACTTGAGCAGCTGACAAAATAAGAGACTCTACATGCATTTCTGAAATAAAAGTAATCTATAACACTGATCATTACAGTTATTTATAATTGTAAACCCTCCACGTTTTCTTCCAAAATTGCCATTTGCGGAGGGATTATTAGGGGGAGAGCAACATTTTGAGCCCAAATTGGGGACAGTTGAGAGGTTTGGATATTCCTAATTCTATAAAGCGATTTATTTGTATGTACCTCTCAACCTCTTAATGCAGGAAATCTGGACAAGGCCAAATATATTGGGGGAACATACAAACACTAATAAAAATTGCTCTTGTATAAACTTATTTGATAGAATAACAGGTCGTACTTTAGCATGCATTTTTCTGAAGGTTATGATGTCTGAAACTCAATGTCTCTCATTATTTAATGACTTCATTCCTAAATGATTTGCCAGAAAACCACACATTTTATGAGGAACAAACCAAAAATAAGAAGCAAAAAATCTATTAATTCTGCAAAAATCTGGACAGTTGAGAGGTATAGTTTAGCCAGGGCTGTCTTTGAGTTTGCTGTCCTTCCCCTCTCACAAAATCATGGTTGAATGGAGCCACCCCCCCCCCCCCACAGCCATTCCAATGTCCCATTCCTTGGTTATTTTGCCCAATTTACCATAAACACTGTAAAGTGCATACTGCTTTACTTCTGCAATGATTTGTATTTCATTTGAAAGTTTTATTTTGCATTTTACAGCACAAACACTAATAGACATCTGTTAAAGCAATGCAGTTTCACAATGAAAATAGACTTAGCATTAAAACGTTTCTGTCCTTGAAACTCACATTAATTGAAACAGCATTGAAACCTACATTCAAAGAAAATACATTTTGCTAGTGGTAGCTAAACATTAACTTTGAGGTGTTTTCAAATCACAGACCCCTTGCACATGAAACATACACATGCTCTTTGATACACCTTCCTGATTGTATTAAATTATATTCCTTGTACAATACAGTACAGTTTTAGAGGGCATTTTAAATTTATTGTTTTGAAGATTTTTCCAGTAAACAGTGAAACAAAATGCATGCACCAATAATGACAAAACTGCCCAATTCAGAGTATTTCCATCATAAAAGTCTACTCAAACTTCTACAGTACACCAGTATCAGTAAATATGCACAATCTCCGAAGAAGTAAAAGTCATCTAAATAATTCCACATTAAAGAGATCTGTAACTAATGAAGAGGTTGCTGCTAGCAAACGACTTTATATTTCATTGTTTCATCTACAAATAAAGTGCCTGTTGCCAATGAGGAATAAATTGTCTGTGTTAGACTAAAAAAATGATAAGCTAGTAATATTGCAATAGGGAATGGATGGCAAACTGACAATAGGTTCATAGTTACTAAATATCTTCACCAAAAAGGACTGCAGAATCTATCCCCCTTTGCAACACAGTACCATATCAGCAATGCATCTACCTACTGTGAGAGTAGAACCCACATCCTTCTGCATCAAAAGCAAGTACACTACCTGTTGTGCTATTAACAATGCAAGCAGACTCAGCATAAGCAGCACTAAACATTTGCTCCCCTGTAGCTCTGAGCTCCTTGTAAAATCTACTCAGCACTCAGCTGTATTTCTGAACTTTGCAGCACAGAAATCTGGAAAAGGCCAACATTTATTGGGGGGGGGGGCAAAAGCCCAAAAAACAGGGACACATTTCAAACATTGTTTGTATAATGTTGGAACGTTGCTAAAATAAAATGCTGTGTTACCACCATGCATTTCACTGCCACGTCTTGAACCCAGGACCCTGTGCAAAACAGTCAGAGCAATATACCACTATGCCAAATCAGCTGTTTTGTGAAAGAGAGGAATACTGAAACTTAAATGGCTACCATTTAGTGAATTCAGTTCTCACCATAGCTGTCAACCTCTTAGCTCAAAACACCTGAACAAAGCCAATAATGGGGGAATACAGCCCCCAAACATATTCAGTGACTTCAGTTCTCACCATAGCTCTCAACCTCTTAGCAAAAAACACCTAGATAAAGCCAGTACTGGGGGAATACAGCCCCCAAACATATTCAGTGAATACATTTCTTACCATAGCTCTCAGCCTTAGCACAAGAAACCTGGACAAAGCCAATAATGGAGGAATACAGTCCCAAAATAGGGACACATTTTAATTATCCCTCTTTTAAACTTAGAACATTGTTAGAATAAAAGGTTTTATGTTATCAGGTATTTTCTGAAGAATATGAAGTCTGAAATACAAATGCTTGTCATTTTTATTTATTTAACATTTGTTAACCAGGAAAATCTGACTTGCAACAAAGGCCAATTTTCAGCAGAGGTCCAGGGAGAAACACTCTAGACACATGTCTTTGTAAGATGGGAGGACACCAGAGCACCCAGAGGAAACCCACACAAACACAGAGAGGACATGCAGACTCCACACAGAAGGCACCCCAGCCAAGAATCAAACCAGAGAACCTGTAGCTGTCAGGCAACAATGTTACCACTGCACTACTGGCTGTGTAAAGAAACAAAAATACAGAAATTACAGATTTTATGAGAAACAGAACAGAACAAATATGAGGCAAAAATCTGCAAATTGTTTACAAATGGTGGTGAGTAGGAAGTTCAGGTTCTTGCCACCTGCACCCAAGGTACAGAGTTCAAGCCTGTGGTATTCTCTAGCCACCAGTATGAGGCATTACACAGACACAGACACACACAGAGACACAGACAGACACACCCACACACACACACACACAGAGCCCAAAGTCAATACAATCCATTCAAAAGCCCACCACTCTCCTTCCCGTGAGGCTCATCCTTGTCCTTCCCTCCATAGCAAGCTGGGTGCTACCCAGCCTGTGGACAATGCAGTCTGATCCCCTTCCAATCTATGCAGTTGTAACTGCATAGACATCTGTGATATTTGCTGCTGAATGTTGTCTTCCTAATCTGGACTTCTGATGAGACAGTCTGGATTCTGTGTGCATGCTCCGGTCTGGTTCACCAGCATTCTGGATATCGGGAAATGCCGCGAGTGCACATGCGCAATGTTCCCGGACGTGTGCTTGTTTTCTTTTTGTTTTTCTTTTTTTCTTTTTTTTTCTTTTTTGTTTTACAGCTGGGTGGCTGCAGTCCTGCAGCCCAATAGCATGAGCCGCCCGTTTCTTGCACTGTACAGAGTTATTTAGAAAAGTGCAGCCATTTTAGGGAAAGTTTCAGAGTGCTTTGTACTGTTTATTTGCAAAGTGCAATTAATTTAAAATGTTTTTTTTACTCTGAGTTTCTTCTGCCAAGTTTATTCACACAGTGCAGTTATTTTGAAATGTTTCTTACACTGATGAGATGATTTCTTACAGTATAATGATTTCAAGAGTATTATTGTGCCCAGATTACTTATGTCACAAAGTTCAGTTATTCAGAGGCTTGCTGTGCTACTGGACAGTGTTACAAGTGCTGGCATAAATCTCTGGTGTATGTATATGTGTGCATGTTCGTACAGTTATATGTTGACTTGGGCTGCACTGTGTTTTACCTTAATTTTTTGGCATGGCAGATGGATTGGAGAATATTTGAAGAAGAGTACGATATTTTTATACAAGCAACTTATTCTGACAAAGATGCATGCACCAGGACATTCATTTTGCTAAACGTAGCTGCATCTGAGACCATTGAAAGAGAGCATTAATTTGTGTATGCATCAGCAGCATATGAAGGAGAAGGGAAAAACATTATATCGTTGCACAGGCTGAATCAATGGAAGACCCCAAGTGTTTGAAATGCAAATTCAGGGAAATGTGTAACCCCTAGACAAATATTACATTAAAGAGGCATTTGTTTTACACAAGAGATCAAAAACCAGAAGAAACTTTGGCAACTTATATTACTGACCTGAGAAACAAAGCTAAAATGTGTAGGTGTGATGATTTCAAAGATAAGTTAATAAAGGACAGGCTTGTGTGTGTGGTATTAATAGTGCTGCATTAAGAAAGATTTTGATTTGTGACAGTGATTTAATGCTGAACAAAGCTTTTGAGATTTGTTAAATCCATCAAGTTACAGAAAGGGACAGGACACAAGTATGCTTGCAAGTGATAAGAGCATGGTTTCTGCATGCTCCAGAGCAAATGTAGACAGTATGCAACACGTGGCTAGTAGGAACAGGCCTAAGCACATGGCAACTATAACCCCTGTGAGTGTGGCAGGTAAAACCCATAGTTTTCCAGTATGTTCTAAGACTAGTTCGGTGAGAAGGACATGCTCAGTGCAGTACAAGGGTGAGTCAGCAAAACCCAAATCATACTTTATTGCCAATCATGAGTCTAAAAAAGAAAAGTGCTTAGCATTTGGTCAGCAATGCCACAAGTGTAAAAAATGGAACCATTTTCAAAAGTTTTGCAAATCCAGTAAACCTCACATAGTTATAAAGAAAGGTCACTCAAAAAAGCAAGTTGATTATATAGAGAGCTGCAACTCTGCTTTCTATGTGGATGGTGAATTAGTAATTGGTGAAAAGGATGATGCAGTAGATTTGTTGGCAAGAACAAAGTGTTTTGTACTGTCCAAATCAATGGTAAATCCACCAAGCTCAAAGTAGACACTGGTTCAAAGTGTAATGTTATGTTAGCAGACACATTTGTTAAGGTAAGAGCTGGTGAGCAACATAATGTGCTCAGTTGTGTGAAACTTGTTGCTTATGGAGGTGAAGAAATTCAAAACAAAGGCTGAGTAAAGCTTGTTATTTGGCTAGGAACTGCTACAGCTTGCTATTCTCTGTAGCCCAAAGACCTGTGCAGTCATGAATGGGTATCAGAGACAGTTTGAGAATGAATCTGCTTTCCTTTAACAAAGAAGTTCATCATATAAGCACATATTCTAGTTTCAATTTTACTGAAACTATTTTCTGAGAGTATGCTGATGTTTTCAATTTTCGATAAAATGTTAGGCAAACTTCCAGTTGTGTATTCTATGAAGTTAGACCCAGAGGTCAGTCCAGTGATCAGACTGGCAAGAAAAGTTGTGATAGCTATGCAGAATAAAGTCAAAGCTCAGTTGGATAAAATGGTTCAACAAGGTGTAACTTATCCAGTTACAGAACCAAATGAATGGGTGTTATTCATGTTAGCAACCCACAAAAATGACTCGGACAAAATCAGAATATGCATTGACCAAAGAGATTTGAACAAAGCATTAGAGAGACCACATCATCTTATGCATACAGTCAAGGAAGTCATAGCCCTAATACCAAATGCTACTGTTTTTTTTGTCTTGGATGCAAAAAGTTCATTTTGGCAAGTGATGCTTGATTGCAGATCTTCATTACTGACTACTTTTAGTACCCCATTTGAAAGATATAGATTACTCAGGATGCCATTTGGAAAAAAAATCTGTAAGTGAAGTTTTTCAGCATGCAATGGAGCTAATTTTTTCAGGTTATCCATGTGCTGTAATATTAGATGATTTATTGGTTGGAGGCAATGGTGAAGCATGGCAGAACAGAAACCTAAGGAGACTTCTAGCCAGAGCACATGAAGTGAACTTAAAGCTCAATCTTCTGAAGTGCAAATTCCGACTACCAGAAGTTACATATTAGGTGATTTATGGTTTCCAACCAGATCTGTCCAAGCAAGCAGCCATTCTTGAGATGCCAGCACCAGATAATGTTCAAACTCTACAATGTTTTCTTGATATGGTCAACTATTTAGGCAAGTTTGTACCAGATTTCAGTATGTTGACAGTACCTTTGAGAGAGCTGATGTGCAAAAATGTCACATGATCTTGGTTGGAACAGCAGCAGAGAGCATTTGAAGACCTTAAGAGGAACATTTTCACCCCAGCTACATTAAGGTACTATGATATCAATAAAGCAGTCACTCTTTCCTGTGATGCTTCAAAGTTTGGTCTTGGCACAGTTATTCTTCAAGAGGGCAGGCCAGTAGCCTATGCATCTAGACCTCTTACCCAAACTGAAATGCAGTATCCTCAAATTGAGAAAGAACTTTTGGCAATAGCATTTGCATGTTCAAAATTTCATGATTATACTTATGGTTGAGCTATTCAGATTGAGACCAATCACCAACCTCTAGTCACTATTTTAAAGAAGCCTATGCACTCAGCTCCCACAAGATTACAAAGAGTAATGCTCAAATTGCAAAAGTACAACTTCAAAATGGTCTATACAAAAGGCAGACTTATTTATCTGGCTGATACCTTATCCAGATCACCCAGGAATACAGCGGACCAGCTTCATGCAGAGAATTTTGACTTTGATGTCATAGAAGTGCATCATTTTTCTTCCAGAAGACTTGATGAGCTGAGAGATCATGCAAAGACTGAACAATTTTGCAAAAGCTCAGCCACTACATTAATACTGGATGGCTGTCAAAGCAATCTAGTGTACCACATGAAGTGCAAACTTATTTTCCGTACAGAGATGAGATGTTGATGGAAGATGGCATTATTTTCAAAGGTCCTAAAATTGTTGATCCTGCTTCCTTACAAAGTGAATATATCCAGATCTTGCATTGTGGTCACCCAGGTTCTGATCTACCAAAAGTAAGGTGAGAGAACTAGTATTTTGTCCTTCTCTAGCAAAAGATATTGATAAAGCACTTCTTCTTGTTCAATATGCAATAGTACTACATCACATTTGCAAAAAGAACCACTGCAGCTAAGTCAAGTTCCTGAACTACCTTGGTCAACATTAGCCACTGATATATTCAAGTGGAAAAATCAACATTACTTAGTATTGGTAGAAAATTATTCAAACTGGTTTGAGATCGATTTACTACCTAACCTAATGTCCACTGCTTTTATCACCAAGTTGAAATGTCATTTTTCAGTCCATGGTAGTCTACGTAAAGTTATTTCTGACAAAGGTACCCGATTTACCAGTCAGTTGTTTTGGAAATTTGCAAAAGAATGGGACTTTGTACATATTACTAGTAGTCCAGAATACCCACCATCAAATGGAGTAGCTGAACATGCAGTACAGAGTGCAAAGCAATTACTAGAGAAGTCAAAGCGTGATTGAATTTACTCAATCTCAGAAACATACCCTGTGACAATATACTTGGCTGGCCTGCTCAGAGACTTCTGTCTAGGCAAACCAGAACAACATTGCCTATCATTTCCGGTTTGTTGAGGCCTAAAGCAAACAACAACAAAACAATCAGAGCCCAACTATTCAGAAAGCATCCTTTAAAGAAGTCCAGCTATGATAAATCCAGCAGATTTCTTCGTCCATTGAAAGATGGAGAGACAGTGAGGATACAAATGGCAAAAGATTTCAACCAGATTGGTCAAGTAACAGTTATATGTGCCGAGCTGAGATCCTACTTCATAGAATCTGAGGATGTGGAGTACACAAGAAACCGCAGACATCTTCTTCCTGTATCAGAATGAAAATTGCAGCATTGTTCCTGTGATACAGACTTTAGATCTCAGAGCAATCCAGACAATGTTCCAGTTGCAGAACGTGTCTTAAATTCTACTTCCATTCCTGATGATGTTCTTGATGTTCCCAAAGTTGAACATTTAGCAGAGACAGTCCCAGTTGCTAGACCTAGTTCTAATTTGTATGTCACATGATTTGGTCATATTTCCAGATGTATTGTGAAATACACAGCAACCTGGACATAATTGTCTATAAGTATTTAGTTCTGTATAATTGCATGTCAAAGAATTATTCATATCAATTGCATGTCAATCAATGTCATCAATATTGCATTACTCATTTCTCAAAAAGGGAGGATGTAGAATAGTGTGTTTGTGTGTGTGTGAGTGTGTTTGTGTGTGTGTGTGTGTGTGTGTTGTACCTTTAAGAAACATTTCAAGGACAGCATGTGCATATAAATAGCAAACACGTGTTAGCTTCAGTGCCATTTTGAGAGTGCAGCCAGAGAGTGAGCATGTATGAGTGTAATAGATAGTTTGTGTATAATTTATCTAAGTTAAAGTTACTAAGCCTCAATCCTGATGTGTTTGTACATAGTAAAGCTGCTTGCTCTGAACCCACAGAAGTTTTTCTGTTTTATCCTAACCAGACGAGTGACAAAAGCCAAGAATATTTAACAAAAGAGGACATCTGTATCTCAAGGAATTAATAAACAGACTGATTGGAATTCTTCATTGTGAATTATTTTAGTAGTACATAACCAGAGTAGCAGTCCTTCCATCCATAAATAAATCCATCAGTCTATCAGTCTGTCCGTATTCTACACCCACTATCCTCCAACTCAGGCTAAGTGGGACTGAAATCTATCTTGGCAAACAGTGGATGAAAAATAAGTACCACCTCCAAATGAGAAGCTTTTTGACTGCAAAGCACATGTGCACATACATCTCAAATCACAAATAAGGAAAATTTATAGGTTCATAGGTTCATACTAGGCTATCTGCCCTAGGGCATTTATAAGTCTAGCCAGAGTGTGTTTGGCTTTCGCCACCCATTTTAAATTAATTTTGCTATGCCCTTTTTCGAGGTTAGTATACTGTGCCTCTGTCTAACAGTGACACAGAAGTGATACCTGGGGTAAACCTACGATCTCCCATCCACTCATCAAGATTCCTCTTGAAGAGAGTCAATGAGAGACTCTGCCTAACCTGGACTGGGATTTTATTCCAGAGTGAAGGGAGCCTCTGGGTTATGAATCTGTCCCTCCAGCATGTCCTATTTATTTCAGTGCTGAGGTTCAAGTCTCTCGAGCGCGTAGCTCGATGGGATTTGGATTTTCTGAGGTGCAGCATGTCCATTAATTCTGGGTTGGACATGGCTTTATACGTCAGGCACAGATCGCCTCTGAGCAGGCGGTATGCCACTGAGTAGAGCTGGAGTTTCTTTAACCGAGCAGCATATGGCATCTGTTTGAGCCCTTTGATCCTCTTGGTGAGGTACTTTTGGGGTCTTTCCAGTTGTTGCAGGTTTCTGGTAAGGTACATCCCAAAAGGAGCATTGTACTCAATTATGGGCCTGATGAGAAATGAGTAAAGAGGCACGATGACCTCCTCTGATCTAGATGTGAATCCCTTCATGATTAGGTGGGCTATATCAAATGTTTTTCTAGCTTTACAAATTAACCTGCAGTAATGCCATTTTAACATAGACGAAAGCTGGACACCAAAAACTCATATGAACACAAGGTAAATGTATAATTCTAAATAAGAAGGTAATTATTGCCAAAATTATACTGGTATTTCTTACAGTGAGAGAAAGCAGCATTAAATGGAGCACCGCTGTGCCTCCACATCATTGGACAATGGCTTATTAAACCTTTTTTTTAATCTAGTTAAGTGCAGCTATCTTTAATGTGTTTGATTTTATATAAATATGATGGATAGCATTACTTAACACATATACTGTTCTGTATATTAACCCCCTTTGAAATCCTTTGCATGTGAAGTGCAAGAAGTTTGTTCAATTTATGGATCAAAACAAATTTCCTTGTTTTGATATATTTAGGTACTGATAATGATGGTGTTTACAATATTGCTCAAATACATACCTTGCGATTCTGCAACAAATAGATGAAACATTCAAGAAGGGAAGAAAACATGGTGCAGATTAAAATAAAGCCTACGTGGTTTGCTAATACCATGTGCATGTCATGGCACGATGGGCACACTGTAGCATGCCAATTTTTGTGGAGAGCCACGCAAACCCAGTAAACATTGTAGCATGCTAATTATAGCATAAACAGCTGAACTGTATACTAATCAACCAATCCAAGATGGAGGAGCTATTCAACAAGCTATAAAGCAATTGTGTATACTCGGTGAAGATTTCGGCCTCGAATTCCAAAACCTATTGGAATACAGCCATGGAAACTACTCTACACAGAAAGAATGTTAGGGGCTGCTGTTGCTCTCCTGCATATGTATTTGGAACAGGCCCAAGTCTATGCTGTTGTTGCTGCTAATAAACCTCGACCAAGAAGGAGAAGGTTGTTTAGACCCTGTATAACTTTTCATGATGTATGGAAATAATAAAGCGCTACAGGGTAGATAGAGCCACCCTATAGGAAATTTGAAACCTCTGTTCTTCTCAACTGAAATCAAGGTCAAACCAAGGGAAACCAATACCTGTGGAAACTAAGGAATGTGTATCACTTAGAATATTAGCTACAGGAACCTTCCATAGACCAACAGGGTACATTCTGGGGGTGTCACATTCATCAGCATCCCCGGATCCTCCATCGATTCCTGAATGCTATTATACAACATGCCAGTGACTACATACATTTTTCCTCTACACCTTAGGACAGAGCTACAACTATGCATGATTTCTATCCTGTTGCACACTTCTCTGAAGTCCTGTGTGACACAGACTGCATGCACATTGAGATCAACACACCACCTAGGGAAAAGGGAAGAGCTACATAAAAATAAAGGGCTTCCACTCCATTAAAGTCCAAGTCATGTGCAATGATAAGGGAAACATCCTGAATATGTTTGCTGGCATTTACCACAACCCCACATATCTGGCACAACTCTCAACTCTATCAGAGATTTCTAGGGGAGGTTTCCCACAAGGTCATTTACTGGGTGATGCAGGGTATGCACTCAAATCGTGCCTGACGATGGCTAATGATGCCCTTCAGAAATGCACACACATCCACTGAAGAACACTATAATGAGGTACATGCTCAAACAAGAAATATTATACAGCATCTGTTTATTCTGCTGAAGACACAGTTCTGATGCATAGATACATCAGGGAGAGACATGCAGTACAATCCTCGTACTTGTGCTGAAATGTTCACTGTCTGTGCTATCCTTCCTGAGAAAACAACTTCAACAGGAACACCAAAGGGAAGGGGCATACATCCCACCACAACTGTCAAGGTCACCATAGCCACACTCAGGTGAGACATCAGAGGGGGAACAACCAGCCACTATGGGTGTAGGTAGACTTAGGCATGCACAATATGCCCTCGCCTTGGCCAAGAGGCAATGGATAGCACACATGTTCACCACCTAAGGGGGTACAACTTTCATCCTATGCATATACATACAGTAAAATTGATGCCAGGCAATGCTTACAACATTTACTTACTGATGTAATGGCTGTGTACTGCTAACATCACATAGAATCAACACCAAATTAAACATTTGTAACTTCCAGACTATCAAGGTAAGTGTTGAACCTGGACTCGGTAAATAAATGGCTAAGAACACAAATGAATGACAAATCCTTGCGTACTGTTACTTGCTAATGTACCTAAGTAGGAAGTAGGTGTGCTTTACAGCAATGACATCAATATTTGACAGGACTGACTTATGTCAATGGAGGACTTAAGCATCAAATATACACACAATATAAAAAACCTGTAAGGAAGCAGTACAATTTTCAAAATAGCATCACAAACACACAGACACACACACACACACATATATATATATATATATATATATATATTATATATATATATATATATATATATATATATATATATATATGTATATATATATATATATATATATATATATACGCTATATTACATTAATTAAATTAAATACAAATAAAAGTGTGATCACAAAATAACATAATCATTATTACCTATTTCATACATTTTTTTTGAAAAATAGATATATGTATGTATGCATGAAACAGGTAATAATGAGAATGTTATTTTGTGATCACACTTTGATTTGTATTTAATTTGAATGTGTAACTTTAAATTTTGAGCTATTTAAATGGAAATAATGTAAGGATGCTTTATTTCACTGATGACGCCAGGGGGCAAAACCGGTTTGGTTGTCAGCTGTTCATTGTTTGCATTGTAAGCTGTCATGTTTTATGGAAGAATCCTGCATGCATTTTATATATATATATATATATATATATATATATATATATATATATATATATATACACACACAAATACAGCTATTTACCTTGATTTTTGCCTGGGCATTTTATTTAAAGGCAACAGAGGATTTATATTTTTATACTGGACTTGGCTGTGGATTTTGTATTTGGTTTGGTCCGTGCATTGAGCGTGCTTGCGTGCCCCAGGAAGTTGTGTTGGAGATATCTTCACTGAGTGCTGGTACAATACTTGACCCTGATTTAAGGGTAATATTGGAAATATGAGTGTATTTACTATGGCTGCAAGAGGTGATTTACGTTCATTCATTGTGAACCTTTCAGTTGATAAGATGACGTAACATGGTTTGAAGGCTGCAACACAAGTAATAGGGTTGGAACAGAGACTTAGGTGAGTTGCAGCTCAGAAATAGAGCGTCTTTTAAAGAATTGAGTGTGACTACAAAAAAATGTAGATCTTCAGTGTGGCATATCAAGTTATTAAAGGAATACTTGGGGGACGACACTACGTGGCCTTAGAGTATACGTGGAACCTAGTATGGGTAAGGAAGATCAAGAATTTATGCAAACATGGCGTTCTATCCAAAATGTTGCTTCAGAGTTATTTATTGAATTGCTACTATTGTATTAAGAGAATTCTCTTGGGGACATTAAATTTAAGTTGGATTCCTGCCTTGAATCTATACAACAATATGAGCAGTAGTCTGAATATCAAAAACTGTATGATAATTATCTTGAAGAAGATGGTGCTTTTGAAAATTAGGTAAAAACAAGAAAACTAAAGAAATTTAATAGAGACATTGGTGACTTTAAAAACAATTTGGCTTTTTCTTGGAAGTCATATAAGCATGCTGTTAGGTTTTCTGGGACTGTGAATAAACCTAATAGAGAAAAAAGGAAGAGGGGAAGGCCTATTTTGAAAACTTCTCGTAGTTCCAGTTATGTTGCTTATTCCAGTGCCTTGGATTTCTCTTTAAATGCATCCAGTACAGATACTTACAATGACTTTGGGGACATTTTAGAAACATCATCTCCATTGCATAAAAGAGCTAAGGGGAAAAGTGGCCCTTTAGGAGAGGTGGAAGGAAACACCGCAAGTGAAGGAATGAATATAATGGAGAAAACTTTCTGGGACTTAACCAAAATGTAAATGCTTATGGTAATGGTGATGATTTTATTGTTAATTTGACTACCTCTGACTTAACTGTGGATGAAAGAAGTGTACTCAATAAAGGTTTGAATTATGTGCCATCGCATTTTTTGTCTCAGTATGGTGTTTGTATGGACATTAAAATTTTTTGTAGAACTTTAAACTTGAAATATTTCTTTAGTGCTAGAGGAGTAACTACAACTGTAATGTCTTCCCATTTTGTAATGACTTCTCATTTTAGGGTTAAGAAATCATCTTTTACCTCTCATTATTATCCAAGCGTGAAATGGTTTGAGGAGTCAGTACTATGTGATTTACATAGTAATCAGAATGTCATATTTAAACATTATGGAGACAATTTATCTAGGATTGAGAGACAAGCATTGATACAGTTAATGGACAATAAGGATGTAGTAATAGTAAAGGCTGATGGAGGGGCTACTGTGGTATGGGAAACATCGGAGTATGTTAAAGAAGCTCAGAGACAATTAGATGATGATAGATTTTATTTTAAGCTACAATTAGATCCCACTATTGACTTTAAGCACAAAATTGATGAAGTGCTTTTGCAATTTAAAATAAAGGGCTGTATTACTGATGCCGTTTATAAAGAATTAATAGTGGAGGAACCTAAACCTCAGTTATTTTATATACTCTTGAAAATACATAAGAGTGTTTCCCCCCACCTGGAAGACCGATAGTATTGGGTAAAGGTTCTTTAACAGAACCTATTTCTATGTATTTGGAGAATCAGCTTAAACCATTGCTGTAGCTGGTAAGAGCTACCTTAAAGGACTCTGGTGAGTTTTTGAAATTGCTGAATGATTTGCAGGTTACTTATGATTCATTCCTTTGTACTCCTGATGTAAAATCACTTTATACTAGTATCCCACATGATGGAGGCATCACTGCTGTGCAGTTTTGGCTTGCTGAATATAGAGTAAACTTTGTGGAAGATTGTGAGTTTTTGATTATGCTAGTGAAACTAGTGTTGGAACACAATTTCTTTTATTCTGGTAAACAGTGTTACCTCCAGGTTAAAGGTGCAGCTCTGGGCACCACTTTTGCCCCAATATATACTGACCTTTTCATGGGTTACTTAGAGTATGGTTTGATGTATGGTGAAAGGAACCCATTTAAGAAGAACTTGGTGATGTGGCAGAATTTGATCTTGATCAGTGAATGAATTGGGTTTGTTTGTGGAGTACTTGAACTAACATGTTTGGTTTGAAATTTGTAGATAGAATTGAGTCATCCAGTATAGATTTCTTAGATGTCCATGTTACAAAAGCCTTAGATGGCACTATGGTCACTCGATTGTATAGAAAACCTTTTACTAGGAATGCCTTATCGGAGGCAGGTAGTTGCCATCCTAAACATATGGTGACAAATATACCCAAGGCATAGTTCCATAGGATATGACGCATTTGTAGTGATGATGATAATTATAGAATAGAGACTGAAAAAATGGGGGATTTCAAATAGCAAGGGAGAAAACTATGGCCCTTAATTTAAGGAGAGAGCCTTTGTTGCATGATGCCCAGGAGGCTGAACCAAGGCCCGATAAGCTTGAACCATCTAAAATTAGATTAATCAATACTTATGGTAAGAATAGCTTCAAAATAAGGGAAGTTATTGATAGGTACTGGCACATCTTGAAATCAGATGATTTTTTTTTTATCAATGTTTGGGTGAACATTGCTCCTACAGTTATTGATGTGGCTAGAATGAGGGGGAGTTCCTTTCTTGGTATAAAAGGATGAATCTTGATAAGAGTGATAATAAGGGGAATGGCCTGTAAGGTTGCAATTACTGTGGGAATTGTGTCTATTGTAAGGTCATATGTAGATCTAAGTCTTTTACTTCAGTTAATACCCCTAAGGTGTATGAAATTAAATAGTTGATTACTTGCTGTGCCGAATGGGTAATATACATGGCCATCTGCCAATGTGGGGCTTTTTACATTGGCCAGACATCCAGACCCTTTAAAAATTGAAAAGCAGTGCATCTTACTGATATTAACTGCCAAAGTTCAAAAAGTGCTCTTTTTAAACATAAGATGGAACATACCTCAGCACATTTTGTATTTGTTGAGATAGATTTGGTTTGGGGTAGAAATTTGTCAGATATGGATAAGCACAGGATTTTGGATAGGAAAGAAAGGCTCTGGATAGTTAATTTAGGTGCTATGTATAGGCCTGGATTAAATGAGTATTTGTGAAGTGCATTCATCTATTGTAGTGTTATTTGATTAATATGTGCATTCGAATGGGAATGTGTGTTATTAATTCATAAGGCTTTTGGTATGTGGCCTATATATATACACATATTTATTGTGTGTATATATGTTTTATTAGAGCCTTTAGGCATTAATTTGAATGGTAGTAGATGTTATATTGGTATAATATTTGCTTGGCCATGGGTATGCCTTTTATCATAATATACATATGTGTATCATTTATATATGTCTTGGAATATGTCCTTTATGAATATACATACATTAATGTATGTATTTCAAAAGTAGATATATGTATGTATGTATGAAATAGGTAATAATGAGAATGTTATTTTGTGATCACACTTTGATTTGTATTTAATTTGAATGTGTAACTTTAAATTTTGTGCTATTTAAATAGGAATAATGTAAGGATGCTTCACTTCACTGATGACTCCAGTGGGCGAAACTGGTTTGGTTGTTACCTGTTCATTATTTGCATTGTAAGCTGCCATGTTTTATGGAAGAATCCTGCATTTTATATATATATATAAATACAGCTATTTAGCTTGATTTTGCCTGGACGTTTTATTTAAGGGCAACGGAGGATATATATTTTCATGCTGGACTTGGCTGTGAATTTTGTATTTGGTTTGGTCCATGCATTGAGCGTGCTTGCGTGCACCAGGAGGTTGTGTTGGGTATATATATATATATATATATATATATATATATATATATATATATATATATCCTAAGCACTCAGCTAGCTATGCACCCTGTGCATGAGACAAAAGACTCATTTATGCCTGAATCCAAAAGATGGAAACAAGGATATGTCACAGTTATCATCATTTGCACAGGGTGTTGTTGGGAGGCTAATACAGATACAAAAGGTTGTGAGTAAGAAAGTCAGGCAATGAGAAATTTAGATAAATTATCAAATGGCCAGTAAGACAGAATGAGCTGTAAGCCTCACAAATGACGCATGTACCTGTTATGTGTGTGTGTGTGTGTGTGTGTCTGTATCGGCATTCATGGTGAAAGATATGTGTGAGTGTCTGCAAGAATACAGCCAAGCTCTATGCCAGCTCTGTGTCCTGGCATATTGGACAGGTGTGAGCCATGCATGGTAGAGGTAACAGTTCATTGCAACTGTCGCACCTGAATATGAGAACTGGCTGTACCAGAAGTTGCACTGGCATGTCCATGCCAATGGTCAGATTTGCTGCTGGTACCTGAATGTGACGGGTGCCTGCTGGATAATATTCCTCATGAGTACACCCAGGATCATGACCCCACGGCCTACCATGTCTGGGTGTAGACACCTCAATTACTGACAGAGAGATGGAAGTAGCGCCACTATAGGAGTGTGATCAGACACAGCCACATTGGCTAACATCAGCTGATGATGCTGACCGACATCCACATGGATGCTGTCCCTCTCCCAGCAGACACTCTCTCACAGACACTGCCTGTTGCATTGTGTCATTTACCTGATCCATTGAATAGGAAACATGGTGGAGGCAGTCATGCACATCAGCCTGTGCCACATCTACAACCCTAAGTATGTGCTTGAAAGCCCTAGTAGAACATGTCTGCCATTCCATGATGGTCCTAAACATACATAGAGTGGAGTGTATTAACATACCAGGATCAGGTGGAGGGTGGACAGCAAGCATCCTCCAAGCACCCCTACAGCCCTTCTGTGTGGTACCTTGCCCACACTTTGGCTATGGTCAGAGTCAACAACACTGACGTCACAGTAACCACACTTCCTTGATTGTGTGTCACCCTCCACCTGTCCAACATCTGAGGACTCATTTGGAGTATGTATGCATAGGCCTACTGACTGTGTCTGATGGAAATACAGGGGCTGGCTGATTGTCAATGTCAGTGTTAGATAGGTTCATAGGTTCATACTAGGCTATCTTCCCTGGGGCAATTATAAGCCTAGCTCGATTCTGTATGGCTTACGCCACCCCTTGATTTGAGTATACTGTGCCCTTTTTAAGGTTTAGTTTACTGTGCCTCTGTCTAATAGTGACACGGGAGTAATCCCTGGGACAAACCTATGATCCCCCATCCACTTATCGAGATTCTTCTTGAAGAGATTCAGTGAGGTGCTCTGCCTCACATGAACTGGAATTCTATTCCAGAGCGAAGGGAGCCTCTGGGTTATGAACCTGTCCCTCCAGCAAGTTCTATTTATTTCTGTGCTGAGGTTCAAGTCCCTCGAGCATGTGGCTCTAAGGGATTTAGATTTACTGAGGTGGAGCATGTCCATTAATTCTGGATTTGACATAGCTTTGTATGTCAGGCATAGATCGCCTACAAGTAGGCGGTATGCAACTGAGTAGAGCTGGAGTTTTTTTAACCGAGCAGTATATGGCATCTGTTTGAGACCCTTGATCCTCTTGGTGAGATACTTTTGGGGTCTTTCTAATTGCTGCAGGTGTCGGGTAAGGTACATCCCAAAAGGGGCATTGTATTCTATGATGGGCCTGATGAGGGATGAATAAAGGCACGATTACCTCTCTTGATCTAGATGTGAAACCCTTCGTGATGAGGTGGGCTATGTAGAAGGTCTTTCTAACCACTTTGGCAATGTGGTTTTCAAAGGAGAGATTGCTATCAACTTGGGTCCCCAGGTCCCTAATAACTTCCTCTGTACTTAATGGGTTTCCGCCTATGTGGTAATTTGTGGGCACATTGTTTTTGCCAAAGGGTATGAGTATACATTTTTTGGCATTTAGCTTTAAACCATGGCGCTGGCACCAGTTATCTGTCTCTGTGAGACCTTTTTGAAGGATGTTTGTGTCAGCTGGAGAGTTGATTATGGCGCCCAGTTTGCAGTCGTCTGCGAACTTGGTGAGCCATAGTCCTCCCACATTTGCCTGTACCTCGGAAAAGTATATACCGAACAAGAGTGGTCCCAGGACAGAACCCTGTGGGATGCCACTTGTGACCGGTTTCGAGTCTGACATGGCTCCAGCAACTCTCACTCTGTGGGTTTGTCTTTGAGCCAGTTTGTGACCCATCTTGTGGCATAGGGGTTTATATTTAAGCTGGATAGCTTATCTATGATGCCCGAGTGGGGTATTGTGTCAAATGCCTTTGCAAGGTCCAGATAGGCTGTGTGGACTACCTTCCCTTCATCTATGGCTTTGGTGACTGTTTCAAAGAAGTCAACCAGGTTCAAATGGCAGGATCTGCCCTTGACAAAGCCGAACTGGGTAGGATCTAGTGTCTGTAGGTCCCCAATGTCTTTGTTTATGAGCTCCATGATGATCCTCTCCATAGCCTTGCAGACTAAGCTAGTCAGGCTTATGGGGCGATAGTTTCCAGGGTCCGTAGAGGCTCCACCTTTGTGGAGTGGGACCACTGTTGCTGTACTCCATTCTGTGGGCACATATCCTGTAGTGAGGCTGAGATTGTATAGCTGTTTTATTTGAGGGATTAGTTCCTCTTGTAGTTCATGTAGGACGCAACCTGGGACGCCATCTGGTCCCATGGAAGCAGTGTTTTTTGCTTTGGAGAGGGCAGCCTTCACCTGAGCATCTGAGATGTTTGGGAGGCAGCCCTCTGCTGGGATAGATACTTGCTCTTTGGGGGGAAGAAGTTTGCACTGAACCTGTCTGCCAGGATATCGACGATGTCTGTGGGTTCAGTGTATTTTTTGTCATTTAGAATCAGCTCAGAACAAGTCTGGGAGTTGCATCCCAGGTTTCTAACATAACTGAAAAAGCCTTATGATTGTCTTTGGTGTCCTGTGCAATTTTTCTCTCGAAACTGGCCTTGGAGGATTTTATGAGGGATCGTAATTTTTTGCTAGTACTGATCAGAGATGCCTTCCCTATTAGGGATTTTGCTCTATCATGTAGTAGCTTCCTCCTTCTGTTGTACAGTTTATTTATGGCAGGGGTCCACCAGACTGGACACCTGCCTTTGGATGATTGGGTCTTGGTTTTGTTTGGGATAGCATGATCCATGCATTCCTGGAGATGTCTGTAGAATGAATTTATATAGGATTCTGCAGTTTGGGCTGTAGTTTCCACTGGCCCTGGGGCCTTGAAGGATTCCACTTCGGTTTTGAGAAGTGAGAAGTTCGCTTTGAGGAGTTGTTCAGTATGGTTTTCTGGGCCGGGGGTGGGGTCGGGATGTGGACATCCAGTGAAATTAATTTATGGTCTGATCTTACCAATGAGGGATATACTTCTGGTGTGGAGCATAGAGTCCCCATGTTGGTAATGATCAGGTCTAGTATGTTGTCCTCTCTTGTGGGAGTGGTGACTAGTTGTTCCATAGCATTTGAGTTTATAATTTCCAGGAATCTTTGGGCTAAGGTGCTGGGGCTTGAGTAGTGCTCCCAGTCAATGTTTGGGTAGTTGAAGTTGCCCAATATAATGGTGTTCGGAGAGATCTTCATGTTCTCCAATGTTTTCAGGAAGGCCGAATGGGATTCCTGACTTTGAGAGGGTGGTCTGTAGGATGCTATAAACTGAAAAGCAGTCTTGCCCACTGTTAGTTGCACATGGATGGTCTCCGATACTTCACTAACCTGGAGGTGTGGATATCCTTGATAAATATGGAAACTCCCCCTCCTTTTGTGGTTCGGTCCGGGTTTTGGGGCCGAAATGCATGATATGAGGTATAGCCTGGTAGTGCTGGGGTGCTCTCTGGAGCCTTGAACCTGGTTTCTGTCACTGCACAGATATCGATGTTCTCTATACTGAGGAGAGCTTCGAGTGCGTGCATCTTGAGGTTAAGACTTCTGGCGTTTAGCAGCATTACCGTTAGTTTCTTGTTCCTTGTGCTGTCTATGGGGGTGGGTTTGACTTTTGAGCCTTGCCTAAAAAAGGCACTATGGGGGTGGCAAGAGCCTTTACCAATATCGGAAAGCCCAGTGGTGAGAGGTGCAAGACATCCCTCGTGAAGCAACGTGGCTTGTCGAGCATGTCATCCCAGGCTGACAGACACTGGATCCCCTTTGAATGACACCAAAATTTTAGCCAATTGTTAAAATCGATCATTTTGTCTTTGTACTGTGGCATCATTCTAGGTGAGGGTAAGATGCTGCTCAAGGTCAGGGTCATACCAGCCTGGGCTACATGATCAGAGAGCTCCTCTATGTCTCTTTTCATGTAGTCCAGGGAGGTACGTCTCAGGTCATTCACACCAGCATGTACAATGACTGAGTCATATTTCTATTTGCTTTGGAGTGACCTGAGTGCTTGCGTTATGTGTCGGATCCTAGCTCCCGACAGGCAGCTCACTGTGACCTTCTCTTTATTCAGCCTGGTGAGCGGGACGCCAGTGTGTCTGACAATAGAGTCACCTATAACAAGGGTATCAGGTGTCTTATTCAGCCTTAAGGGCTGTGGCTGCTTGGCACACTGACTTTGTGGGTTATGTGTTGTGTGTGTTTTGTTTTGAGGTAGCGTTTGCTTGGATGTCTGCTTTGGAGGTCTCTGTTGCTTAGGTAGATTTTTATTTAGAGCCTCCGAGTATGTTTTTGTGTATTTATGTGTTTGGTTCGCTGATGTGATACTGGAATTGTGTTGTGTGAGGTTACCTTCTCCTCCTGACTGGTTACACTAGTTTTGAGATGAGAGAGCTCAGCCTCCAGTTTGGCTAAATAGTTGCATCTCTCACATATATTTGAACCTGTTTGGAGGAGGAGAGGGTTGTCCGTGTACATGAGACAGTTGTAACATTGTCTCAAAATTCCCAGATTCACCAGCTGGACTGGAGAGGAAACCATTGCCTGACCTTTGGACATGCTAGAGTAATAGGGAAACTGAATTTAAGATGGACCAATGGAGGACAGGGTAATCAGAGAGTATAAGAATAAGTAGTGCTTATGGTTTAATAGTGCTAGCTTGTAGGATTACTTAATTGGACCAGTGAAGGGCCTTAGAATGAGAATATGGTGTTTAAATTGAGAGATAGAGCAGTTCTAAGAGAAAAAGTGAAGAGCAGACTTTGTGGAGCCAGAAATAGTTTAAACCCAATTAGGCAGCGCTGCCCGCTGTTGCACTATGCTCAAAAACGCGCAAAACCGCACAAAAGAGGGTTTTAAGAGAGGAAGATGAAGGAGTTTTGGAATTGACCCAAAATGGCCAATAAAACTACAGTTTCAAGTCAGTAACCACTCCCACAGGGGCAGGCAGGCTGCTCAATGTTTGTCCCAGCCACTGATCAACAGAGAGACTTTCCTTTAGCCCAAGCAAAAAATGGCCTCACAGAAACTTACAAACAGTTCAAGAACAGCAAGCCTGTAACTGAACTTTTTTAAATCTCAGAAAAGTGGGAAAAAGCAAGATTTTTTTGTTTTTTTGTTTTTTCAGAGATAGCAGAGGTTAACAAGTATCAACAAGTTATAACCATGCAGTTAATGACCCCACACAAGAGTGCTAGGCCAAAGACAGATAAAATGCAAGTTTTGAGAAAAAAACGATTTTAAAAATAAGTGCAAACAGGAAATTCAGTAAACAGCTCTAGGTTGTGCTCTAAATACAGTTACTAATGCAGAAATCAAATTTAACAAGCCAGAAAATGCTCAAAATAGGTGGCTATGCAGAAAAACTTAGCAAATAAACAGAGGAAAAATACTTAAAGTCTCAAAAGTGGCTCCTTTCTTCTCTCAGCGTTTTCTCCTCTTGGTGGGTGCTTCACCAACAGCCAACAAGCCTGAAAAGACACCAAAACCATGAGGCAACCAGGTTTTAAGAGAGGAAGATGAAGGAGTTTTGGAATTGACCCAAAATGGCCAATAAAACTACAGTTTCAAGTCAGTAACCACTCCCACAGGGGCAGGCAGGCTGCTCAATGTTTTTCACTGCCACTGATCAACAGAGAGACTTTCCTTTAGCCCAAGCAAATAATGGCCTCACATAAACTTACAAACAGTTCAAGAACAGCAAGCCTGTAACTGAACTTTTTAAATCTCAGAAAAGTGGGAAAAAGCAAGATTTTTTTGTTTTTGTTTTGCAGAGATAGCAGAGGTTAACAAGTATCAACAAGTTATAACAGTGCAGTAAATGACCCCACACAAGAGTGCTAGGCCAAAGACAGATAAAATGCAAGTTTTGAGAAAAAAATGATTTTAAAAATAAGTGCAAACAGGAAATTCTGTAAACAGCTCTAGGTTGTGCTTTAAATACAGTTACTAATGCAGAAATCAAATTTAACAAGCCAGAAAATGCTCAAAATAGGCGGCTATGCAGAAAAACTTAGCAAATAAACAGAGGAAAAATATTTAAAGTCTCAAAAGTGGCTCCTTTCTTCTCTCAGCGTTTTCTCCTCTTGGTGGGTGCTTCACTAACAGCCAACAAGCCTGAAAAGACGCCAAAACCATGAGGCAACCAGGTTTTAAGAGAGGAAGATGAAGGAGTTTTGGAATTGACCCAAAATGGCCAATAAAACTACAGTTTCAAGTCAGTAACCACTCCCACAGGGGCAGGCAGGCTGATCAATGTTTTTCACTGCCACTGATCAACAGGGAGACTTTCCTTTAGCCCAAGCAAAAAATGGCCTCACAGAAACTTGCAAACAGTTCAAGAACAGCAATCCTGTAGCTGAACTTTTTTAAATTTCAGAAAAGTGGGGAAAAAAGCAAGATATTTTTGTTTTTTTCAGAGATAGCAGAGGTTAACAAGTATCAACAAGTTATAACAGTGCAGTAAATGATCCCACACAAGAGTGCTAGGCCAAAGACAGATAAAATGCAAGTTTTGAGAAAAAAACGATTTTAAAAATAAGGGCAAACAGGAAATTCAGTAAACAGCTCTAGGTTGTGCTGTAAATACAGTTACTAATGCAGAAATCAAATTTAATAAGCCAGAAAATGCTCAAAATAGGTGGCTATGCAGAAAAACTTAGCAAATAAACAGAGGAAAAATACTTAAAGTCTCAAAAGTGGCTCCTTTCTTCTCTCAGCATTTTCTCCTCTTGGTGGGTGCTTCACCAACAGCCAACAAGCCTGAAAAGCCACCAAAACCATGAGGCAACCAGGTTTTAAGAGAGGAAGATGAAGGAGTTTTGGAATTGACCCAAAATGGCCAATAAAACTACAGTTTCAAGTCAGTAACCACTCCCACAGGGGCAGGCAGGCTGCTCAATGTTTTTCACTGCCACTGATCAACAGAGAGACTTTCCTTTAGCCCAAGCAAAAAATGGCCTCACAGAAACTTACGAACAGTTCAAGAACAGCAAGCCTGTAACTGAACTTTTTTAAATCTCAGAAAAGTGGGAAAAAGCAAGATTTTTTGTTTTTGTTTTTCAGAGATAGCAGAGGTTAACAAGTATCAACAAGTTATAACAGTGCAGTAAATGACCCCACACAAGAGTGCTAGGCCAAAGACAGATAAAATGCAAGTTTTGAGAAAAACGATTTTAAAAATAAGTGCAAACAGGAAATTCAGTAAACAGCTCTAGGTTGTGCTCCAAATACAGTTACTAATGCAGAAATCAAATTTAACAAGCCAGAAAATGCTCAAAATAGGCGGCTATGCAGAAAAACTTAGCAAATAAACAGAGGAAAAATATTTAAAGTCTCAAAAGTGGCTCCTTTCTTCTCTCAGCGTTTTCTCCTCTTGGTGGGTGCTTCACCAACAGCCAACAAGCCTGAAAAGACGCCAAAACCATGAGGCAACCAGGTTTTAAGAGAGGAAGATGAAGGAGTTTTGGAATTGACCCAAAATGGCCAATAAAACTACAGTTTCAAGTCAGTAACCACTCCCACAGGGGCAGGCAGGCTGCTCAATGTTTTTCACTGCCACTGATCAACAGAGAGACTTTCCTTTAGCCCAAGCAAAAAATGGCCTCACAGAAACTTACGAACAGTTCAAGAACAGCAATCCTGTAGCTGAACTTTTTTAAATCTCAGAAAAGTGGGAAAAAGCAAGATTTTTTTTGTTTTTTTTGTTTTTTCGGAGATAGCAGAGGTTAACAAGTATCAACAAGTTATAACAGTGCAGTAAATGATCCCACACAAGAGTGCTAGGCCAAAGACAGATAAAATGCAAGTTTTGAGAAAAAAACGATTTTAAAAATAAGTGCAAACAGGAAATTCAGTAAACAGCTCTAGGTTGTGCTCTAAATACAGTTACTAATGCAGAAATCAAATTTAACAAGCCAGAAAATGCTCAAAATAGGTGGCTATGCAGAAAAACTTAGCAAATAAACAGAGGAAAAATACTTAAAGTCTCAAAAGTGGCTCCTTTCTTCTCTCAGCGTTTTCTCCTCTTGGTGGGTGCTTCACCAACAGCCAACAAGCCTGAAAAGCCACCAAAACCATGAGGCAACCAGGTTTTAAGAGAGGAAGATGAAGGAGTTTTGGAATTGACCCAAAATGGCCAATAAAACTACAGTTTCAAGTCAGTAACCACTCCCACAGGGGCAGGCAGGCTGCTCAATGTTTTACACTGCCACTGATCAACAGAGAGACTTTCCTTTAGCCCAAGCAAAAAATGGCCTCACAGAAACTTACGAACAGTTCAAGAACAGCAAGCCTGTAACTGAACTAATCTCAGAAAAGTGGGAAAAAGCAAGATTTTTTAGTTTTTTTTTTTGTTTTTTCAGAGATAGCAGAGGTTAACAAGGATCAACAAGTTATAACAGTGCAGTAAATGACCCCACACAAGAGTGCTAGGCCAAAGACAGATAAAATGCAAGTTTTGAGAAAAACGATTTTAAAAATAAGTGCAAACAGGAAATTCAGTAAACAGCTCTAGGTTGTGCTCTAAATACAGTTACTAATGCAGAAATCAAATTTAACAAGCCAGAAAATGCTCAAAATAGGCGGCTATGCAGAAAAACTTAGCAAATAAACAGAGGAAAAATACTTAAAGTCTCAAAAGTGGCTCCTTTCTTCTGTCAGCATTTTCTCCTCTTGGTGGGTGCTTCACCAACAGCCAACAAGCCTGAAAAGATGCCAAAACCACGAGGCAACCAGGTTTTAAGAGAGGAAGATGAAGGAGTTTTGGTATTGACCCAAAATGGCCAATAAAACTACAGTTTCAAGTCAGTAACCACTCCCACAGGGGCAGGCAGGCTGCTCAATGTTTTTCACTGCCACTGATCAACAGAGAGATTCAAACTTTGCACCCCCTGACTGTCCCTCTATTTGGCCAACATCATTATCAGAGGCTACTAATACTCCGATATCATGTGGTAAGAGTCCTACACTTCTACTGCCAGGATCACCTGCAATAATAAGCAACAAACACAGAATGCAGTTAAAACAGCACTAAATATTTAATACAATTTATAGGATAATAAACTAACACTTGTCACGGATGGTACAGCAACACACACACTTATTACACCCACTTAACACATACATAAATTCCTATATCTGATAAATGGTCATCGATAATCAAAGAAAATGTTTTGGCTTACCATGTGCAGATGACTCCACACTTGGTATGGAGCATGGTCTTGGAAGCAATGAATCAAGGTAAGGACACAAATTAAACATCACAATTGCAATAACATAGGGGGACAGTGAACACACAATTTTGCCTGTATCATCATTAAGAATAGTTTTAACTGAAACTTGGTTGGCACGTCCACCTACAGCCCACATGTAATGAACAAGTGTGTTGCTAAGTCTATTACTTTATGAATAGGTTCATAAAAAAAATCCACAGGAAGTATTGCTTACATTTTTCTATATTTTACTATACAAGCAAATGTTAAAACTTGCCATATGTAAGCTTACCTGGAAGCTGCTCCTGGCATATACTTGTCCTCCCAGAAACATCAGCACCAACATCAGTCACATGTTGGTGTGCAGTTTCCACTGAACTCTATGGAGCTCTGACTCTGAACAGGAACTCTTTATTCGGTGTCAGTGGTGGCTCAGTAGCACCCCCTCCCCCCTCTCTGGTGCCAGCTGCTCACAGGCAACTGCAGCTACTGTCCTCCAGGCTGAGAAAATCTTATCAGTGGCCCTATGACACACCTGATCATAAGTCCTGGTGTGAACACTACTGCTTTGACATCATTGACTATCTGGTCCCAATTTTGCATTCTGGCAGCCATATCTCCACATCTTCTCTCAAGCAGAAAGGTGCCATAGCTCCTAAATGCCTGTACTATTACATTGTTTTCAGAGTTGCCGAAAGGGAGTTTATGTGGATTTGTACCCTTGGCTGTCATAACCTGTGTGACATAAAACAGAGTAGGATATAACACACAAATATCCCATAAGTAATTTCCTGCTAATATACACATATTTTTCAACATTTAGCACTGAGGACACACATTTCAGTTATTAAAATTGAAGGTTATGTGGTTGTACCACATTGCACTCACACACAAACCAATGTTTGGTCTAAAGCAGTGAATACCACTTTAGTAAGGTATTGTTTCTCACTGAAATAACAGGATGACTACACATTTTCAAGAGAAAACCTTTTGAAACACGACTTTTGTTGTGGTAACACACAAATGGTAGTTCGCTCCCCCACCCCAAAACAACAAGCAAATGAAAGCTTGTACAAACCAAGGAATACCACATAGTTCTATTGTTATATCTGCTTTCAACACAGTTCTGACAATGTGTAAACATTTACAACAGGAAAGTCAATTTTATATGATTGCCAGTCACCTTTCACTGTGCCCAACACTCTCCTGGAGGTATGTCTGGGCCATCTTAGAAGCATAACACTCTGTCTCATTGGCAAAGTAGATTACATTTCCCTGAAATAACAGAAGATTGTAAGATAATTTTAACAATAACACTTGTGATGAAAGTTAATAACCTGTCTATCTGAGAAATGTAAATGCCTGCCAAAAATGAGTATGCCAACAGTGAACTATAAGAAATGCATACATATAACAGTTCCATTTTCTACTGCATATATATATAATTTGCTTTGTAACATGTTACAAAATTTATACTTGAAAAATACCTTAGCAAAATTAGAAGCCTTCTCTGCAGATAAATCAAAAGGAATAGCAATCATCTGTTTTCTCCAAAAACACAAGTATCCTAACCTTCAAGTTCCCTTGCTACACAGTTACCTTTTTATAGAGTAGATTCAGTCCTCTTAGCATGGTGAAGATGCAAATGAGGTATGAACTCATTAGAACTGCTGCGTAACAAACTTTTGATTTTGTGTAGCAGGTGTAAACTAGTGTAGGCACGACCTCACTGTTAGTTGCTAATGGATTGCAACTGTGAATGATTAGTGAGAAGGTAAAGAAAGTCACAGCAGCAATTCAGTCTTCCTTACCTGCACTGGGTGTGTTACCAAGGATACAATTGCAAAGTGCAGAAGTAAATTTAGGTATCTTAGAAATGGAAGTAAACAGCACAAAATTATCATTTTTGTTCACTAATAGCCAAACTCTCCTGCCTTGGCTGAAAAACATTATTCACTGTCATGGATTTTTATCATACATTTAAAGGACAAATACAAAATGCATTATAGACTGCATGTCTAAGAGGACAGTGCAGATAACAAAAGAATGAACAGAGAGAGACAACAAAGAGAAGACAGAGCTGCATTGGTGCAAACATAGTCATAAATGGTTGTGTGATTACTCATTGCACTAAATATGTAAGCCACACATGTACAAACAAATGAGAGTGTATACGTGTATATGTCTTGTTAATCTTGTTGAGGAAATGGAAATTGCTTGCATGCACATGATTTGTTTACCTGCTGGAAAGTTGTTTCTGTTATAGAGAGATAAGATGCACTTAGTGTGTTTTGTAGGTTCATTAGTATGATAATTCAAAACCACAGTTGTGTAAAAATCTGTAACGTGTTAAAATGTATTCTGTAATCTTGTACTTGTACTTAAACTCATCCACCTTTACCAACTCTACTCCCTGCATCCTCACCATTCCTCTACCCTCCCTCACATTTACACACATATATTCTGTTTTAGCCCTGCTGACCTTCATTCCTCTCTTCTCTAAAGCATATTTCCACCTCTCCAGGGTCTCCTCAACCTGGTCCCTACTCTCACTACATATCACAATGTCATCTGCAAACATCATAGTCCACGGGGCCTCCTGTCTGATCTCATCTGTCAACCTGTCCATCACTACTGCAAATAAGAAAGGGCTCAGAGCTGATCCTTGATGTAATCCCACCTCCACCTTAAACATATCTGTCACTCCCACCACAGACCTCACCAATGTCACACTACCCTCGTACATATCCTGTACCACTCTTACATACTTCTCTGCCACTCCCGACTTCCTCATGCAATACCGCAACTCCTCTCTAGGCACCCTGTCATATGCTTTCTCTAAGTCCACAAAGACACAATGCAACTCCTTCTGATCTTCTCTGTATTTCTCCAACAACACTCTCAGAGCAAATATTGCATCTGTAGTGCTCTTTCCTGGCATGAAATCATACTGCTGATCACTTATCATCACCTCCCTTCTTAACCTAGCTTCCAGTACTCTTTCCCATGACTTCAAACTGTGACTGATCAATTTTATCCCTCTGTAGTTACTGCAGCTCTGCACATCACCCTTATTCTTAAAGATATGTACCAAAACACTTTTTGTCCACTCCTCAGGCATCCTCTGACTTTCCAAAATTTCATTAAACAATCTGGTTAAAAATTTCACTGCCGTTTCACCTAAGCACCTCCATGCTTCCACTGGTATGTCATCTGGGCCAACAGCCTTTCTATTCTTCATCCTCTTCATAGCTGACCTTACTTCCTCACAGTAATGAGTGTAAGAATTACACATGCTGCCTCCCTCTATCTGTGGCAGCATATGTCAGTTAATGGGCAGGATGCAGGTGTGCCAGAGTTCTAATCCAGCAAAGTCTAATTTTTATTAATGCTGGTCCACTGTAATTTAGATAAAAATTAGCAATATAAAAAAAATTATACATAAAAAAAAAACTATGTGTAGTACGCATATTGAGCATACACATGATATCATATATATAGATAGAACTAATGAGCATGTCTGACAAACAAGTCCTCAGTGACAATGAGCACTCTGGACAGTAATGACTGCAAAAAATACTCCTGCTGCCCAGCCGTCCCTGTGGCAACTGGTGCAGGTTAATTGCCACAATACAGGTAAGCCAGGATTCTAATCTTGGACACTCCAAATTTTATTAATGCTGTTCCATTCAACTTTTAAAAATAAAGAATAATATAAAGATAAGTATACACAGCGATAACTATTCATAGCAGTGGATATCATATGAATTATATGTATGACTGATGGTGTACTGTCAGTTATGTTTCTGTAATTAAAAGTTTCTTTTCTGCCCTGGGATGGACTTTATACTTCAGTAAAAATCATATACATAGACAATAGGCAAGAGGGGGCTGGAATTTATTGACAGCAAAAAACTAGAGAGGGAATGGTAATGGAATGAGAAGAGGCCAATAATTTATTTGTACTGCAGGTTAGAAATTGCCTTCCATATCATAGGTTCATAGGTAGGTACTAGGCTATCGGCCCAAGGACCTATGTATGCCTAGCCAACAAGGTTCCTTGGCTTACGCCACCCAAGAAAGTTATTTTCCTGTGCCACTGTCGAGCAGAGACACAGAGGTGATCCCCGGGGTGTATTTCCTATTTCCCATCCACTCATCAAAATTTTTCTTGAAGAATGCTAATGAAGAACTTTGTTTGACATAGATGGGTAGCCTGTTCCAGAGTATGGGAAGTCTCGGGGACAGGAATTTATCCCTCCAGCATGTCATGTTTATTGTGGTGACAAGGTTTAGGTCCCTAGAGCATGTAGCTTGGAGGGATTGGGATTTCTTTAGGTGTAGCATGTCCAACAGCTCTGGGTTTGACATAGCTTTATATGTTAGGTAGAGATCACATCGGAGTAGGCGATATGCTATGGAATAAAGCTGGAGTTTTTTGAGATGGTCAGTGTAGGGCATTTGTTTGAGGCCAGTAATTCTCTTTGTGAGGTACATCTGTGGCCTTTCCAGCTGCTGCAGATGTCTTGTGAGGTACATTCCAAAAGGGGCGTTGTACTCTATAATGGGTCTAATGAGTGTCAAGTAGAGGGGAACAATTACCTCTTTTTTCCTGGATGAGAACCCTTTTATGATGAGGTGTGCTATGTAGAAGGACTTCCTGACTACTGTGTCGATGTGACCATCAAAGATGAGACTACTATCAACCTGGGTCCCAAGGTCTGTTATCACACATTCAGTGTGAAGTAGATTGCTGCCTATGTGGTAGTTCATGGGTACAGAGTTTTTACCAAAGGGGATTACACTGCACTTTTTGGCATTGAGCTTGAGGCCATGGCTCTGATTCCAGACATCTGTCTCAGCAGGGCCTTTCTGTAGGATGTCCACATCAATTGGGGACTTGACTATGGCTCCTAGTTTGTAGTCATCTGTGAACTTCATTAGCCAGAGGCCTTCTGTGTTAGCCTGTACTTCCAAACAGGAGAGGTCCCAGGACGGAACCCTGTGGTACTCCACTTGTCACTGGTTTTAGGTCAGATTTGGAGTCTGCAACTTTTACAGTGTGGGTTCTCTCAGTGAGCCAGTTGGCAACCCATCTTATGATGTAGGGATTTATACCTAGTTTAGTGAGTTAAGCTATAATTCCAGAATGGGGGATGGTGTCGAAAGCCATGGCGAGGTCAAGATAGGCTGTGTGAACCACCTTACCCTCATCTACGGCTTTGGTGACTGCCTCAAAGAAGTTGATCAGGTTCAGGAGGCATGATCTGCCTTTCACAAACCCGAACTGGGTGGGATCCAGACTTTGGAGGTTACCACTGTCTTTGTTTATGTGTTCCATGATGATATATTCCATGGCTTTGCAGACCAGGCTTGTCAGGCTAATAGGTCGATAGTTCCCGGGATCAGTGGTGGCTCCCCCTTTGTGGAGTGGGATAACTGTTGCTGTGCGCCATTCAGTGGGCACAAAGCCTGATGCGAGGCTATTATTGAGCATGGTGCTTAAGTGGTGAGCCAGTTCGTTCTGAGTTTCATGTAAAACACAGCCTGGGATGTTGTCCAGTCCCATGGATGCTGTGTTTTTGGCTTTAGAGAATGCAGCTTTTACCTGCATAGTTGTGATTACAGGGACTCTGCATTCTTCCTGTGTAGATACGGGCCCTTTAGGGGGTGAGGGGGGGGGTAAAGTTAGCACTGAACCTATCTACCAAGATGTTGGCAATATCAGTTGGCTCTGTAATTTTCATGCCATTGTGCTGTAACTCAGAGCAGATCTGGGTGTTGCCATTGAGATCCCTGACATAGCTATAGAATGCTTTATGGTTGTACTTAGAATTAGTGGTGATTTTCTTTTCGTAGCTGGCTTTGGAGGATCTTATAAGGGATCTCAGCTTCTTACTGAGGCTGGCCAGGGAGCTCCTCCACACATGGGATTTTACTCTCTTTTACAACAGTTTCTTCCTTCTGTTGTACAGTTTGTTTATGTCAGGGGACCACCAGATTGGCTTCCTTTTTTTGGAGGATAACATCTTGGTTCTGTTTGGGATAGCATGATCCATGCATTCATGTAAGTGCTTATAGAGTGCATTTGTGTAGGATTCAGCAGCTCTAACTGTATTGTCCATCTGCATGGGCGTCATGACATTCACCACTTCTGTCTTAAGAAGCATGAAATTGGCTTTGGAGACATTTTTTACCATGGTTTCCTTAATGGGGGGTGGGGGCGGGATGTGGATATCAAGGGTGATTAGCTTATGGTCGCATCGGACAAACAAGAAGTTGACTTCAGATGTGGAACACCAGTCACTCATGCTGGTAATGACTTGGTCTAGGATATTGTTACCCCTGGTGGGGGTGAGGATAAGCTGATCCAGGGCATTGGAGTTTATGAATTCCAGAAAGCGTTGAGCTAAGGAGTTGGTACACAAGTAGTTTTCCCAGTTAATGGTGGGGTAGTTAAAGTTGCCCATTATTAGGGTGTTTGGTTGAACCCTAATATTTTCCAGTACATCAAGAAAAGAGGAGTGGGAATCCTGGGGCATGGTGGGGGATCTGTAGCAAGCTACAATTTGGATTGCAGTTTTGCCCAGAGTTAGTTGCACTTGGATAACCTTGGATGCATTATGCTGAGCAACTAGCCTGGAGGTATGGATATCCTTAATAAATGTGGACACACCTCCACCTTTGGTGTTTCGGTCCAGGTTACATGGCCGAAAAGTGTGGTATGAGTTATAGCCTGGTAGTGCAGGGTGCTCTCTCGAGCCTTTAACCAGGTCTTAGTCACTGCCCAGATATCAATGTTCTCCATTTTAGGAAGTGCCTTGAGTGAGTGCATTTTGAGATTTAGACTTCTAGCATTAAGTAGCATTACCCTCTGTTTTTGCTTGCTTGTTCTTGTTACGGTGGTGAATTTGTCATTTGAGCCCTGCCTAAATAAGGCACTAAAGGAGCGGCAAGAGCCTTAGCCAGTATCCAGAATTCCAGGGCTGACAGATGCAGGCCATCTGTGGCAAAGCATCGTGGTCTGTCGACCATGTCATCCCAAGCAGACAGATACTGGATCCCCTTAGAATGTCACCAGAAGATTAGCCAATTGTTGAAGTCAATCATTTTGTCCTTGTACCGTGGTATCATTCTGGGTGATGGCAGAATGTTACTCAGGGCTAGGGTCATACCTGCCTGGGCTAAAAGATGGGAGAGCTCTTCCATGTCTCTTTTCATGTAGTCCAGGGAGGTACATCTCAGGTCATTCACACCAACATGGACAATGACAGTCATATTTGTACTTGTGGAGTGACCTGAGTCCGTGGGCAATGTGGTGGATCCTGGCACCCAACAGGCAGCTGACAGTAACCTTCGCCTTGTTTAGCCTGGTGAGTGGGACATCAACATGCCTGACTATAGAGTCACATATGACTAGTGTGTTGGGTACGTTGTTTTGCCTTATTGGCTGTGGTTGAGTGGCACACTGAGTCTGTGGGCTGTGTGTCATTTGGATTGTGTTGGGGGGTGGAGGTTGCTTGCGTTTCTGCTTTGGAGGTGTCTGTTGCTTAGACGGATTATTATTGAGAGCTTCCGCTAATGTTTTTGTTTTACTATGTGTGGATTTTGGTGGTGTAGATTTAGTGAGACTATGTGATGAGTGTGGTGTGGTGCAAATGTTTACCTTCTCCTCTTGACTATCAAGTTCAGTCTTGGTTGGAGAGAGCTTTACCTCCAGTTTGGCTAGATAATTGCATTTCTCACAGGTTGTAGTGTTGGGTGTTAGGAGGAGAGGGTTGTCTGTGTACATGAGGCAATTTCTACATTGCTTCATGGTGCCCAGATACATCAGATAGACAGGAGAGAACACTGGGAACTGACCCTAGGACATGCCTGAATAAAAAAATATTTTCCTGTAGAAAAGTGAGGAAAGTGAGTACAAGAGCTGTTTTTCTCTATGCAAGTGAGAAAAGTAAGTACAAAAACTGTTTTCCTCTAAGTAATGAGGAAGGTTGAGTGCTATAGTAATTAGTAGCTTATTTAGTGCTTACAAGTTCTAAACAAGTGCTGAGCACAAATAAGCAAATTTAAGTGCTAAAACTAAGAATCTATATCTGCACTAGACGAGTTACAGGACAGAAACAAGTGCAAATGCAAGCTTTCAAATCAGAAAGTTGAGAGAGATGGAAAAGATTCCGAAACGGCCAATAACTACAAGTTCTGGGCCAGAACCACTTCTTATGTGGTAGACAGGTTACTTAGTGCTTACCACTCCCACTGATAAGCTAGAAGGCTTCCCTCCAACACAGAAAGGCTTTGGGGGCTCAGAACTTATATACAGTCCTGGATACAGCATATCTGTATCTGGAACACTAGTTACAGGAAAGGTAGGAAACAGACTTACAGTATTTTTTTTAACAGAAAATTAGCTAAAACAGCAGTCAAAACAATTCACATGCAGTGCAAGCTAGCACCCTTGAGTATGTAGCAATATTAGACCAAACACAGTTTAAAAATGCAATTAAATTAAAAAGGACTAAAAGCAAGTGCAGAAAGAATTTATTAGGTAGAATGTGGTAAAGAGATGGGACTGTGGGAGTGTCCCAGATCAAATCTACAGTGGACCGGGCAACTGCAAAAGCCACCAAATTTAAACTACAAGCCAGAAATAGGGAGGATGGGTGGGACAAACAGTTTTAGCAGAGATCTAAGCAAAAATTAACAGTACAAACTCTAAAACCAAAAAAATATACACAGCTCTGTATATTTGCAGATAGATTGAAAAGCAGTCTCTTCAGAACAAGGACAAAACAGTTTCATCAGAGATCTAAGCAACAATTAACAGTACAAACTCTAAAACCAAAAAAATTGACTCGGCTCTGTATATTTGCAGATAGATTGAAAAGCAGTCACTCAGAACACAGGTTCCAGCAATGAAATGCAGGCTGTTACTTCTTCTTTTGGCTTTTTTGGTTAGGGGTCAGCACAGTGGAGCACCTGTCTCCTCATGATAGGCAGTGGAGTTTTTTTACAGTGTTGAGTTGCCAGCCCGGCACCCAGCCTTCCACAGAAGGCACACACACACACACACACACACACACACACACACACACACACACACACACACACACACTCATAGCCAATTTAGAGTGTCCAATCCACCTGCAGCATGTCTTTGGGATATGGTAGGAAACTGGAGCACCCTGAGGAAACCTACATGACCACAGGGAGGATATGTATACTCCACACAGACGGCACCCCAGCCGAGGATCAAACCAGAAAACCTCTTGCTCTGAGGCAACAATGCTAACCACTGCACCACCGTGGCCGCCCTGAAATGCAGGCTGCTACTAACAGGTCTAATTTTATGCAAGTGATCCTTGAGTTAGATAACACACAAGCTGTAAAAACCAGTTATACCAACTAAAGACACAGAAGAAAATAGGGGGAGGTGGGGTAAACAGTTTCATCAGGGATCTAAGCAATAATTAACAGTACAATCTCTAAAACCAAAAAAATATACTCAGCTCTGTATATTTGCAGATAGATTGAAAAGCAATCTCTCAAGGGACAAAACAGTTTCAGCAGAGATCTAAGCAACAGTTAGCAGTACAAACTCTAAAACCAAAAAAGTATACTCAGCTCTGTATATTTGCAATTAGATTGAAAATCAGTCTTTCAGAACACAGGTTCTAGCAATGAAATGCAGGCTGTTACTAATAGGTCTAATTTTATGCAAGTGATCCTTCAGTTAGATGACACACAAGCTGTAAAAAACAGTTATACCAAATGAAGACACAGAAGAAAATATGGGGAGGTGGGGTAAACAGTTTTAGCAGAGATCTAAGCAACAATTAACAGTACAAACCGTAAAACCAAAAAAATATACTCAGCTCTGTATATTTGCAAATATATTGAAAAGCAGTCTCTCAGAACACAGGTTCCAGCAATGAAATGCAGGCTGTTACTAACAGGTCTAATTTTATGCAAGTGATCCTTGGGTTAGATAACACACAAGCTGTAAAAAACAGTTATACCAACTGAAGACACAGAAGAAAATGGGGGGGGGGGGGTAAATAGTTTCAGCAGAGACCTAAGCAACCATTAACAGTACAAACTCTAAAGCAAAAAATATATATACTCAGCTCTATATATTTGCAGATAGATTGAAAAGCAGTCTCTCAGAGCAGGGAGAAAACAGTTTCAGCAGAGATCTAAGCAACAATTAACAGTACAAATTCTAAAACCAAAAAAAATGTACTCATCTCTGTATATTTGCAGATATATTGAAAAGCAGTCTCTCAGAACACAGGTTCCAGCAATGAAATGCAGGCTGTTACTAACAGGTCTAATTTTATGCAAGTGATCCTTGGGTTAGATAACACACAAGCTGTAAAAAACAGTTATACCAACTGAAGACACAGAAGAAAATAGGGGGAGGTGGGGTAAATAGTTTCAGCAGAGACCTAAGCAACCATTAACAGTACAAACTCTAAAGCAAAATATATATATACTCAGCTCTATATATTTGCAGATAGATCGAAAAGCAGTCTCTCAGACCAGGGAGAAAACAGTTTCAGCAGAGATCTAAGCAACAATTAACAGTACAAACTCTAAAACCAAAAAATGTACTCATCTCTGTATATTTGCAGATATATTGAAAAGCGGTCTCTCAGAACACAGGTTCCAGCAATGAAATGCAGGCTGTTACTAACAGGTCTAATTTTATGCAAGTGAACCTTGAGTTAGATAACACACAAGCTGTAAAAAAACAGTTATACCAACTGAAGACACAGAAGAAAATAGGGGGAGGTGGGGTAAACAGTTTCAGCAGAGATCTAAAGAGCAATTAACAGTACAAACTCTAAAACCAAAAATATATACTCAGCTCTGTATATCTGCAGACAGATTGAAAAGCAGTCTCTCAGAACAGGGACAAAACAGTTTCAGCAGAGATCTAAGCAACAATTAACAGTACAAACTCTAAAACCAAAAAAATATACTCAGCTCTATATATTTGCAGATAGATTGAAAAGCAGTCTCTCAGAACACATGTTCCAGCAATGAAATGCAGGCTGTTAAGGATTGATATCAGAGTAAAAGGGAAAGAAATAGTGGAGGTCCTAAATGAAAGACTAGCACTGGTAGAGTTTTTAGTAGAATCTAGAACACAAAAAACTGCCATTAAAAAAAGAATAATTAGTAGAGCATATAAAATATTGAATGATAACTATAAGAAGCAATCAGAGAAGTTTAGAAAGGTTTGGGAAGAGAGACTGGATAAGCAATTCACAAAGAAACAAATGAGAGGATATATGTATGTCTCCCAAATATGCAACAAAATCTTCTAGAAGATTTACGATTTTTGCTTAAAAATGTTTAAATAGATATTTTATACCTCAAGTAGACTCCAGAGATTTTTTTCTCGGCTAGACAGCAAATGTTGGTGGTGTGATAAGGAAGAAAGATGTACTTATTTTCTGGGAGTGGGGTGGTTTGGCAGACTAAGGATTCTCTGTGTGATGCATTGTCAGAGATGCTGAGTATGTGGATTGGTGTGATGAGGGAGACGATTTTTCTGAGCTATAATACAGAATCAGAATTGCCTAGATATTGTAAGGCCTTGCTGTATCTAATTATGGTGGCTGCCAAAAAAGAAATGTCTTGAAAATGGAAATCAAAATCTAAACCAACTATATTAGAAGTAGTGAATATAATAACAGAGATAAATCAACTGGACATGAGATGTTTAGAACATGGTAGGATTAAACTACATAGGAAAAAATGGGAATTCTGGGAACAATACATACAGGGGAGGAATGAAGTTCAAAAGAAGGCAGGACTTAAATGAGCTATATAATGTTTGACTGAAAATGATTGGGTAGATTATTAATGATGTATAGTTTTGCAAATGGGAGTGAAAGTATGGTTTGTGATTTAAAATGCTTGCAACTAAGATTGTGTTGATGTGGTTCACTTTCAATTATATAAATGTATGATTGCTTATGTCGTAAGTGATGGTTTAAAAAAGATGTTTCCTGTTTAAAGAAAATGGGGCACAAATTAAATAATGTATGTAATGTTGCTTAGGTTATATGATATATAGCAATATATGTGAAGTATAATGTTTGTTAATGTTAATTTAATACAATTTGATTACATTTGTATAACTGTAAATTTGCCTTTGTCACAAGTAATAATTCAATAAAGGTGTTAAATGCTAACTATATACACATGCATGTATAAGCCAGGACTTTGTCAGGTCACTCATATACATGGTTAGCAACTCACTCTTTAATGTGCCTATATAATTAATGTGCATATCAGAGAAACACTTCTTCTGTGGCAAGGAGGAAAAAATGCCTATGTGGAAGAACATGTATTCTCTATTTTACATAGGTTTGAATCCAGCATTGTACAAATCACTTTTATCAGTGTATAAAGCGACACAAAAAATTAGTCACATCATAAAATTTATAAGCCCCAATACATATTTGTAAAGTTAAGTCATCTAACGGGTACAGCAGCAGACAAGCCATTAATTACTGCCACCTGTAACATTACCCTTCCTATTTCATAAACTGCCTTCCTCTCTGTTTGGCATTGTTGTTCTCCATTTGACATTGTGCAAACATGGTTGGAGTGGTTGTGTGGGTTTGCTCACTAGCCATAAAATGCGATATCACATATTGGCGTGCATACACTTTAACTGTTTCTGTTTGACCAGTGTGGACATGACAAGAGCAAGGAAGGAAGGTGTCCAATTTAGAATCAAAGATGGGGTGTAGAGTAATCCAGAATATTTACTGGACTCAATTTTAAAGTGCCACCTACATAGGCTTTTGTAGGGAGACTATACTGAGTCTCAACATAAATCTGAGGCTGGGAATAGTCTCGCCAAGGCTGTTTCTAGTCTGACTGGCATTCCGCTCATTGAAAAGCAGTGCAGGCACCATTACAATCACCTGGAAAAGTGGAAGCAGGAACAACTCAATCAGTGGTGGATGAGTTTAGTACAGCTGGCATCCTAGAGTTGTGTAAAATAATTTAAATTATATACAAAGCTGGAGATAGCCAAGACTGGTATGCATAATGTTCTTTTTTTCTCCCCTCTTTAGTTTACAGTTGCCCAGGAGATTTCAGTGAACAGGAAGGCCCATGCTGAATGTTTAGAAATACTGAAAGAAGCAAGGGATATGTATGCAGCACAAATTAAATACTTATTGTATTCAAATATTGCTCTTACATACTTTAGTAGCTAATTAAGCATGCATATCTTAACTGTAAAATCAAGCATGCATGCTTCATTTTGTAGCTCAAAGTAATTGTAGGAGTCAATTGTATGTGTAGTCAGATGTTGTATGTTCAAATCCCACAAGTAACAAATACATAAAATAATAAAAATATTAAATATTAATTTTAACAAAATTGTGATAAATGCCGTGTTGTTAATATAATCTGTATTATTTATAAAATCATTTGTGAAATATATGCATATTGCAAAGATTATTTAGAATAATTCTGAGTCCTATTTTAGATTTTTTAAAACTATAGTTAATGTAAAAGTAAAAATACATTTGTATTGTAGTAATGTATTGTATGTGACCCACCCTTTATTTCTTTTTTATTTTTATGTGTGTGATCACAATATTCTCTTGTCATAATTTCCTGACTGACAGAATGATTTCCAGTATAGGGAGATAGGCCAACCAGTGTGGCTCAGCCTGCTACCTCTCCATCGGCTGCCACACCAATGCTCAGCACATCTGGGACACAAACTGGCAGTGCTGCCTCTGCAGCCCCTGCAGTGCCTGGGCCCTCAACCTCAGGTAGCATTACCATGGCAGCTGGTGCAATGGTACCCTCTGGGAGTATTGGTGTAGGTGGGGATTTTGTCCCCTGTCAAAAGCTGCCGGCCATGGTATGTGAATTCATAGAGGGTACCATTGGTGCATGCCTCATCTGTATGGAGAAGATGCTTGTTGGAATGCTGAAAAAACAAAAATGTCAAGCACTCCAACAGGAATCTGAGGAAGGGGACAGTGATGACAGTTCTGAGAGTGAGGACTCGATTCTAAATGTCCCCATGTTTGATAGGTATGGGCCTCTGATGTCCCCAACTAACCCCCAATCATGGTGTCCCTCAACCTTTTGTGTCCCTGACCATTCCTGTCTCTGTCTTGTTTGTCGTGTCTGCACCCACTTCCTCACTTACCCTACTTAACCCTGACATACCTATGTCCTTTGCCCAATATTCCTCTATTATTGAAATAAAATTAAAAAAAAAAACCTGGGCACCTGTACCCCCCCCCCAAAACAAATAGCTACATACATAGCTCTCTGCTTCGCACATGTCTTCTCCATATACTTAAATCGGTCCAATTGACTATTCAACATGATTTCATTGTTGTCACCTATCAGTGTTGTGGTGATAGTCCATATTCATCCAATTTTCTGTCCTTGTTTATATTACACTTTTAAAGAAGTGGATAGCTGTGATTCTTTCCTAATTCCCACCTGCAAATTCTTAAATTGCTTCCCCTCTGTTCTTCCCCCTTGCTTTTCCCCATTTCAGCACTTTCCTATCTACCCCATTTTGATACTTTTAATTTGTTCAAAAAGTAGAATGACACACCACACACATGGCAGAAATGCCTCCTAATAAAGCCTATGACTTTTTGTCCTATGAATTTGCATGGAGTTTGCCATCACACACCAATGCTGAGCGACGGTGAATGGCTCCTTATGTCCTATGGCATTGTTTGGTTACCTTTACAAAGTACTACTTAAACTCACTCAGCTTAAGGAACGCACGGTTACATCAGAGCAACGGCAATAATATGAAACATTCAATCTAACATTTATTTAGATTATTGAATGCATGGAAAATGCAAATCCATATGTGTACTTTTGACATAAATCAATTGGATAATTTGGGTCTCTACACCTTTAAATTTTGTTTTTCTCAGTGACATGTCTATATTTAAACCATCCCTTCAACCGAAAGTTTGTTCTGATGATGTCTAATTATACAGATTTATAGGATGAAAGTGCTTTATATATTTGTATTTCAGCAAAATTTTATTTTTTATACAGTTGTTCAAATTAAAAGTGTTTTTATTCTTTTCTCCATCTAGCAACTAACAGACTCTAGATTCTGCTTTGCTGTTTAGGAGTGTTTGTATGAGCAGGTTGTGCCTCTGGCTTGTTTTTGCATGTCACATATGAACAGAGGCAGTATGCAGTACAATCAAACACATACACACATGCTGTTACTCTCTTTCATCCTATAGATGTTGCAGTTTTGGTTTAAATGCCATAATAATGGCTAGAATTTTATGCGATGTTAGCCCTTAGCCTATGAATGTCCTACGACCCTATGAATTCTGGGGGTCAGTGTTGCTGTCATCTACATGTGCTATGTAGAGGTATGGATGTACAGTAGCCCTACAACTGTGTATTCTAATCTGTGATTTGAAGTAATGTATTTAGGTCTACAGCTACCATGCGATTACACATTCCATACATAACAGCTGTAGTAATATGCCTCCTGAGAAATGTTGAGATGAGATGATGCTCTGTATATTGTTTCCTTAGTAAGGCATCTGTTTTTGTAGTAGAGTATACCAACATTCTAGCCAGTTATCATTAAACCATCACAGTGCCACTTGCATTATGGCACAGGAGTGCATGTATATACCTACCATCATAAAATTCTCTGTGATATACATCAGCATAATGTTATACTGATTACACGGACACTAATATTTTGTTTCATCCAAATGTTGTAATGCTGCTATATATACAAACATATAAGTAATCCAGATTAATTTGCAGCCTTTGTGAATTCATTGAATGCACATTTGTGTTGTTATTCAGAAGGATTATTGTGGTGGTCCCCAGCAGCATTGTGTGACTTGACAGCATTTGTATCAGTAACTGATGTCCTTACATTCACTGGTGCGGTATTCTTAACATAGGGGATTCCCTGCCATGGAAGCACGATGTCCAGTCAGTCTACCAAAGACTCCTGATGCTTTAAAGGTACGCTAGACATCACCCAAAAACTCCCTGTGCAGCATAGGACATAAAGGTGACATTCAGGCCTACCATAGTTAGAACTTCTGTGCCAGTCTGAACGTATGTTTTCTGCCAGTTGAATGCATTTTCATTCTCCAGTGACCACATACACCTGTTTGCTGACTTCTTTGCATTTGCAGATAAGTGCCCCATTGGGGTTTTATTTTTCTTGTCTTATGTTGCATTCCTTGGGATTAATGTCATCCAGGGTAAAAGCCAGTGTGGGAGACAGATTCCCCATAAAGACCGCCATGATAAGTGTCTTTTTTTGTCTAGGAGCTTCTCATGACCATACATTTTGTTCAATTTCTCAGGCGTTTATCCCAGAAACCCTTCACAGTAGACTTTCTTCCCTTTCCTTGTATCTTGAGAACCAGCATCTTGGGCTTCTCCCTAAAGATACAATGGAAGGAATCTCCCACTCTGAGGGTCAACCATTAAGGAAGAAGAAGGTGAAAAATTTATGACTGGAATCTTCCACTGTCCAGCCTCTGCCAGGTGTTTCTCCTGAGGTTATTACAAACCCAGAGGCTTGCCCAGCTGTGTTGTTGGCTTTATTTGCCGCTACCATGTTGGAGGCCATGAGGATCCGGCTGGCAGCTTCTGCAAAGAGGCTTTGCAGGCATCCTTCAAAGATTTTAAGGGGGAACCATTGTTGATTTTTTCCGATGGGCCTAGGGGAGTTCCTCCATTTTTAGTTGGGGAAGAAGTTCCTACTATGGTTGTCAACTGCCATCTGGGTCTGAGCCTTCTCAGTTTTTTGGAGGGGATGTTCCCTTAAAAAACAAACAAAAACTTAAACATGTTTCTTCTGCTCTTAAGGATTAACAAAGTGACTGGCAGAGGCCTTTACCAGAGGCTATTTACTGCTTTAATGTCCTTAAAGCCTCCTCAAGGGGTTTCAGTTCCTGCTCTTCCTTGGTCCTCTACTCCCCTTAAAAGGCCTAGAGAACAGGATTCTTCTGATGATGAGTCAGATTCTGATAACTTATCCCTGACTTATTCTACTCAAATCCCTTCTCCTTTGGACTATTGGTCAGAGGAGGAGACATCTATTAGCCCCAATATTCCTTTTGAAGAAATTTCCTTTGGGGATACACTCTCCAAGTGGGATTGTGCTCAGGTCTCTATTATCCATAAGAGATACTATGAGTTGCAGCAGTTAGAATCTCATAAGTCTGCAGCTATTCCTCCTGTTTTGGCTGCTTTGCTGGATGCTTTTTCCAATGCATCTCATGCACCTGATTCTCTTCCCCCTGCTCCCAAAAACATGACAGGTTTTATAGGGTGCCTGAGGATTATTTCACATTTATATTATGCTGTCGAAAACTCAAACTGTCGGCAGCGTAATAATCGACACGAAAATGTCGAAATCGCCGAACATCAAACACACAAAAAAAAAAAACATCCAAACACAACACAAATTGCTCTATGCAACCCCCCTGCAACCCCCACACCCCCCACTACTTAAATATACCAAATCCGAGATCGCACTACATTGCAGTAAACAGAAATCTCCCCTTACGGAGATTTCCATTTACATGTGTGATGACTTTCGCTTTCGATAATTTGGTGCCGACAATATCAGCTTTGATATTGTCGGCCTTCGACAGGGTGAAGTAGACCCATTATTTTTTATATAAATGACCTGCTGCTGACCCCTCTGTAGCCTCTGATAAGCCATCTCAACTGCTTCCTTCGCCCAAATTATTGCCTTCTGACAAGGGCAGTAGAGCTATGGAAAGGCTGGGTAAGAAGGTTTACACTTCTGCTACCATTGCTTTTAGTGCTATTAATTATCAGACCCATATGTCTAGGTGTATGTGTTGGCTCTTCTTTTCAACTTATTTCTGATTTTCTAAACTCTGAGGCTAAAACTTCTGTTCTTTCCTTGCTAGGGACTTTCTCTCAAGTCATTCGTTATTCTGTTAAATCTAGTTATGATGTGTCAGATGCCTCTTCTAGAGCTATTGTTTTTGGTTTAGTGATGAGAAGGCATTCTTGGCTTAAGCTTCAACCTCTACCTGATGATATTAAGGCTATGTTGATGGATGCTCCTCTGGATTCTAAGCTTTTGTTTCTGGAAGCTGCTGCTGGTTTGTTTAAGTCCTTTCTGATAAGAGTAAGGCCCTACTGGAGCTTAAACATGTGTTTGTTTCTCCTGTGCTTAAATTTCAGTGAAATTACTCCACTAAGCCTGCCTTTGTTTGTAGGCCCTAATATTAAAGGTAAGAAGAGTGGCAGCTAAGGCTCCTCAGTTTTCAGAGACTCAGAAGCCTTTCTTCCCAGATGAGCCAGGTGCTGTATGACTGTCCATCCCATCTCAGCCACATTCCTCTTTCTCTTCTCATTTTTCTTTTTTTTCCTGTTTGGTTACAGATCATTCAGGATTCTTGGGTTCTGTCAATCATTTGTCAGGGATATTTCATGATGTGGGAATCCCATCCTCCTTTTGTGGCCATTCCTCAGCCTCCTTGGGAACAACTACCCTTTTTCCCAGAGGTTCTTCAAAATTTCTTGACTCAGGGTACTATTCATGAGGTGTCTGTGTCCCAAAGGGGGAAAGAGTTCTACTCCAGACTGTCTCTAGTTCTCAGGAAAAATGGCACTTGGAGACCTGTTCTAGACCTGTCTCATCTAAATGCTTTTCAAAAAGTGCCTTCCTTTTGGATGTTGTTCCTTCAGATTCTGTTTCCTCTATTGCTCCCTTGGGCCTATATGGTGTCGCTGGATCTCAAGGATGCATGTCTCCATATACTGATCCCTCCTCTTTTCATGAATGTTTTGCATTTCTCTGCTGCTTCCTGGCATTTTCAGTTCTCTGCTTTACCCTTTGGCCTTTCTACTGCCCCAAGAGTGTTTACCAAATGCCTTGCTCCTGTGATTGCTTTTTGCAGGCTTCACAGGATCCAAATATTTGCTTACTTGGATGACCTGTTGATTCAGACATCCTCTCCTGAGACCCATTTGCAAAATATTAAATTGCTGTTTCCCTTCTTCAGAGTCTACGGTTCACTATAAATTTCAAAGAAGCTTTTCTGGGTTGCAGAATTCAGATGGTGCCAATGCTGGCTTCCCTGCCCCCTTCAAAGGCCTTAACTCTCATTTCTTTCTTTCACACTCTTCTTCCTCTGGAGTTGAGTTTCTGAAACTCTGGGTTTCATGGCATCCACCATTCTGATGCGCCCTATAGCCAAACTTCATAAGAGAAAGTTTCAGTGGTTTCTGAAGTTGGTGTGGCTTCAACATGCACATCCTCTAGACATTGTAGTTCCTCTTCTTCCTTGTCTCAGACAGGAACTTCACTGGTGGATTCAGCAGTTGTCTGTAAATCCAAGGTTTTCTCTTCATCCCCGTTTTCTCTCAAGAATTGCTCACAGATGCTTCAGGCATGGGATGGGGGGGTGACATTTGGCTCCATAAAAGTTCAAGGGCTGTGGTTGCATAATCAGCAGAAGGAGCACATCAATGCCAAAGAGATGAGAGCTCTTCTGCTGACTCTTCAGACCTTTCATCCTCTTTTCTCTCCTGGGTCTCTTAATGTGTTCACAGACAATACCAGAGTGATGTGGCATTTCAACAACTAGGGAGGAATGAGATCTTATTGTCTTTGCCGGTTGGCACTTCTGGTATAGATCTTGCTGTCAAGAATCAAGTGACTTTTCAGGCAGTTTATATCCCTTTCAGTCAGAGCATTGTGGCAGACACTCTGAGCAGATCCTTAACTCAGTCCCATGAATGGATGGTTCACAGAGATGTGTTCCTCGACATTATCTACCAGGCTCTTTTTGCCTCCCCTCTGAACAAACAGCTTCCTTTGTTTTGTGCCAGAGTCCCAGGTCCTCTAGTATGGAAGGTGGATGCTGTCTCATTTTCTTGGAAGGGGATGTTTTTATTCAGTCCCTCCCATTCCAAAAGTCATGTTCAAAATTCAACAGGATACTCCCAAAATCTTGTTGGTTACTCCATTTTGGCCACAATAGCATTTGTTCCCTCTTCTTCTGCATTTAGTCAAGGACAGTCATCACAAGTTAACTCACAGGGTGGATCTTCTCTTGCAAGACAAGGGATCTGTCATCCATCCCCACCTGTCCACGCTTCAACTGACACTGTGGGTGATAGGATTTTGATTCCTCATTGACACCTTTTTTTCTGAGGATGTCCTTCAGGTCCTGCAGGAGACCAGGAAACCTACTACTAGGAAATCCATGGTGTCTCTCATATAACCTGGACTGACTTACTGTGAATGTTCCTTTGGTTATCTCTTACTTGTGTGAGTTGCTGAATGCTGGTTTGGCCTATTCTTCTGATGGCCCACTTATCAGCTATCTCCTCCTTTAGGTTTTAGATTTGAGGTGAAACAATTTCTTAAGGGAGTGCTTAATATTAGACCTCCCAGAAAGCCTGTTCCTGATAAAACAAAAAAAATGTTGTTTTGGAGAAGTTAACTCAGGGTCTTTTTGAGCCTGGTGCTTCAGCTTCCTTGCAACATTGTTCCTGAAAGACTGTTCTTTTGTTAGCTCTTAATTCTGCCAGATGGGTGTCTGAGTTACACCCCCTTATGGCTTGTCCTCCATTTTTGATCTTTCATGAGGACAGACTGTCCTTGTGCACTAACCCTTCTTTCATGCCTAAGGTGGTTATTGAGCTATCACTTAATCAGTCTATTAATCTGCCTGATTTTTTCCCCTCTCCGCAAACTGAGTAAGACGGTGCTGAATACTTTGGATGTGCATAAGCAACTCAAGGTTTATTTAAATAAGACTAATGCTATTAAAAAATCTGATCAGTTATCTGTTTCTTTTTATCCTAGATCTTTGGGACTTGCTGTATCCAAGCAAACTGTTTCTTTTTGGATTTCTAAGGCTATTTCTTTTTGTTGCACTTTTCATGGCACAAGCCTTCCCTCTTCAGTCAAGGTTCATTCAATTAGAGCTGTGGCTTCTTCTGGTGATTTTTTCAAGGGCTTAGATACTAATTCTTTTCTTAAAGCAGCTACCTGTACTTCTGTGCATACCTTTACCAAGCACTACAAGTTAGAGGGTATCTCTATAGCTGGGGCTGGTTTTGCTAGTGTTGTTCTTCGTGGCTTTTTAGGGGACTCTTCTGCGCCTTCCCCCTCCCTAGTTTCCTCTTGAGCTTTTCACTCTCCCATCTGTTAAGAATACTGCAGCAGCAAATGTAAGGACGTAGTACAGTTGTGTAAAATCTTACCATAACAATAGATGTCTTTGCCTTCACTGCTGCAGTATTCACTTCCTCCTTCCTCCTAGTCCTTTGACTTCCTGGATGTACAGATTACCTCTTTAACTGGTGTCCCTAATTCAGCAATCAGTTCTGACTATGGTAGACCTGAACGTCACCTTTATGCCCTACGTTATGCAAGGAGTGTTTGGGTGATGTTTGGCATGCCTTTAAAGCAACAGGAGTCTTTGGTAGCCTGGCTGGTTGTTGGGCTTCCATGTCAGGGAATCCCATATGTTAAGAATACTGTAGCAGTGAAGGCAAGGACATCTACCATTATGGTAAGATTGTGCACAACTGTACTTTATGCATAAAACACATTGACATAATTTGTAATGTGTCCATATATGGTATCAGGGCACTCACACACAGCTTTATATTGGAAAAAAAAATATGCATATGATGTGCAATTGATGTAATTACGTGACATAGGTAGAGTTGTATGATTGTGTGAAGACTTCCACTGTGTGGCATGTGATGAATACCCAAGGTTGTATTTGGAGGTAATGTCACAAAGCATTTTTAAATAAGTACAAAATGATATTGGGAATGCAGAACTAAGAGCAGACCTATTTGTGAATGGTACCACTCATACTCAACCACTGGAAATAGACAGCCTGCTAGCTGAAAGATTTAGATCAAAATTCACCCCTGTCCACACTGGACGTCACCCAAGTATACATGCAGATATTACTTAGCTTATTTTCTCGACAAAGTAGGTCATCTGTACGGTCTCTATGGCTAAAAACACAGCACAAGTGAGCCCTGACAACATCCAGAGTTGCCTTTTTAGTAACCTGCAACTTGACCTAGCAGACAGTTGGATCTCTACTTAACCTCAGCCTCCACACAGGTTATGTTCTGGGAGAAGAGTGTACAGCAAACATTCAAGCTAATTAAAATATAGACTGCCCACCTCTGTGAGTACACCCAGAGTTATGTGGTTCTCAGTTACATAATAATCAGAACGTTGACCACTGTGTGTCCACAGTGGTGACAAATCCCTTTTATGTAGCACAACTTAGAAGTATGGGCAGACCATCCACATCAAAGAACATTGTAATACCATTGTACTTGGCCCTCATCACACCAGTAATTGAGTACAATGAGCCATTTTGCATGTACCTCACCACACATCTGCAACAGCTGGAGCAACCCCAGAGTTTCTGGACAAAGAAGATAAATGCAAACAACAAGTCTTATGCAGAAAGATTAAAGCCCTATCACTGTATTATATCTGCAACAGACTACTAAGGGTCAATCTGTGCCTGGCCTGCAAAGTATCCTACAGTCTGCGTTAATGGCAATGTTACACATTAACACAAACTGGACAAGGGTCACTCTTTACAAAGATGTTATCCTAACTTCTGACATAATTAAGTTGGAGAGATAGATACATCCCCAGACACTACCCCTTCACTGGACCATGCTTGTTATTGTAATTGATCAATGTAGAATGTGTCTTCTGCATCTGTAAGCACTCCTTTAATCATAAATTGAGATGCCATCAAATGTTTTTTTATAATTTATCCATGATATAGTTAGATTATTCCCCTTTTACAATTTTTTATTATAGCTTTTTTTATCAACAACTAATCCTTTGATCCATATAACTTTCTTTTGTTACCCTTTTGTTCTGTTGGCATGATTGAGTTTTTTTTCTAAATTCTGGTACATAGTTGGAAGGCAAGGTTTTGGTCTATAGCTTTTAGGATGGCTTATAGGTTCACTCTTAAGGAGGACTATGATTTCTCCGTTATTAACCAGGTTGGTGTCTGTGTTCAGATGCACAAATAAGCAGTTTCTACTAGGAGCAAAATCTTTGTTTAAAGATGTTAATATTTTTAGCCAGAAATAAAGTACTGCTTCTGGGCCAGGGATTTTCCATTTAGGAGCTTTGCTTAATTTTGTTTCAGTTTCTCTGGCCATTACTTCATCCCATTTAATTTCCTGCCCATTTGAACTACTTACTGTTTCTTCTCATTTTCTATCCATTCAGCATCTTTGTTATGTTCCATAGGGTCTCCATAAATATTTCTCCAAAATATGTATATTTCTTCTTTTTTGGTGTTGTTTCTATTCCTTTTGCTCTGTTTCACAGTTCTCTATAAGACTTTCTGGGACATCAATGAAGTGCTTATTTTCAACTTTTCCTGTATATTTATCTGCCTATCTTCTAAAATTTTCCACCTGTGCTGATATGTTTATTATTTGCAATAGTGAATGAGAGAACCTAGTGTGTTCTTGCACTGTGTATTGCTTTTACCACATCTATCTTTCTAAGTATTATTGTTGATCTGTTCCCTCTTCTATATTCTTCTGACAGTGTCACTTCTTGTCTTAATTGCTTTGTAGTTTTCTCTATTCAGTGCTTCCATGATGGTATTTGATTTTTTCCCTTTCTTTCCCATATTGCTCTGTCTGTTTGTGGTAAGACTTTATCTGTTATTAATTTAGCTGCACATTAATATATGATATTTACTTGTGCTATATCTCATAGGTTCATAGATCATAGATCCATAGGTTTTTACCAGGCTAATAACATAACCACTAGGGCCCGTACAAGCCATGCACCCCAAACTATTTGATTCCCCAGTATCATTGGCATCTATGGGGGGGGTATTTTATTAGGGAGGTAACTAGGATTTGTAGGAGGGCATTTTAGTTAGGATACTACTTTTCTTAAGAACAGCTTCAGTCCATAAGGGACATGGGGGCTAGACAGGCAGTAAATTTCCAATTTCCAATCCAGTTGTCAAGGTTTCCTTTGAACAGGATCAGGATCAGGGATGAGATATGTTTTATTTGGATGGGAAGCCTATTCCATAGTGCAGAGATCCTTTGGGACATATATCTATCTCATGAATTTCTTTTAATAGTCTTGATTATTGCGCTCATCTTTTTTATTAGACTTCTAACATTTTTGGTCTTATTTACTTTCTGTAATGTATTTCTTTAATCAATTGTAATGGTCTATCCATTTCTATTAAATCAAACAATTCTTCCCTTAGATTATTATCATCTAAACTGAGAGCACATTCTTTGCTCTGTGTTTCCTGCAGGGATATACAGAAAGTACCAAAACATCTTCCATTGACGTATACTCTTCAGCTGCATCCATTGTCATCTCCTGCTCTTTTATATGGGAACGGATTGGCCCTTCACTCCACAACATTGCTTGTGTTAGAGCTACCACTGTTTCCTGCTCCTTCCCTTGCTGTGCAACTTCAGCTGAACTCGTATACTGGTTTCCAACTGAAGGCTCTAAAGCATCACCCTTTGGCAAGTCATCAGATGCCTCCTTTTCCACAATAATTTTAGTTTCTATTTCTTTGACTTCTCCATTACTAATCCTCCTTTCTACTTCCCACCTTAATTGTTTTTCTCTTCAAATATCTTTGGTGATGCTTTTTTTTGTATTGATTAGTTTTGCTTTCTCTTTTGCATAAATATTGTACCATATGAAATCACTTTTTCTTTCCCATCTGCATATTTCTTCTTCATATGTCTCCCACTCCAACTGTTTTTCCTTAACTTGTGGTCTCATTCCACCATGCTGTGACATTATCTGGGTTCGATTTTCTACACTAAATCTGTCACTTCGCAGGTATTCCATAACTTCAGTTTCTATTTGTTTAATGTCTGCATTACTAATCCTCTGTTCTATGTTCTCCTTTTGTTTTCTTTTTTCCTGTTCTGTAAAGCCTTCCGTAACTGGATACCTTTCCCTGTATTTCTCTTCAAATATCTTAGGAGCTGCTTTTTTGTATTGCTTAGTTTGGCTTTCTTCTTTGCATAACTACTGTACCATATTAGATCTCTTCATATTTCACATGTCCATGTTTCTTTTTTATAACTTTCAAAAATCTCTGTGTTTTGTTTTTTTATATTTTTACACTTGCTCTGTCACTTCTTTTTTCAAAACAACCCAACATTTCTTTGTCTATATAATGTGTTTCATGGATCTGTTGAATTAATAAATCTAAATTTGCATTTGAAGCTTTTTACAGTTTTTCTTGTGCAAGTATTTTTCTTTCCTTTAATTTCTCTCTTAATTTTTTGAATATCGTCTATCTGAAATTCTGGGCTTCTTGCATAATATTAACAGTATATAATTTCTTCCTTATCCTCAGCAGTATACTCTGTTATCTTTACAACACTTTTTCATCCTGTCAGATGTTTTGTTTTTTGTGGACTAGTACTACCTTCTGCAACAAGGGGCCATTCTCCCCCTGAGCCTGGCCTAACTCTTATTTAATTTCTCCAAATATTTTGAGTTTCTAATACAATGACTGGAATGGACCCCATTCCTAAGTCAAAGTATGATTAAACTTTATGAAATTAGTATTGTTTCAATCTTTGATATCACCCAGAAGTGCTCTTTGCAGCATGTGCAATGTGCCAGTAATGACTACTTCTGCAATTCATAGAGTTACATGCATCTATAACATATCTAAATATGATTGTAGATTCTATTTCATAAGACCTGTTGCTCCTAGTGTTATTGGAACTGTCTGGGTATCTTTCTTCCACATTTCTCTCACTTCTACTTGCAAATCCCGCTATTTTATGACTTTGTGTCTCTCTGTATCTAAGACACTGTAGTCACTTGGTGTAGTGATTTCAAAGCACAATCCTACTTATGTCTTCTTTTCATGGACTACTATATCTGGTTTCCTCACATCTGTCTTTGGAACTGTTGGTAATGGGTGATCCCATGTGATGTAGACATCACATTTTCTATGATGTTTGTGGCTCATGTTTCCAGTGTTTTTCAGCTACTTCAAAATTATAATGTTTGCACAATCCCCAGTGCAGCAGTCTTGCCACATTATTATGCCTGTCAGTATACAGTCCTTCTGCCATTAGTATGTCACAGCCAGCAACAAGATGCACAACTGTTTCCAGTTCAGTTTTACAAAACCTACATTTGTCTGTTTCTCCGATGTGTTCACATAGTCTTTGTAAACCAACATGTAGGTAGTCCACTGTCTTGAGCTTCCAATATTAACCTTTCATCTTTTGGCTTGAATTCACCTCCCCTTAACAATTCCTGCATTCGATCCTGATCAACCTGAGGTTGCTCCAGGAGTTTTCTATACTTGTAATTATATTTATACATTTTCCAAGTTTCATGCCTTCTCATCTAATCCTTCACTTTAAATTCTTTCTTTTGTTTTTTGGTACATTCAGTTGCTGCTTGATTTTTATCTACTTCTGATTTGATTTCCATTCCCACTTGACACCAATATGCTTCTGCTAGACTAAGAAAGGAAGTCATCATAGATTTATTCTCCTCATGTTTCAAAACTTTCACTACATTTGGGTCTTGTGAGGTCAGCAGATATGTATGCATTCCCACAATTGCAGATCTATACATGTAATCAGTTTCGAGGAGGCCCGTACCTCCTATAGAATGGGGAATATATAATGTTGATATGCACTGATTTTTATAAATCATTTGGTGAGGTTGAAGCATCCTTCTTGTTTTCCTGTGTAATCTATCCAACACCTTTTAGGATCAGTCAGTCACTCCAAAACTGTAATTAGGACAGGAAGTGCAAACTGGTTTATAGTTTGAACTTTATTCCTAGATGTCAGTGCTGTTTTCAGGATTAATTTAAGTCTTGTGAAATTTTCCTTGCTAAGTTTAATTCCCACTTGTTCATGTTTTATTATTAATCCATCATTAATTCCCAGATACTTACACACTCCCTTTCGCTTTAGTTCTTTTATATCACATTCTTGTCCCAAACTGGTGTTTGATTGGTGCTGCAGTTTTCCTGCTTTAAAGGTTGCTTTTGCACATTTATCAAGACTAAATGACATTCTTATATCATCTGAAGAAAGTGTTGACTATTTACAGTTGTGCGTTCAGTTCCTCGTCTGATGAGCAATACAGTTTTGAGTCATTGACAAAGAGTAGATAAGAAGTCTTTACACTTTGTTGATTTCTGGAGCTATATTATAGCCATGGCCTAATCTGTTAAACAGACAGATTAATGAGTTAAGGACAAAGCAAAAGAGCAACAGTGACAGAGATTCACCCTAGAATATCCCCTTTGGATTTTTATCCCTGGAATAGTAATTTGTCCTTTATCATCGCTTAACTGCAAAGTGGTTTGCCACTGTTTCATTGTTGCTATGATGTAGTTTATCAGTGTAGGGTGTATTGTATGCATTTTAAGCACTGTTTTTGTCCCAGAATATGGGATACTTTCAAATGCTTTTTTGTAATCAATCCATACCATACTTAGATTCTTCCCTTTTTTACATTTCTCCATTATGACTTTATTTAGCAATAAATGATTATTTGTTCCATATGACTTTCTTTTATTACCCTTTTGTTCTATTGCCATGATTGAATTTTCTTCGAAATGACTATAAATTCTGTGGCATCAATTCTGAGCCTGGCCTAACTCCATTGTAGGAATGTTTGTGTCTTTTGAGGATTCTACACTGCCATTTTTTCAGTCCTGGCACCAGTACACAAACAAAGATTGGGTATTTTTTTTTATCCTGAGACTTGTGCACCCAGCTATCTTTTTTTTTTATTTTTAACCCCTCTCTCTATGATATATGGTATATAAGATACAGCCTGTATGTCAGTGTTGTCTCAGTGAGAGTTTTGTGAAATCAGGGTTCACTGCATAAAGGTACTCACCAAGACTTGAGGGTGAATTCAATTCCAGCAATGCTGCTCTCAATTTCTTGCTGATTTTGCCAACTCTCCATTCAAAGATATTTCAGTGTGGGGTGGCAAATATTGCTGTGGGTTGAACACTGTATTCCGACAATAGAGAGCTGTTGAGAAGATAAATTACTGTTGGCAGTTATTTATGTATTTATTCATTCATTTGTTAACAGTCAAACTTCAGAGATGTACACTCACAGTCATATAAGTGGCTGTAATTAATAATATATGGTCATGTGTGTGTGTGTGTGTGTGTGTGTGTGTGTTTATGTGTCTGCCTACATATATATGTATATGTGTGGGGGGGCAGAGATGCTTTCAACTTTCCCTTATTTCACAGAATGTCCCTAAATTTTCACTCCATATTTTTGCCTATTTTTCATAAAGTTTTTTTGGCACATAAATGAGAATTGCACTCACTATATAATATGTCTTATATGAGTTCCAGACTTAATAGCCTTTAGAAAAAAATGTTAGTGCAAAGCATCTTTCTAAGCTGATAAGAACAATTACTGTCCCTGATTTTGGCCCCTTTGGCTATCACTATTTTTTGAGTATTCTGCTAGAATCTAAACTAAGAGGCTGACATGTATGTGTGTGGGATTTTATAGTGGTGCACACTGTATTCTATAAAGCCAAAAACACAAAAAAAACCCTACCAAAAACCAAGAAAAAGCAAATAAAAGGCAACTGCACCACGAAGCAAGAGTAAAACCTGAACTTTTTAAATACAAATAAAGATAAAATAATCATTTAAGTGCTTTTGTCTGTATATTATCAGACTTCTTCAGAACAAACCATCCAATATAATCCATGTTTTTATAATTCCATTATATCAATCAAAGGAGCCGTACATTCAAGTAATTAGCATAAAATCAATTATCTTAAACAAAACATACCCACTTCGAATTAACATGTTTATGTTGTCATGTGATGAGCTCAAATTACACACAGTTAAATTTTAAAAAAAACTCTTAAATATGCATGATAAAATAATAAGTCTAAACTCTTAAAATTAACACTTGAAAAGACAATAAAAAGTTGCATACTTGTGAAATGTGCTATTCACCTTGAAAAATATAAACAAATATATATGTGAAATGTAAAATTGTATAATAGCGATTGACCCCCAAAAAACATTTCCTTATAACTTGGCAGCCCTAATTTTCAAAACACTAGTAATGTTGATGTTATCTTTTAACCCAGAGAGTTTTCCAGCATCCAACCCCAGTTGCCAAAGCAAACTTCTGTATTTCAATCTAGCTTCCTATTGTCTGCCTCTTGGGTCATGGGGTACCTGTTCCAGAATAAAGAAATGGTATTGACTAATCGGACAAACCTTAGAGTGCCTATAATGCGCATTTGTCTCCTAGCAATGAATCACATCATATATATGTTCATAAATATGCTTCCTTATAACCCTTTCACACAGCTTGAATAAGTTTAGTTATAATAAAGTGTTTAAAGATATTGACCCTGTTTGTGATGATATTTGCAAAAGGTACATGATTAAAATGAAAAGAAGCTTTAATGATTATTGAGATGGTAGGGCTGGGGCAAGGGGTGTGGAATTGAATGATGAGGTCTCAACTGATGCCCCTCCCTTTAGGATACCCCCCTCTAAGGTGCAGCAAGCAGATTGCAAGGAAACAGGAAATGAATATTCAAACTACCAACAGGGACAGCCATTACCCTTAAGGTAGGGGAAGAAGGGAAAGGGGAAGAGGTTGCAATTATGCCAACCAATCCAACAAGTAAATACTGAAAGATTAACTGTGGACTTTAATAATATTGAAGTTGTACATGGTGGAATTAAGAGCACTTTTTGTAATTTTAATATATTAAATTATGCTGAATTGACAATTGACAAGGCATTTTTTTTTTGTATAATGCAATTATAAAGGCATGGATTATATTGAATGGTTTGTTCTGAAGAAGTCTGATAATATACAGATGAAAGCGCTTAACTGATTATTTTATCTTTATTTGTACTTAATAAAGTTCAGGTTTTACTCTTGCTTCACAGTGCAGTTTCCTTTTATTTGCACACTGTATTCTGGCAGAAATGGACTGAGAAAATAAATCAATGAGGATCACAGTCTTTAGCTAAAGACAGACTTTCAGACTTAAATGACTTCATAAAAAGCATGCTAATGCAAAGCCTGTTGTTCTAGCAACGTTTTAAGTATAAAACTCAATAGCTGTTCTTGATTTTGGTCATTTGTCCACTATCATTTTTAGCTTTCTCCTTGTTTCTTGACCTTTGAGGTTGAAAGGTATGTCGGGAGGAGGGGATGCAGTGGATTGCTCACTGTATTCATACTCTGGAGAACTGAAAAGATACATTCCTGTGAGGCAGTTATTTGTGTATTTATCATTCATTTGATTGTAATTAAATGTCTGAAGTATACAGCTGCAATCATATAAATGTCTGTAACTGATGGGTATAGGTGTTATCTGTGATGAAAGTGACTAATTGTAGGGTAGAGACATTGCATTGAACATTAGAGTTTTCTATCTTTCCTTTCACTTTCATCACAGACAGACAACAGCATTTTGCACAGTACGTGGCTGTCTGTGGTGCTCTGGGCAATATGGGTGTGTTTGTGTGATAGCAACTGAGTACTAACACTTTAGCACAGTGAATAGAGTTGCTATTTAACAGCACTTTGCACTTTAGTTGAGTTTTTGACTGTGATTCTTTCTGTGTAGAGTCTGCATGTACTCCCCTTTTCTATGTGGACTTTATTTAGGTGCTCTGATTTCTTCTCCCAGACTTTCAAAAGTATAATACATGCCTCTGTCCATTTGATCTTTTATTTCCAGCCCCATCTAACACTAGAGGGGTACATAGAAGGTAAGCATCTTTTTTTTGTTTTTTTTTGGAGGGGTAGGAAGAAAGGCACATAGCCAGAAAGGATTTATATATTGTTGCAAGTATTTGTTTTCTCAATTTAGTTTTGATGATTAAACTTTACACATAACTTATTTTTTCTTTGAAAGAAAATAATAAGTCTGAATTTCTTTCCTTATTTATGATTTCTTTGTTCAGGCAGTTATGGGATTACAAAATTGCAAGAAAAAAGCTCTAAGATGCACCTCGCAGCATCAAGAGCCATATGACTTCTGGGATCCTTGTGGTGCACAGAACCCATTTAGTTATATTTTTCCAAACTTACTAAGTGGACACAGACAGTTGGGATGTGGTAAAAGACTGGAGAAAATCCAGAATGTAAGACAAAGTGTAAAAAAAAAAAAACAAGAAGTTTTATAGTTTGTTTTTAGTTTTGTTTTTAGTTAAACAAGTTCTACACGAACTTCAGAATGAACTGGCTCCCCACTTAAGCACCATGTTCAGTAATAGCCTTGCATCAGGCTCTGTGCCCACTGAATGGGGCACAGCAACAGTTATCCCACTCCACAAAGTGGGAGCCACCACTGATCCTGGGAACTATCGACCTATTAGCCTGACGAGCCTGGTCTGCAAGGCCATGGAATGTATCATCATGGAACTCATAAACAAAGACATTGGTAACCTCCAAACTCTGGATCCCACCCAGTTCGGGTTTGTGAAAGGCAGATCATGCCTCCTGAACCTGATCGACTTCTTTGAGGCAGTCACCAAAGCCATAGATGAGGGTAAGGTGGTTCACACAGCCTATCTTGACCACGACAAGGCTTTTGACACCATCCCCCATTCTGGAATTATTGCTAAACTCACTAAACTAGGTATAAATCCCATCACAAGATGGGTTTCCAACTGGCTCACTGACAGAACCCACACTGTAAAAGTTGCAGACTCCAAATCTGACCTCAAAGCAGTGACAAGTGGAGTACCACAGGGTTCCGCCCTGGGACCTCTCCTGTTTGGTATCTACTTCTTTGAAGTACAGGCTAACACAGAAGGCTTTTGGCTAATGAAGTTCACAGATGACTGCAAACTAGGAGCCATAGTCAAGTCCCCAAATGATGTTGACATCCTACAGAAGGGCCTTGCTGAGACAGATGCCTGTTGTCAGAGCCATGGCCTCAAGCTCAATGCCAAAAAGTGCAGTGTCATCCCCTTTGGTAAAAACTCTGTACCCATTAACTACCAGATAAGCAGCAAACTACTTAACACTGAATGTGTGATAAGAGACCTTAGGACCCAGGTGAACAGTAGTCTATCCTTTCAGAGTCAGATCTCCACAGTAGTCAGGAAGTCCTTCTACGTGGCACACCTCATCATAAAAGCGTTCTTATCCAGGAAAAAAGAGGTCATTGTTCCCCTCTACTCGACACTAATTAGACCCATTATACCCATTATAGAGTGCAACGCCCCTTTTGGAATGTACCTCACAAGACATCTGCAGCAGCTGGAAAGGCCACAGAAGTACCTAACAAAGAGGATTACTGGCCTCAAGCAAATGACCTACACTGACCGTCTCAAAAACACTCCAGCTTTACTCCATAGCATATCACCTAATCTGAGGAGATCTCTGCCTACCATATAAAGCTAAGTCAAACCCAGAGCTGTTGGACATGCTACACCTAAAGAAATCCCAATCCTTCTGAGCTACACGCTCTAGGGACCTAATCCTTGTCACCACAATAAACAGGACATGCTGGAGGGATAGATTCCTGTCCCCGAGACTTCCCATACTCTGGAACAGGCTACCCATCTATGTCAAGCAAAGTTCTTCATTAGCACTCTTCAAGAAAAATCTTGATGAGTGGATGGGAAATACGAAATACACCCGGGGGATCACTTCTGTGTCTCTGCTCGACAGTGGCACATGAAAATAACTTTCTTGGGTGGCGTAAGCCAGGAAACCTTGTTGGCTAGGCTTATGTAGGCCCTTGGGCCAATAGTCTAGTACCTACCTATGAACCTTTGAACCTATGAACAAGAAAGAATTAATCTGCCTGGATAATTTTAATCTTGGATGAGAGGAAAATTGGGTAAGGCTACTACAGAGGTGTAGTGTGGACTATTGTGCAATGTGGCAGATGGAGTCCTTTGTTTAGGGCTCTATTTTACCCATGTCTGGCAAAGACTGAGGTCAGATATCTGAGATGTATGGAATCAATAAAGTGCCCTACAGGCTAAGTATCATGGCAGTCTGGTGACCTCATTTTTTGTTTGATCATAGGTAATGGTCATTGACTTGTTTTATTTGTGCCCCATCAATTTGAATTAGCCCAACCCGTTTAGTTACTTCTTGCAGAACTCTGTTGATTTGAAATCACCAATCACCACTACTATGCAATGAACCACAGCTCATTGTCATGCTGCTATAAGACACCTTCGACATCATAGTGTAACCCACTGATAAGCTGCTACTGAATGGTATAGCAGGGAGGTGTGGGATGAGGGCTGTTACACTGGATATACATGCAGTTACAATGCCCATTATTGTAGGAAGGTTAGATTTTTAACTAAAACAGTGAAAACAATAGTGTTCTATAGTAGAGGTGGTCCTGTCCTATTGGGGTTGAGCCGCTGTCATATATGCTATAAAATGTGTCTTAAAGCAAATCCCCAAACAATGACTGGTAACTGAACTGCATTTTGTTGCACTAAGTCATAATCTTCTTACTTCTCTGTATGGTGCTGCACTTTTTATGAATTGCAAATGTATAGCTTCATTGCATAGCACAGAACAGCTAGTCAAAAGGGAAAGATGACTTATTGTGCATTCAGTTTAGCATTTAACTTATCACAGGGAAAATACTAAACAAATACCTCAATTAATCCAAATGCAGAATCATCAGTAAGCTAATCCAAGTATTTAAACATGAATCTAGTCATAAATATCCAATCAGTCATGCAGATAAACTCAGACCAGGAACATAATGAGTGAACACCACTGCAGTGTGGTAACAAAAAAAAAAAAAAAAAAAAAAGAAAGAAATTAAAATAAATAAAAAAGGTATGCATACCATGAGTTCTTAATAATAAAAGTATGCATATATATATATATATATATATATATATATATATATATATATATATATATATATATATATATATATATATATATATATATATATATATATATATATATATATATATATACACTTATAAACAAGGCAACCAATATTTTGAATGTTTTCTGTATTGTCTGTCAGTAGATTTATTCTGTTATGATGTAAAAATGTTTAACTAGAGAATCCAGGAATATGCCTTCTGTGATTTAATGAGAACTCACATAAAATCCTCTTTGCCCCACTGTTACTAGTTCTAGCTATGCAGCCAAAAACCCACGTGGAGAGTGTTATAGTGTTTTTTTTTCTTCTGGTTTGAAGAAACTTATGAAAGTGTCATGCAGTTTATATCTTTAGTGCATATATTGTCAAGTCTATATGCACCTGCATTGCCCCAGTTAATAGGTCAAATAATATGAAAGGTCTGTAGTGCATTCACTGATGCTAATGTATATCTTAAAAGCTACTAATCTGAGGAAAAACAAACTTATACAAGGTGTTGTGATCTGCGAGACTATCCTGTTAACAATTGTCAAATAGCTATAAACATGCTTCTATATCTTCTGTAGCTTTTACTTAATTTTTCATGCCTTTGTTCATATCCTAGAGGAGGTCTGAAACCTTTTCTGGCAAAAGAGTCATGTAACTAATCATCCCATAGTGGTGATAAGTAGAACAACTAATGATTTTTTTCTTTAACTCTAAATATAGTGGTGATCATGGTTCACAGTATTTTGCTACCCTGTAGTAGCTGCTTCAACCTATAAAATTTATTGCAACTAATAGGTTCATAGGTTCATAGGTTCATACTAGGCTATCTGCCCAAGGGCATTTATAAGCCTAGCCCATAGTTATTTGGCTTTCGCCACCCCTTTAGTTTGAATAAAACTATGCCTATTATTTTGCTGTGCCTCTGTCAAGCAGTGACACTGAAGTAATCCCTGGGGTATATCTGGGATCCCCCATCCATTGGTCAAGATTCCTCTTGAACAAGGCCAGCGAGGTGCTCTGCCTCACATGTACCGGGATTTTGTTCCACAGCATAGGGAGTCTCTGGGTGATGAATCTGTCCCTCCAGCATGTTCTATTAATAACCGTGTCAAGGTTTAAGTCTCCTGCCCTTGTGGTTCTGAGGGATCTAGATTTTCTGAGGTGAAGCATATTCATCAAATCAGGGTTTGACATGGCCTTATATGTCAGGCACAGGTCACCTCTGAGCAAGCGGTATGAGACTGAATAGAGCTGGAGTTCTTTCAGTCGGGCAGCATAAGACATATTTTTGAGACCCTTTATCCTTTTGGTGAGGAACTTTTGGGGCCTTTCCAGCTGCTGCAGGTGTCGGGTCAGATACATTCCGAATGGGGCATTGTACTCAATCATAGGTCTAATGAGTGATGAGTACAGGGGGACGATGACCTCCCTTGATCTAGATGTGAATCCCTTCATGATCAGGTGGGCAATGTAGAAGGTTTTCCTAACTACTTTAGCAACATGAGTGTCAAACGAAAGGCTACTGTCAACCTGGGTCCCCAGATCCCTGATGATGACTTCTGTGCTCAGTGGATTGCCACCTATATGGTAGCTAGGGGTAACCTTGTTTTTCCCGAAGGGTATGACTATGCATTTCTTGGCATTTAACTTTAGGCCATGGCTCTGGCACCAGTTATCCGTTTCTGTGAGGCCCTTCTGAAGGATATCTGTGTCAGATGTGTTTTCGACTATGGCGCCCAGTTTGCAGTCATCTGCAAACTTTGTCAGCCATAACCTTCCTGTGTTTGCTTGTACTTCAGAAAAGTAGATGCAGAACAAGAGTGGACCCAGGACTGAGCCCTGTGGGACACCACTTGTGACAGGCTTTGAGTCTGACATGGCTCCAGCAACTCTGACCCTGTGGGTTCTGTCACTTAGCCAGTTTGCAACCCATCTTGTGATGTATGGGTTTACATTCAAGCTGATGAGTTTTTCGATGATACCTGAGTGGGGTATTGTGTCAAGGCCTTTGCCAGGTCAAGGTAGGCTGTATGGACTGCCTTTCCTCATCAATGGCCTTGGTGACTGTCTCGAAAAAGTCAACCAAGTTTAAAAGGCATGATCTGCCTTTGACAAAGCCAAACTGGGTTGGATCCAAAGTCTGCAAGTTCCCTATGTCTTTATTTATGAGTTCCATTATGATCCTCTCCATGGCTTTGCAGATAAGGCTTGTCAAGCTAATGGGACGGTAATTTCCAGGGTCGGTGGAGGCACGCCCTTGTGAAGTGGGACCACAGTCACCATGCGCCACTCCTTGGGTATGTATCCTGAGGTGAGGCTAAGATTAAACAGCTGTCCTAACTGCGGGTTTAATTCCTCATTGAGTTCATGGAGCACACAGCCGGGGACACCATCCGGTCCCATGGATGCTGTGTTTTTGCTTTGAGAGAGCAGTTCTCACCTGGGCGTTGGAGATGTTTGGGGGCTACAACCCTCTGGTATAGATATCTCTCCTTTTGGGGGGGAGGGGGGAGAAGTTTGCACTGAACCTGTCAGCCAGTATGTTGGCAATGTGTGTAGGTTCAGTAATCTTCACATCATTTTGAACTAATTCTGAGCATATCTGGGAGTTTCCTCCTAGGTTTTTACATAGCTAAAGAAGGCCTTATGATTGTCTTTTGAGTCCTTGGCGATTTTTCTCTCAAAATTTGCCTTGGATGATTTTATGAGAGCTCTTAGTTTTTTACTTATAATGGTCAAAGGTGTCTTACCTTTCAAGGATTTTGCTCTATCTTGTAGTAGCTTCCTCCTTTTGTTGTAGAGCTTGTTTATGGCTGGGGTCCACCAGACTGGACGCTTGCCTTTGGTACAAAGAGTCTTAGTTTTGTTTGGGATTGCCTGATCCATGCAGTCCTGTAGGTGCTGGTAGAAGGCATTTGTAAGTGATTCAGCGGTTTGAGTAATGTTTACCACTGGCTCAGGGGCCTTAAAGGAGACCACACTAGTTTTTAGAAGTGTGAAGTCGGCTTTTGAGAAGTTTTTCACTGTGGTCTTTTTATTTCAGGTTGGGGCGGGATGAGGACCTCCAGCGAGATTAGTTTATGATCTGATCTCACCAGTGAGGGGTATACTTCCGGTGCTGAACATTGTGATCCCATGTTCGTGATGATGAGATCAAGTATGTTTTCTCCTCTTGTGGGGATGGTGACTAGTTGTTCCATGGCATTTGAGTTTATGAACTCCAGGAACCTTTGGGCTAGAGTGTTTGGGCTTGAGTAGTGTTCCCAGTCTATATTAGGGTAGTTGAAGTCACCTAGTATGATGGTGTTTGGAGATACATTTATCCCTCCATTGTTTTCAGGAAGGCCATGTGAGGTTCCTGAGTTTGAGAGGGTGGCCTGTAACATGCTACAAATTGCAGAGCAGTCTTGCCTATGGTTAATTGCACCTGGATGGTCTCCGATGCATCGTGCGTTGCCACCAACCTTGAGGTGTGGGTGTCCTTTATGAATATGGACACCCCCTCCTTTCTTGGTGTTGTCCGGATTTTGGGGCCGGAACGCATGATATGAGGTGAAACCTGCTAGTGCTGGGGTGCTCTCAGGAGCCTTGAACCAGGTTTCTGTCACAGCACAGACATCGATGTTCTCCATACTGAGAAGGGCCTCGAGTGCATGCATCTTGAGATTGAGACTTCTGGCATTGAGCAGCATTACCCTTAGTTTTTACTTTTTGTGTTCTAGGGTGGTAGGTTTAGAATTTGAGCCTTGCCTAAAAAGGCACTATGGGGTTGCAAGAGCCTTTGCCAATATCCGGAAGCCTAGGGGTGACAGGTGCAAGCCATCCCTTGCGAAGCAGTGTGGCTTATCCAGCATGTCATCCCAGGCAGACAGACATTGGGTCCCCTTTGAATGACACCAGAATTTAAGCCAATTATTAAAGCTGATCATCTTATCACTGTATTGTGGCATCATTCTAGGTGAAGGTAGGATACTGCTCAAGGTCAGGGTCATACCTGCCTGGGCTACATAATCAGAGAGCTCCTCAATGTCTCTTTTCATGTAGTCCAAGGAGGTACGTCTCAGGTCATTGACACCAGCGTGGACAATGACTGAGTCATACTTGTACCTGCTGTTGAGAGACCTGAGTGCTTGTGTTATGTGGCGGATTCTAGCCCGACAGGCAGCTTACTGTGACCTTCTCCTTACTCAGTCTGGTGAGCGGGACGTCAGTGTGTCTGACTATGGAGTCACCTATGACAAGTATGTTTGGTGTTGTATTTGGCCTTAAGGGCAGTGACTGCTTTGCACACTGATTTTGTTGTTTATGTGTTGTTTGTGTGGTGTATTGAGTTTGCAGTTGCTTGGGTGTCTGCTTTGGAGGCCTCTGCTGTTTAGGTAAATTTTACTCAGAGCCTCCGAGTATGTCTTAGTGTGTTTATGTGTTTGATTCAGTGGTGTGGTTGAGTTATGTGAGACTGGTATTGTGGTGTGTGTAGTTGCCTTCTCCTCCTGCCTGGTCTTGCCAGTCCTGAGTTGAGAGAGCTCAGCCTCCAGTCTGGCTAAATAGCTGCATCTCTCACAAGTGTTAGTGTTACGTGGGAGGAGGAGAGGGTTGTCCGTGTACATGAGGCAATTGTAACATTGTCTCAGAATTCCCAGATTTACCAAATGGGCAGGAGAGGACGCCAGCATCTGACCCTTCGACATGCTAGAAAGAATTTTGAGTTGGTATGAGACAGAAAAGTAGTGGGCTTAGCAGGGAAGTGGGCACTCCTGGGGGGTTTTGCTAGTGAGAGATTTGTATAATATAGGAGTGCTTGACCTGCAAAGAGAATGCTTATAAGACAAGGGATATGCTTATAAGACAAGTGCTGAGCTTTTTGAGAAGAAAAAGCTATTTGGAACAAGTGCTGCACTTTTTAGTGTAGGTGTAAACTGTTTAGGTTCCTAACAGAGCAGTTCTAAGGGAAAAATTGAAGAACAGACTTTCTGGAGACAGAAAGAGTTTAACCGGCGCTGCCCGATGCTGCTCTAGTGGCAACTCCGCGCTAAAGCACGTTAAAGCGTGCTTGATAGCAGGGGCTGAAAAGAAGCAGGAATAGACCCAAAAGGGAAAATAAAACTACAGTTTCAAGTCAGTAACCACCTCTACAGGGGCAGGGAAGCTGCTCAATGTTAGTCACTGCCACTGATCAACAGAGAGACCCTCCTTCAGCCCAAGCAAAAATGGCCTCACAGAAACTTTCAAACAGTTCAGGAACAGCAAGCCTGTAACTGAACTTTTTTAACTCTCAGAAAAGTGGGAAAAAAGCAAGATTTTTTTTGTTTTTGTTTTTTACAGAGATAGCAGAGGTTCACAAGTAATATCAAGTTATAACAGTGCAGTAAATGACCCCACACATGTCATTAAACTAATAGATATAAACCCAGGCACTCACTGTAGTATGGTGACAACCCAGCAATGTCTTCAGTATAAATTTAGTTCCAATATCAGATGAATGACCAATGATAAGTATATCATTATAGAATGACTGAAAGCCACATTCTCTGTCTTTTAAATATAGACAGTTCAAAATTAATTTATAAATGTATGTATGTACAGTATGTATGTATGCATCATAACTGTTAGCCGAGTACTGAGCCAAAAAACAGAATACATAATATAGGTAGGTTTTCCCTTTACCTGGAACAGGCAGGCATTTAATAGGACACAGCTGCTTTTAGGCCTTTCTGAGATTCACTTCACATGGTAAGAGTGAAATTCTGGACTTTTAACTCCCCTGCTCCACTTTAGTAATGCTAATTCTGACCCTACACTTTTCATCAAAATAAAAAAAAAAAGGTTTCCATAATACTAACAATAAACAAGACAAGCTCAGACTCACACACACACACACACACACACACACACACACACACACACACACACACACACACACACACACACACCACACTGGGTCTATGTCATTTAATTAAATCCCTAATAGTCTTGCTCATTTGCATCATTGAATAGCTCACTATCATCAGCAGTCCAAGTGGTGCAATGGGTGGCACACTTGTCTTTGGTATAGTAGGATGTGATTTCTATTCCCACATCAGGTAGAACACTTACTAACATTGCAGTGCAGCACGATGGGAATGCTGCATTCCTGAGTGCACTACCCTTTGGATAACATGGTAAACCAAGGCCCCATTTGCTTGAGTTGATGGTAGCTCCAGTGGAGATAAAAGATACCATGGAACTTGTAAAGAAGAGTAGGGGTCCTTTATTTCCATTACATTTTTATAAATGTAGATATTTACAAAGTAACACAATTATTTACATAATTTAATTTTTGTACATATAACTTATTGTTGTTATGTTACTTGTTTTTATGCATTCTTGTTAATTAGACTCCCACTCCTTTTTCCATAACCACCATCCTATTTGTTTTAATATTATTGACAATATCCATTTCCCATTAAACTTAATTTTATTTATTTCACATTCCATAATATTCATACTACCTCAACCACTTTTTATCCAATCTTATTTTCGATTCTTTGTTCTATTCTTATAATGCCCATATTCAATCACATCCATATTTATACTATTGTAACACAATGAGACCCACACGGAGTTAATGCCCTCGCTGTTGCAAACAAATGGGATATCCAAATATAAAAAATAGCAACCAACAGCGTGAGCAAAACAATGAAGGAGCACACAAATACCATCAACAGCTATTCAGCTAGAATGTAATATCCAAAACAGTTCGATATGTAGAAGTCCTTCAATTAACACAAAATAAAATAATCCACATGGATAAAAATAAGTAGAAGTTTATTTGGTGCACCTCAGGTTAGCGCTTTCGGCATAAGCTTCATCAGACCTGAGTAGTAAAGTCATGTAAACTGTTTAAATACCTTACAAGGCGGGAAAATTCACTTAATTACATTAATTTAAACTCAATCAGCTAATTAAACCATAGCCACTAATATCCCATACTATAACCATTTTTACATGAATTGAAGCTAATGATTTATGCAGTTATACTTGAGGAACATTTCTATTTCTCATTTTTCATAAAAACAATTACATAAAAACAATTATATAATTTATACACTTTTGCTTTACTTATATATATAGGAAATAAAATCACTTTACATAAAAACAATAACTAAAAACCATTACATAAGACATGCATACTTCTTTAATGCATAATAGTATGCCATGTATTTATGGTGTGATAAAATTCCTTATATATTTATGTCTATATAACATCAACACATTATATACATATATATAAAGGAACATATTCTCTATATGCACATATTTGAACAATTTATTAACATTTAATTTTCAATTTTTAATTTTTAATTTTTAATTTTCTCATTTTTAAAAAGGGTTTTATTGGTACTTTGCCATTTAGACCAGGGACTCTATCAACTCTTAACCTTATGATCCACGTTGTTTCTCTTGATTCCGTAAATGTACCTATATCTCCCCCTCTAACATTAGTATATATTCTTTCCAAAATCCTAAATCTAAAAGAATGTTCAGGTCCACTATCTGTAACATGCTTAGCCAAAGCATTAATAACTGTGCCCTTTCTGATGTGGTATACATGCTCCCGCATCCTATCCCTAAGGCTTCTGTTGGTTTTGCCAATATAGAATGCGGGGCAGGTTATACACTGGGCCAAATAAACTACATTTTGAGACATACAATTTCCTGTGGAGAATGCTTTAAAACTTCCTAAACCTGTGGGATGAATAAATACTTCTTCTGTGTCTATAAATGAACAGAAATTACATGAATTACATGGAGAGGTAATATTTGGCCCTTCAGATTTCTCCAATTCATTTTCCGATCGATTACATAATAACCTCTTAAGGTTCTTTTTATTTTTATATATAAATCTCGGACTATCTCCTACAATTGGTTTGATTTTAGGGTCTACCAATAAGATATGCCAGTGTGTTTTAATAATGTCTTTGATACTCCCTACATCAGATGTATAGAAAATGGGATATCCAATTATATCTCTTTTATCTACAGTTTCTTGTACTTCTAAGGACTCTGGTACATAATTCGAAAAATAGGGAGCAGCTGCTCCATTTCTTAGTTGGTAAGAATCTGTCATACTACTATCCAAGTCTAAATCCTTATAACCACGTTCTTTTAACCTCTTTCTAAGGTCAGATAACTTTTCATGATATTCTAAATCATTAGAGGTATATCTTGACAATCTCATTGTTTGCCCCCGAATAATATTTCGGTATACATACCCTGGATGCATACTTTCATGATGGAGTAGCATATTCTTGTGACAAGGCTTTCTATATAGGCCTGTATTAATCATCCCATTTTCCAACTTTTCAACATATATATCCAAAAATGGCATTTTTACTTTAGAAGACTCAACTGTAAATTTTAGAAAGTGGGTAGAGGAATTCATATCTCTAACAAATTCTACTAACTAGAGGGGGAGATATAGGTACATTTATAGGTACATTTACGGAATCAAGAGAAACAACGTGGATCATAAGGTTAAGAGCTATGTGCATATAGAGAATATGTTCCTTTATAGTATGGGATATTAGTGGCTATGGTTTAATTAGCCGATTGAGTTTAAATTAATGTAATTAAGTGAATTTTCCTGCCTTGTAAGGTATTTAAACAGTTTACATGACTTTACTACTCAGGTCTGATGAAGCTTATGCCGAAAGCGCTAACCTGAGGTGCACCAATAAACTTCTACTTATTTTTATCCATGTGGATTATTTTATTTCGTGTTAATTGAAGGACTTCTACATATCGAACTGTTTTGGATATTACATTCTAGCTGAATAGCTGTTGATGGTATTTGTGTGCTATTTTTTATATTTGCATATTTATACTATTGTTGTCCTTAAAATTTACAAAAAAAAATCTGCACATAATTTTTCCCACAAAATTTTACTCTCTTACACAAAAAAAAAATAATGTTCTGTGGTGTTTGCTTCAACATAATGTAAACATGTTCTCTCACTTTTCTTTTAGTAATGTTTCCTGAAATTCTTAATACTTATATTTGAACAATCTTGTTACTAAATTCTCATTTTTTTCTAAATTCTCATTTTTTTCATGTATCAGAAATCAAATAAACTGCCCAAACCAATACGAATACACTTGTCAAAGTTAACTGAATAAAATCGACAAAAGCACACACGTGTATTCACCACGGAAAAGGCAATGCCAAATACTCACAAAGTCCAGTATAATACGAACAAATTCTTTAATCCAGGTGAAGTTACAAGCAGAAAAAACAGGAAAATAAGCGCTTTCGCGTAACAACTGTACGCTTCATCAGATTCTATTCATAATACAACTGATTCAGTTTATATAGCCGAATGCCATATCTAATTGATATAATTAAACAATTAGCTGACTGATAAATGATTTTACTTAAAGCAACACCTTCCTTATATTACATAAAAACCTCACTCACTTCATTTTCTAACATATAAACGCACTATTTAACACATTTTTAAAACTTTAACATCTAAGTACCTATAAAACTTACAATACATAATACACATCTTTAATGTAAATATAGATATAAAATAAATATATACTATGTGTCCCTAACATTCATGTGTATAAAACTCATTTAGAGGAATATCAACTATATGTTACTATAAGCTATTATACAGTTATTAAAATATGTATACATATTATTTAAAATATTGTACAGTATGTATCATCAAGTGCTTGGTGCATGTATATATAAATATTTTTATTTAATTCTAAATACTTAAAATAAATAAATAAATAAATAGAATTAATCAAAAACTGTATTATTTACGATATTTTAAAACAGGCTTCAAAGGAACATATTGATTTAACCCTGGAGGGTGATGTGCTCTCATCCTTAATATCCATTCTAATTCTTTCTGTTCTAGTATATTTACAGAATCTCCCCCTCTTTCATTCTTGTCTACAATCTGTAATACTCTAAATTTAAAACTATGGTCATTATATTGAATTATGTGTTTTGCTAATGCATTAAGTTCATTACTTTTCTTAATATCGTACACATGATTGTATATTCTTTTTTTCAGCTTCCTTTTTGTAAGTCCTATATAGTAAGCAGAGCAATATTCACAGGTAGCCAAGTAAATAATATTGCAAGTATCACAAGATGCAAAAAATCTGAGGATAAATGAATAATTCAAAACAGGGTGAATAAATGTTTGTGTTACTGTACTATATCTACACATATTACAATTATTACATGGGAACGTTCCAAATTTTATTACAGCACATGTCTCTATTATTTCTCTTTTATTCCATGTAGCACACAATAATCTTTTTAGATTTTTATTATTTCGATATGTGAAACTAGGCATGTGTCCTACCAACTCCAATGTTCTATTATCTGTAGTCAATACTTGCCAATGACTACTGATAATATTTTTAATTACTTTATTATCATTTGTATAAGTTGTAACAAAACGTATTCTCTCATCATATCCCATGACTTGTGTATTCTTATAATTATATCTCACCTTCGCTGTTCTTATTGCATTGGGTGCTTTTATAGCATCCAGTACATAATTCCTAGTTTCTTTCACCATTTTCTTATTATATCCCCTTTTTATAAATAAATTTTCCATCCTGTCAGCCTCCAATATTAAATCTGAGTTTTCCTTACATATTCTGGTTAATCTAACGAATTGGCTCTTCACAATACCTTCAAACGCATGTCTCGGATGCATACTATCATAACTGAGAAGTGTTTTTTTCCAACACTTCTTCCTATGTAACGTGGAACATATCTTGCCATCTTTAATTTTTAAGTTCACATCAAGGAAGTTAACTTCTGTATATGAAGCTTCCATGGTAAACTTTAAAAAACTAGATGTACTTTCTAAATAAAAAAGGAAATTTTCAAATTCTTGTGCTGTGCCTTCCCATACAATTAGTACATCATCCACAAATCTAGTGTACAACAAAATCTTTTTATATAATTCATTGGTGAATAGATGTTCTCTCTCCCAATGATAAACCACTAGATTAGCGTATGTATTTGAGCAGGGTGTGCCCATTGCAACACCCCACTTCTGTAAATATAGATGCCCTAAAAAAGAAAAGGCATTATTAGAAAGCACAAGTTCTAACAATTGACAAATCAATATTCCTTTGTTAAGACTAATCTCTGGATAAAATTCCAACAATTCTCTTATGGCTTGTATGCCTTGTTCATTAGGAATACAAGTAAATAAATTTTGTACATCTAGTGTCACGAGAAGGTGAATTCCCTGTTGTAAATTAACTTCAAGATGATCTATAATATCTAGTAACTGATAAGTATCCCTCAGAATCGTTGGTACCTTATTCACTATTGGTCTTAATGTTTTCTCTAGGTAAATGGAGATGTTCTCCGTAATCCATCCATTTCCATCTACAATTGGTCTAATCGGTGGTGGAGACACATCTTTATGCATTTTCGGTAAACCTTTTATGATTGGTATCTGGGGATATTCATTAACAAAGAAGTCATATAACTCCTTATTTATTTGATAGCACATCAATAAATCATATCATTCATCATTTATTTTTTTGTATATGCTTAAAAGTTTTTCATCACTAATCATCATATATGTGCTCTCATCTCCAAGCATTTGTGTCATTAGTGAGACATAATCTTCTGTGTTAAATATTACTAGGCCACCTCCTTTATCTGCAGGTCTAATTACTATCAAGGCCTCTTTTGATAGTTTTTTTAATGACAATCTCTCTTCACTACTCATATTAAAGAAAAGACATTTTCTGTTCCCATTAAGAAAATAGTTATAGAAACTGCGTTTACATAATTTAATAAAACATTCTATATGAGCAGGTAAAGGGGGAGAAAAAGTACTTTTTCGTTTAAAACACAGTAACTCATCATTCCTATTTAAGTTGTCTGTCTTTTTATCATAAAAATGCAGTTTCAATGCTAACATGCGACCAAACGTTCTTAAATCAATCAGTACATTCTGTAACTTACTTCCTTGTGAGGGTATAAATGTCAAGCCTCTATTTAACAGGCTGACGTCTGATTCAGATAACATAAAAGTAGATAAGTTAAAAAACAAATTAATTACTGTCTCTGACGGCGTCTCTGTTGCATGTTCTCCCCTGAAAACTTTCGCTTCCTCCGATCCCAACTTCTGGATCGGTCTCTCTGTAGTATCGGTTTTCGTACCGGGTAAGGTAAAAAAGCTGTTGATGTTGTACCATACTTCGGTATAGCCCCGTTATTTTTAAAAACTGCCTTGTTTCTATCTGCTTCCTGATTAGGTAAAGGGGTGGAAGCTTTTTTTCATGTATCCATTTTAAAAATGAATACAGACGTAATAATGCTGCATACACCATTAGTTCTAATAGGCCTAGTCCTCCTTCTTCTTTGTTCAAATACTATGCTCCCCTGTTTAACTGAATTTAGTCTAGATCCCAAAATGAATGAAAAAAATACTTCTAACAAATGTTTCTCATATGTTTTCAGAAAAAAAAACATGTATTAAATATGCTATTTTACCTATTAATACTGAATTTATCAAGTTACTTTTCTTGTTATAAACTAATCTATACATGTTCCATAAAACACAGATTTCATTCATTTCCTTTAATAATGTTTTCAAATGTGTTCTATTCCCTTTATTAAAATTTATACCTAATACAGCTAGTTCTTTTATTTTCAGTGGTATGCCTGCTGGTTTTATTGTATCTCACATCCCTTTACTTTATCTTTAATTACATACCTATGTTTTCAAACAATCAGTTACACAAAATATAGCTTCTCTAATCCATTCCTATTTTTAGTTGTTATGATAATATCATCTGCATATGTCACTAAACTGGAATTCCTACACCTCTTTGCATTACATATTTTGCATTCCTTATTTTACAATAAACCTGACTAACCACCACATTCGTAGATACTGCAAATAAAATACTATGCATAAGGCATCTTTGTCTTATACCAGCTCTCATCTCTGTTTCTTTACTTAGACATCCATTCACCACCAATTCTTAATTATTACTAAAATTGTACATCTCCATTATTTCTCACAACTTCTATTGTTCTTTTGAGCCAAAAGCTTTATTAATATCAACTACCATAGGTTTTACATCCTCTCTTCTGTTTAGGGTATCATCCACTATTTCCCTTAATATCATTAACAATTTTTGACATCCTTTTTTTTTCATACCATATAGAATTTCTTCCATTATATATTCAATTTTATTTTCAAATCTTTTCTATATTATTTACATAAATGTCTACTAATCTGTATTATTTAACACTATTGTTCTCCAGTTCATTAAATCTTCTTTTTCTCATTTTCTCCATATACAGTTTACTATTGCCCTTCATCAATCCTTATGATTTAAACCTTCATTTAACCACTTATTCAAAACATGTAAAAAATACTCTTTTTGCCATTCTCCTAAATTTTTATGCATTTCATATTTGATTCCATTGGAACTTGCTGCCGAGTCTATGTTTATTCATACAAAGTAATATTCTTTTCAACTTTCTTATTAACTTGTTGAGAGAAGTTGTTTACTTCCCATATTTTATTATATTCTCTCTTTTTTCATACATTTCCTCTCCATACTTTGTTAAAATTCCAATACTATGAGACTGATTTTTTTTACTTTTCCTTTTTTATCTTTCATTTCTTTCACTACAATAGTATTCTCCTTCACTACTTTGCTTAAATATGCTGATACTTCTTCCTTTTTCTCTCATAGTAAATGCATACAATATATGATAATTCCTTAATTTTAGAATATTTTCTTTTTTAAACTTCTTTCTCTTTATCATAATATTCTCTCTCATTGTATTCTAGATTCTCAAGTATATCTTTATATATTTTTGTGTACCCTAAAAAAAAACTTTTTATATTTTCTTTTAAAAATATTCCACCATTCTGACCAACTAACATTAAATGCCCTCATAGTAACATGATCTCTCAATAGCTGCTTAATTGATTCCTTTCCTTTTTCATTCCATCCTTTTTTAGTTATTCTTTTTATACCATTTATTATTGTAATATATGCTTAAGTTTCATTTATTTCCATCCATATTGTTAAATGGTATGTAAAACTTGTATAATAGCTTCTCCTTCTGCTATACTTATCTCTTCGGGTATGATAAAGTAATCATTCTCAGACTTTAGCATACCTCTTCCATATATCCATAGTTTTCTATTCCATAATACCAAATTACCACATTTCATAACTTCTAACATTTTTCCTATGAACTTTTCATTATGTCTTTCTATTACCTCTTAAATCACAATTGACATCTCCTATCTAACATCTGTCGAAATAAGTTCTCCCTTTCCTTACAGATAATGTAAGTAAATCTACAATGGTTAGTTTTCCCATTCTATCTAACATAACATCTAGGATTTTTGCTACTGTTCTACACAGTACTGCTCTTCTTGAACACCACTCATTTCTCAAATTTCTATTATCTCTCCATCCCAATTTTTATGTGTGTAATCCTTCTTCATTTATTAGAAATCTTATATCTTCCAAAACAATTATAATTGCATCACATTTATTGCACCATTCTAAAATCCTCACCCTTCTTGTTATATTTTTCATACTGTTTACAATTACTGAAACAAATCTTGAATAATTGTCTTCTCTATTCCTTAATTTAAAGAAAATCATTTTTTCTTATACTACTTTTCTAAAATATAATACTTATCATCCATTTCCTTTCTTCTGTTCTTTTAAGTTTATACCTTTACATCTCCTTTATGTGTATTTTACTCTTTTATTAATGGAATTCTTTTTTTTTCCTTTTACCACTTTCCAACTTATATCTTCTTCATCACTAACTTCCAGATGTATTCCTATTTTCTCTTCCTCCTCTTTTCTTTACTATATTAAAATCCTTTTATTTTTATAAAGTTTCCTCTATTTCAATTTCTGGCCATGGTGATGCAGTGGTTAGCATTGTCACCTCACAGCAATAGGTTATCTGGTTCGGTTCTTGGCTGTAGTTCCTACTGTGTGGAATCTGCATGTCCTCCCTGTGGTTGACTGAATTACAGGTAGGTGCGTGCATGTATGTGTGTGCCTTCTATGAAGGTTGGGCACTGGACTGGCAACTTGACACCATAAAAACACCACTGCCAACCAATCTGTGGACCAGTGAGTCAGTGTGGTGACCCCTAACTAGGAAAAGCCATAAAACATTGCTTTCTTTCCTCTCTATTTCAATTTCTAATCCATTTTCATTTTGTTCTTTGTCCTGAACGTAATACTTGTTTCATTATCTTTTTCTGTACAGTAAATCCATAAAAGTCCATTTTTTTTACATTTATAATATTCAAGTTCATGTTTCTATTCATCATGTCCTATTTTCCCACATATAGAACATCCCCTTTTGTCACAATTATTCACTAAATAGCCTTCTGTCCAAAAAAAAAAATCATGCCTTTGGTTGTCTCCAATATTTTACCACACCCTTATTTCCTTCAATATTTACAATACTTGGAATATGCACCATTTTATCCATTTCCATTTTAAAGGCAGTATTACAACCCATCTCTAACTCCATAAACCCATATTATCATAGACTTTTGGAATGTCCGTCACTTCTTTACATATATTTGTAAATGTTCTTTCAAAGTCTCTCTTTCTACCTCTGTTTGAGCTTTTACCACATAACCATTCTGTAGCTTGTCATTCTGTCTCTTTTCTTATACACACAAAAACTTTTCCATACTTTTGCACTCTCAAAAAAGTCACAAAGTAGCTCTTTATTTATTAGAATAAAGGTTCTTACCTCTGTGTTTTTACACTTAAAGGAATTATTACAGTGTCCCATACCGCATATCTGTCTCCTTATTTCCTTTACTTTCTACTCACACAATATATTTTCTTTTTGTAGTGTGCTATTTTTTTCTCTTCCTGCCCTCCCTGACTACTTGTGACTGTTTCAGCATATTTTTATTTTTATTTATTTTACATTTGTTTACCGGGAGAGTCCAACTGGGCATAAAACCCTTTTTCAGTGGAGGCCTGGGGAGAAAAGCTTCATTGTTAGTAAACTATTTTGTTAGTAGAAAGAAAATTGTATAATACAATAAAGAAAAATAATAGTAAGAGATATTCATAACGGTAAAAAGACTAGAACAGAATAAATTGGTCAAGTGGGAGACAAGACCAATAATCTTGTATAACAATGCTTCTAGAAGACAGTTCTTACAGTAGTAGCAGGTAGTGACTTTGTATACAGTAAGAGTGCAATTACGATACTTAGTCTTATATACAGGTTGCATAGCAAACTGAAGACTTAAAATCTGGCAGATATTAACAGTGAGAAAGAAAAAAACAACATAAGGTAGTCATATGGCTTAAATTCAGTGCTCATTACATATGCAATTAAAATTAAAAAATCAGCTAGTTCCATGGTTTGGGCTACCCATGCCCAGTACATGTACAAGCCCAGGAATTAGTGAGGTGGGCTTTAATGTGATACTTGAAGTTTTTTAAGCTAGTTATAGTTCTAATTTCAAGTGGTAAGGCATTCCAAAGTTTAGCAATGTAGTAGGAGTATAGAGAGTCACCTGAGCTATTTTTACTCCTGGTTACTTCAATTAGAGCTTTATTAGTGGATTTTAGTGGATGGGTACTTATATGGGGATTGAGGAGCCCTTGTAGAGCTGATATTTTATCCGGTTTATAGTACATTTGATGGACAGTAGAGAGTTGTGTGAGAATAAGTTGGTGGGTTAGTTCTAACCAAGATAGTTGTCTTACGGCCTTACCATGATGGGTTCTAGGAGGACAGCTAGTGGCAGATTTAGCGATCTTATTATATCAGGCATCTAGCTTGCTTAGGTTTGATTTGGTGAGGTTGGTAAGGATGGGTGAGGCGTACAGTAGAGTTGACAGAAGATGAGTTCTGCCTGTGGTTATTCTGGAGTTTGTGGTTAGGTAGTTTTTGCATCTGTATAAGGCACTATTTTCTTGTGTAATTTTTTTACAGTCTGGGCAATGTGTAAGTCGAACTTCAGATTTTGATCAATAACAACACCGAGAATTTGGGTGGCTGGTACTGGTTCAATCAAAGTCTTATTACTGGATGTGATGTTGAAGTAAGTGGATTGGGTTTTGAATTTAGTGGAGTGGAAGAGCATGAGTTTAGTTTTATTTGAGTTCAAGATTAATTGGGCATCTGCCAACCATGATTCAATAGCATTAAAGGATGTTTGGATTAAGTTCTGTAGTTCAGGTAGAGTTGGGGCAGAGCATATGACAGTGGAGTTGTCTGCATACTGTATAAGGGTGGCTAGGGTTGTAGCACTATGGAGATTATTTGTAAACAAGTTAAAAAGGAGGGGGCCAGGAATAGACCCTTGAAGTACACCCATAGTCACTGGTAGTAAGGGAGAAAGAGCTTTGTTCCACCGTACTGCTTGTTGCCGATCTATGAGGTAGTTCTGAATCCAGGATCTATGAGGTAGTTCTGAATCCAGGCTAGAGTGGAGTAGCTTAGGTTCAGTTTGGACAAGGCAGTTTGTTATGAGACACTGTATCAAAGGCTTTTGATAAGTCTAAAAAGATTGCTGAGACTAAGTCATCTTTATTTCTAAGTTGACTGATTGTGTTAGTGAAGCTAATAAGGGCTGTGGTAGTACTATGGTAGGGGCTAAAGCCGTGCTGAGTATTTGTGAGTAATTTATTGTCTTGGAGATGGTTAGGTATTTGGGTGTGAGCACACCTTTTAAGGATTTTTGATAGAGGGGTTAGGATTGATATAGGCCGATAGAGAAGTTGATGGAGGGACCTCCTTGGTGCAGGGGTATGATGTCAGCAATTTTCCAGAGAGCGGGGATGCTTTGCTCATATATGTTCTTCTTTTTTGAGTACTGTCCCCTTTAGGCATTGTCCCATCTCATCTCCATGTAGTTTCTCCATTATTTCAACCCAAGAAATGTCATTTTCTGGTTCACTCTGGTTAATTATATAGTTCACTATACCATCCCACAAGCATCCCGACTGGAGAATTGTAATAATACACTCCTCTCCAAATTACTCCTCCAACTCCACAAATGATTCTTTCTGAAATACTGTTTCAGTATCATCCATAACTAGACATATATCTTTTTTGAACTTGTGCTTGCCTGTGCTCCTTCTATAGCTTTCTCCATCTCGCACACAGTCCTCTCCACTGCCACTGTACTAGGAATGGAGCATGCTTATGTACTCACACTGTATAAATTGCAAGTAGGGGAAGTTTCCAAATGCCCTGGCCAAATTTACCCTTGTAGTATAAGTACCACCTTAGGTCTTTCGTAAAAGAGGCTATTAGCCTAGTGAGACTAACCCAGTCAGCAAAGGATAAATAAATAAATAAACATTTGTCATAAAACTCATTTGATAGAAAAGTCTAGAAGTCCAGAAAGTATATGATTATAATAAAATATGAATTACTGTATCCTTTGGGAAGTCAGCTTCCGTACGGAATTACCATACTGGTAATACACCCATAAGAGTTACCCATCAGTTTTGTGAATTGGGAACTTATATGGGCAGTGACCTAACTTTGACAAACATGTGTCCATTATTATTAGAAAGCCCTTCTATATTGCACAGATTATAAACAAAGTGATTTTGCTAGCTCTAGGGATGTCATTATCACCCTTTACTCAACCCTCATTAGGCCGTTCCTTGAATATAATGCCTGCTTTTGCATGTGTCTGTCCAGACACAAGCAACAACTGGAATACCCACAGAGATATCTTACTAGAATTATACAAGGCCTAAACAGCATGTCTTACATAGACTGACTCAAAGCCTTGTCATAATGCTCTGTATCCTACAGACTACTAATAGGTGACCTGTGTCTGGCATAGAAAGTATCCTCTGACCCATTGCTAATAGATTGCCACACATCAGAAAGTCAAATCACATCAGAAGTACTTGAACTAGGGATCTAAACGTCTTCCGCAACATCAACTATATGATTTGTAGTATCTTTCAGAGGATACTGCTGCTGGAATAGACTCCCCATCCACATAAAACAAAGTTCATTCCTGTCCATATTCAAGTGCAACTAAGATCTATGGATAGAAAACAGAAAATTTACTCCAGAACTGCCTCGTACTACTAATGTACAGAGGCAGCTCTTAAATACATTATCCTATGCATGGGTACCCTGAAAATATCTGTGGTATGATTGCAGTTATTTTCATTAAGGGTAATATATAATTATTGACCACGATATTGGTATGTTTTTTCTATAGCCAAATGGAATAGGTTATTTTGAGCAGAAAAAGTGAAATGGTCTAGGCTTAAAATGGCCCACAAGGGCAACTAGCCTAGTATTTACCTATGAACCTATGAATCTCTTTCTTATCATAGGAGGTCTTATAGAAGTTAGTCTAACAGAGTTTATGTGGATTGCAGTGGACCTCAATATTTGGGTATTTTTACCAAAGACATTGCACCCATACATTTATAAACCCCCCACAACCCCTGCAAATAATATATACCAACTCTGAGACTGGTCTACAAAAGGGAACATTCCCTGATCTCCATTGTACTGCAATGTTCATGCACGTGCTTTATAGGTTCATAGGTGTGTACTAGGCTTATGGAACTGGAGACTTTACAAGCCTAGCCCATTGGATTACTCTGGCATAGTTTCACCCGACCTTAGCTCCTAGCGCCTCTGTCAAGTCGAACCACTGGAGTGACCCCAGGGTGAATTTTCTATTTCCCATCCACTCATCAAGATTTCTCTTGAAGAGGGCCAGTGAGGTGCTCTGCTTGACATGTATGGGAAGTCTGTTCCATAGCATGGGCAGTCTCTGGGTTATGAACCTGCCACTCCAGCATGTTTTGTTGATTTAATGATGAATTTGACATTTTCCCCACTGTAGTTATGTCTCAGAGCTGGTATATATAATTCGGAGGGGGTGTGTAAGGTGCAGGGGGACTTGCACCCCTGCAAAAAAAGTAGATTTTCTTTTTACATTCTACTTTTCAGGAAGTTGAACATATAGTCTCATGATTTTGAATTTCGGAACTCAATAGTACCATAAAATCACATATATATATATATAGATAGATATGTGTACAAGCTCATAGTTCAACCACACTGTTCAGGCCTCACAGCCATCAAGGAACATTAATTCTTCAAGAAATGGTTCAAAAATGTTGTCACCGGCCTACATGTCTAAGTTAGTTTTAAAAATCCCTAGACTTCTAGACTATCTAATCCAAAAAAGAATGTTATTCCACAGTTTTGTAATTTTGACAGACATTTGAATTCCTAACCCTAGACATTCACAATTTTGTTATAAATTTCTTGTTGTAATGTCTGTAAGTCTTTGGTCAGTGGAACACTTTTATGTTACACAGTAGCTATAAGACAGGGTCAATAAATATATCATATGTATATGTGTGTGTGTATTTGCATGTGTGTGTCTGTATTTGCGTGTGTGCATGCGTATTTGTGTGTGTGCATGCGTGTGTGTGTGTGTGTGTGTGTGTGTGTGTGTGTGTGTGTGTGTGTGTGTGTGTGCGTGTGTATGTTTGTGGGTCTTCAACAGAATGAAAATAGCTTCAAATGCTTACATCTGGTCCCATAATCTAAATGGCTACTTGATAACATTTTCTTTGTAAATTTCATCTGGAAAACCTTGTAAGATTTTTAATTGGGCTTGGGTATATGTGCAAAGTGTGCTATACTCAGCAGTAGGTGTGATGTACATTTTACACTATAACCAAACATTTTTCATCTCTAGTGGAGTGATTTCATGGCAAATAAGCCATATATTTAATTGCTTATATACTGATAATGTTAACGTGATGGTTAAAGAACAAGTCAGATGCAAGAGTAATGCCCAGATCTCTGTATTCTTTGGCCTCTTCAAATTGTATATTTGTCAAATAAATAGGGAATCTTTCAAATTTATTTGAAAAATACAGAATTTTGCACTTACCCAGACTGAATTTTTATCCAGTGTCCAGGACCTACTTACAAATCAGATGTAGGTACACATTACGATCAACTGCATTTGACTTATTTTGTATTATAAAGCCAGTTTTGCTGTCATCTACATTTTTCTTTACCCAACATTTGGTATTCCTTGAGATACTAGAAAAGACAAGGTCATAACTGCAGAGAAACCCATGTCTATGGCCATTGTCATTTGATTGTAAAAGCAAACTAAATTACTCATAGTAGATCTTTGCTTTATGAAACCATGCTGCTCAATGTCTGTATTATAGATATCCTGAAGCCTGTGTTGCGTATTAGTTCTAGTAGATATCGTTCAAAGCTTTGTCCCACCAATTGTTATATACATGGCTAAGAAGATAGTTTCCAGTTATTAGGTACTATGCCATTTACTAGCAGTTTGTTAAAAATGTATCACAGAATGGATATTATGATCTCCTTCAACTTTAGTTAAAAAACACTAGATATTTTATCAGGAAGCGCACATAAAATTTCTTTAATTTAGAGAGGGCTTTCCAAAGAATTATGTCATGAAGTAAGGGACAAGCACCAGATGCAGTAATTTGATCTGCAAAGGGACCATGAATAATACAAGAGTGCTATTTATTAAATTCACTCACTATATTCTAAGCATCAAATGTTGTTGCATCCTTGAGTGAGATAAATTTACCCTTGTATCCAATAAATTTGGATAATCATAAAATGCTTTCTTATTTGCAGAGTTAATAACCAGTTTACTTTGTAATTAACCTTTGCAATCTTTATTTCTGATTTTAATTTCTTACAGGTTGAATGAAAGATTTTGTTATTATCAGTAGGAAATCTTTTAAATGTTTTATTATTTCTTTTTTCCCCTTCTGTATAACCTCCTAATAGACCTATTCCACCATATAGCAAATTAATCTTTAATGTTTTTATGTAAAGAGATTAATTTATACAGTTACTCTATAATTTTTCAAATGCAGAATACCTACATTGAAACTCCTTAAGATTTGATGCTAGTGCAGTCTATGTTAGAAATATGAGTAAAACGTTTATTATAATCTACATTGATTGTTTGTTTGTTTCTGAAATAATAATCTCTGTCTATTCTTAATTAATGTAGAAAAGGAAACAACAGCACCCAAACACGGCTAAAACCAATAAAATTTGTAGCAGTTTTATTGAAGAGGTAAGCGCTTTCAAACATTCACTGTGCTTCATCAGACCAAATGTAACAAAAACAACTCAACAGTTAAATAAAGAACATCATCAATTAACCATTCAAAACAGCCAATAGAAAACAAGCACTGAGACATACATTAAAAAAACAGGATGTCATTTAAAGAGCCTCCTAGCTTTTAGGATAGGTTTAATGGAAGTTCTGCCACTGATGCCTGGAAACTTATCCGCCTGCATAGTACTGATCCAAGAAAGTTCACGGCTTTCCATGTGGTTCCTAAAGTCACCCCCCACGCTTGTCTTGAGTCAAAGTTTCAACAACCCTAAAATGAAAAATATGGTCACTGCGTTATTCCATATAATGTTTGGCCAAAGCATTACGCTCATCAAAATTATGTACACAATACAAGTGCTCCCTCATTCCCTCCATAAGGGATCTATTTATCTTGCCTATATAGAAGCAAGTGCATACCCTGCATTTGGCCAAATAAATGAAATTTCTACTGCGGCAGTCAGCATTCACTTTAAAACAATACTCATGATGTGTGGTCGGGTAAACAGAAGTCACTAATGGATCAATATGTGAGCAAAAATTGCATCTCGAACAACGTCTCATGCCAAAAGCTGATATAGGCTTCACACTTCCTGCTGGTGTATACTTCTTATAACACAGTTGCCTCTTTAATGACTTCTTATTTTTAAAAATGAACCTCGGATATTCACCTACAACATTCCAGATCTGGTCATCAAGCTGTAAAATTGACCAATTATTTTTCACAACATCTATGATACTATTGACGTCACTAGTGTAAAACAAAAACATAGAAAGTGCTTCGTTTCTAGAGGCCATGGAAACATGCTCTGAGTGTAAAATATCAGGGGTAGATGTTCGGCTCCTATGTTTCTTATGCCTAATGGTGTCATGTATTGCATCGTCAATTTCCTTGTGACGATAGCCCCTATCCAGAAATTCAGACCTCAAACCAAGCAGGTCATGTTCAAATAGTGCATCATTGTTGCTGAGCCTTAAGAGTCTCATGCACTGGCTTTTAACTATGTTTTTAAACACATGGCCAGGGTGAATGCTATTCTGTTGCAGCAATGTAGACTTCCTACAATCTTTTCTGTGTAAAGTGGTTGTGAGTCCACAGGAATCATTAAACATGATCTTAACATCCAAAAAATCCATTTCCTATCTGACACTTTAGATGTAAAAGATAAGAAATGCATTGTGTTCTGTATGAAATCAATAAATTCTTCCAATTGCTGGCATGTGCCATCCAAAATTAAAAAGAGGCCGTCCACAAACCTCCTGTAAAATTTAATAATTGGACTGTAAATAGACCCAAAACAAAAGTGCTTTCCCATTGAGCTATGACCATATTGGTGTTGTTATTGGCACAACAAGTGCCCATAGCTGCGCCAATCTTCTGCAAAAACAACTGATCATCATAAATAAAAATATTGTTTTCTAGTACAATCTCCAAAAAAGAACAAATTAAATCAATAGTAATCAAGTCATATTCACTGTTAAAGTTCAAGAACTCTTTAAGCATGTTTATACCCAGATCATGAGGTATGCAGGTGAACAAATACACTACATCTAGGCTCACTAAAAGATACTGTCCATTGAAGGGTCTATATCAGAATATCGAAGTATTAAAACTTTGAATGTTCTGATATCGAACACTATTCAGCGAATGCTAAGAATAGCAAAGCTGCAGAACAGTGAATTCTTTCCTCGGGAAAGAATTTGGTTGGCCATTTCTGTGGCTTTGCTATACTTAGCATTGTGGTGGAAAGTTACGGGTTGTGTTCAGGTAAGCGTGCAATTGTTTGTACGTTAGGGTTAGGGGCGGGTTAAGTGAGTTAGGGTTAGGGCGCGGGTTAGGCGTGTGTATGATAGTAACAGATTTTAGGGTTAGGGGCGGTTTAAGTGAGTTAGGGTTAGGGTGCGGGTTAGGTGAGTGTGCGATAGTGATGGACCTTAGGGTTAGAGTTTGGGTTAAGTAAGTGGGTAGATAGTAGTGTATGTTTAGTTTAGTGTAGCATTAGATGTAGGAATTTAAGTGTATGTGTGTGGTTGCTGTTTGTTTGTTGTGCTTGTGTTGTGTGTATGTGTTTTGGAGCAGCAAATTTTTTCCATGGGAAACAATTTGCTGTTCTGAATATTCGTTCTGAGGCCGATGAAATAGCGTTTGCTATTTTCATCTTTCGATAACATGATATAAACGCCCATTAAAGCACACATTCTTAGTGTGCTCAACCAGGCCATCCAGAAAATGCTGTGTATCTTTCAACACCTGTGTTTGTTCATTCAACACTGGTCTCAACTTCTTCTCTATAAATATAGAGAAAGGTTCTGTAATCCACCCTTTCCCAGATACAATCGATTTAAAAGTTTAACTAACATAGTTAAAAGCCAGGGTATGAGACTCTTGAGGCTCAACAACAATGATGCACTATTTGAACATGACCTGCTTGATTTGAGGTCTGAATTTTTGGATAGGGGCTATCGTCACAAGGAAGATGATGATGCAATACATGACACCATTAGACATAGGAAACATAGGAGTTGAACATCTACCTCCGATATCTTACACTCAGAGCATGTTTCCATGGCCTCTAGAAATGAAGCACTTTCTATCTCTTTGTTTTACACTAGTGACGAAAATAGTATCATAGAGGTTGTGAAAAATAATTGGTCCATTTTACAGCTTGATGGCCAGATCTGGAATGTTGTGGGTGAAAATCCGAGGTTCATTTTTATAAGAAGTCATTAAAGAGGCAACTGTGTTATAAGAAGTATACACCAGCAGGAAGTGTGAAGCCTATATCAGCTTTTGGCATGAGACGTTGTTCGAGATGTAATTTTTGCTCACATATTGATCCATTAGTGACTTTTGTTCACCCAACCACACATCATGAGTATTGTTTTAAAGTGAACGCTGACTGCCACAATAGAAATCTCATTTATTTGGCCAAATGCAGGGTATGTACTTGCTTCTATATCAGCAAGACAAATAGATCCCTTATGGAGAGAATGAGGGAGTACTTGTATTGTGTACATAATTTTGATGAGCATAATGCTTTGGCCAAACATTGTATGGAATATGGCAGTGACCATATTTTTCGTTTTAGGGTTGTTGAAACTTTGACTCAAGACAAGAGTGGAGGTAACTTTAGGAACTACACGGAAAGCCGTGAACTTTCTAGGATCATTACTATGCAGGCGGATACGTTTCCAGGCATCAATGGCTCAACTTCCATTAAACCTATCCTAAAAGCTAGGGGGCTCTTTAAATAACATCCTGTTGTTTTAATGTATGTCTCAGTGCTTGTTTTCTATTGGATGTTTTGAATGGTTAATGGTTAATTGATGATGCTCTTTATTTAACTGTTGAGTTGTTTTTGTTACATTTGATCTGATGAAGCACAGTAAATGTGTGAAAGCGCTTACCTCTTCAATAAAACTGCTACGAATTGTATTGGTTTTAGCCGTGTTTGGGTGCTGTTTTCTTTTCTACATTGTGTTGTTGTCCACCAGCACCTTATGTTCCCTGAGGACTATCTGTTTTCTACTATTCTTAATTAATGTTGAACATTGCATATACCTTTGCAAGCTATGTACATAACCTGTTTTAAAATTATGTTTATGTAAGCTATTATGATTTTTTTCTCTAATGTATGCACACTTACCTATATTGTATATTGCTTCCAATATCATGTAACTGTATTTTATGTATATACCAAAACTGGTATTAAATGTTGAACTTTTCTCCCTGGATCTCTACTGAAAAAGGGTTTTATCCTGGTCGGATTTTCACAGTAAAAAAGATAAATAAATTGATAAGCTAGTCCAGTCTATATTAGAAATTTGAGTAAAAAGTTTACTATAATCTGTGTTTGATACATAGCATATATTTTACTGTGAGAAGATCTATTTATATTATGATCCATGTTAAATTATATTGTGTTATGATCAGAATAACCAAAGAGGCATGTCATCCTAAGCCCCATATATTTTTTTGAGATGTTGTTTTCTATTAAATCATGTTTGCTGTTACCTCTGGTATTATTAGCAATCAATTCATTTAATCCATAGAAATAAAAAATGTTAACAAATTCTTTCTAGAAACTTGAGCTAATAGACAGAATTTTCCACATAATCCCAGAATAATTAAAGTCACTCATTAATAGAATATTTTTCTTACTATCAAGACAATTTGTTAAATTTCACAAATATTTGCAATGATCTGTACTAGACATGTTTGGCGTACAATAAGTTAGAACTAAAAATGTACAATATTATAAATACATTTATCGAGTAAAGGAGTGTAGTAAGCCAGATATGACAGTTTGAAATGAGAATAACAGGGCAGGAAATAGAAGAAGAAAAGTGCCACTGTAGCAGAAAGAGAGCAAGCATTACACCCCAGTCCCTATCTTTGGCAGTGGGTTTTTGGAGATCAGGAAAATGGACAATTTCATCCATTATTTTTTAAGATAAGCCCTTCAGGGGGGTGTGATGTGTATGAGGAGGGGATCACAGGATAAGGATAATGTTATAGAGAGGACAGGTCACACAGCAGAGAAAGCTTAGGCTTAGGGCAAGTATAGTAAAATAATATATACTTTATATGGTTAGTGGAGACATTTTCTGTTTATTTTTCCAGTCCTCTTCTTATCATTTTGTTTTGCAGGGTGGGTTGGCTACTGTGTTATAACTTCCTACTTGCGATTTCTCTATACTTGTTGGTTCAGAGCTACATGCAAAAGACATTTCTGGCATATCTGGTTACACTCTTACATTTTTAAGTGTAAAGTTTCAATAAAGACTGCTACAAACCTCACGGGGAATACTGTATCTTATTCATCCTTCCAACAATTTATAGCAACCCATGCTATAAATGTAAAATTTTATTCTGCTGTAGGGATTAATCCATACTCTGCTTCTTCTGCAAACCACTTACCACTTGCTATACACTCTATTCAGGAGTTTGAAAGACCCTCTCTATTGGCCCCTTGGAATGATCAATAAATATAATTCTCAGACTGGTATGTAACGTATAGATCATATAGCCCAGCCTGAATAGCCGCAATAATTCCTGTCCAAAATAATTAGAAGACTAAGCTTCCCTAGCTATCTGGACAGATTAAAACGTTTTCCTAGTGTAGTCCATCACCAGTATGAACAGCAGTGGGTTCAGAGCTGAACCCTGATGCACAACCACCCCCACTGTGAATCCCTCTGTGAGACTGAACACTGCTCATAACTGAGTCATTGGGTCCTTGTACATAGCCTGCACTAATTCTACCAATGTTTCTGGGACTTTCAACCACTGCAGGACTGCCCAAATTAACTTTCTTGATAACTTGTCATATGCTTTCTCCAAGTCTAGGAATGTCCCTCTTTCCTGATCTCTAACTTCTTTTCGACTGTCTGCCTCACTGCAGACATCTGGTCAGTTGTGCTGTATCTTGATCTGAATCTGAACTGCCATCTTTCATCTTACTTTCTACTGGTCTTTATATTCATTTATCAATCACCATCTCCAGAACTTTCATACAATGTCATAGGAGTTTGACACCTCGGTACTGTCCACAGTTTTGAATGTCCCTTGTTTTTTTGAGCACTAGCACTAGTATGCTAATTCTCCAGACAGTTGTGATACACCTTTCTCTCCACACTGCTGTGAGTACGCTTATTTGATAATTTCCATTTTCAGTGTTTAACGTACGATTATTAGCTGTTTACAGAAATGTTAATTTGATGGCTGAACATAGAGCTGGGAACATGCACTCCTTCTATCAATAGTCCAGGTCCTTAGCCCACTTATCACTGGCAAATACCCATGTCTACTTGACAACTGAATCACTTAGAGCCATATTTTTAACACAACACTGTTCAGTGTGCCATGGCATACATGTGATCTTTTCAAATACTGCACACCACAGTAGATGCCCAAACAAGTTGGTGTATACGTCTCTTACCCCTATAGGGCCCCATGTAGAGCCTGTGTTGTCCACAGCTCCATTCTTAGGTGAGTTTGAGATAGAAACACTCAGAATGTTTTCTGTAGATGGGAGCTACACAGAACATATGGAGAACATACAGACTCCAAACAGGCATTGGCCAGAGGTCTGACTTAAACCTTATATCTTGTGCATGGGAAGCAAAGAACTTAACCGTTATGGCAACTATAATGTCTTTGATGCATAGATGATGGATCTTACCAGAAACTCTACAAGGGAAATTTTTTAAGGGCTAACATCACTAGAAGACTAAAAGAAGAGGGAAAATAAGTTGCAGATTTTCATGATTTTAAACAGAAAGCATATCTCAGTAAAAACTTTGTATGTGATCAAAAGAGGCATGGCACAATGTTTGAAAAGAGATTTGTTTTAAAAGTAAGGAAGTAAGGAAGCACTTTTTAAAAGAAAGAGCAGAATCAACACAAAGTAAAATAGTCTCTCACCAGTCGTTCCCTGTGGGAAATATGTGTAAGTGCACATATGCAGTGTCAGTGGCACAGTGGGTAGCACACTTGCCTTTGGTGCAGAATGCTGTGGGTTCGTTTCTCACTACCAGGTAGATCACTTGCTGACACTACAATGTAGCATAAATGAGGTGCTGTACTCCTGAGTGTGCTAGGTTTTTGGATGATACATTCAGCCAAGACCCCTTCTGCTTGAGGTGGTGGTAGCTCAGGTGGATGCAAGAGATCCCATGACACCTATCAAAGAGAGTAGGGGGAAGTTCACTGATGCACTGGTCCAATCTCCCACCACTGAAGTCTCCCCTGAAAAGAGCCTACTAGCCTAGTGGGACTAATCCAGTCAACAAATGATAAAAAAATGCTTATATACATATATTATAATTCAAGAATGGCATAAGGTAGACGTTACACAATTTGTGGTTGGGACTGAATACATAAGCCTGATAAATGCAAGAGGTTAATATAAGGTACAATTGCCATCCTTGGATCACTGAGCTACAGAAGCAGTTACATACAAAGCTGAAGAGAGCAGAAAACAAGACTAAGGGAACACTTAACTCCTAACTTAGTCTGTGCTTTCATAACAGTCTTAGCAATTCTTGTATTGCATCATAGCCATTAAAGTTCACTTTTTAAACAAACTCTTAGACATTCTACACTAAACATTCTAATGCTTATTTCTATGTTTATATGGATGTTATTGCACAGTCAATGAAAAAAAAATGACATTGTGTAGAACATTTTAGGACATGATCCCTAAACTTCAAGCAGCTATTAATGTTGCATGACACTAGATGGTGGTAGAGACTTGGTCCATTTTCACCTCTCTCGTATTTTTCATTCTGTTCAGATAAACAAGTTGATGTCAGAGTCAGTTCAGAAATGGTCAGGAAAACACTCTTAATGATTCAGAGCAGAAGGAAAAGAGTTTTAAAGAAAACTTTTAACAAATAGACATACTTCCGTTTTCAGAAGACCGATAAATTAATGCAGCTGTGCAACACATGCCAAAAGATAAAAAAGTATGAAAACAATCCAACTCCCAGAGACCTTCTGAAGATAATAAATGTAAATCTAATAGCATCAGCATAACTGCAGAGTAATATGATACTGGTGCACCCTTTTTCCCACAGTCACTACAGTTTACTGAGTTCAAATTCCATAACTGCAGAATGTAAATGGTACTTACTGTGGTCAGTGTGCAGCTTTCCTTATAATTCTAAACTACACAAACGCTCCTTGTTTAAACTTTTCTTCTACTTTGCCATCTGTCTTTCAGAGCACTGGTATTGCAAATTCTGCTACGTATATGTACTCTAAATTGCTTAATACTTATATGCCTTACCATCACCTATACCTTTGACTGTTATCTTCTGCATTGTTGCCCATGTAAATGTTTTTCTTCCACTTTAATCTGTTCAGTGAATCTTCTTTCCTTTACATTTATCTCACTTCACTTAGAGACTTCACTTTTTTTCTTCCTTATTAATATCAGGAAAATAGTATACTAAACCTGTGACTGTATATGTGTGTGTGTGTGTGTGTGTGTGTGTGTGTGTGTGTGTGTGTGTGTGTGTGTGTGTATCAGTGCTATATGAGTTATCGCTGCACACATTTTATCGTATGGTAAAATACTGGTGTTTTCTGTCTATGCTACAATTTGTGAAATTATGTAACAGTCAGCCTTCATAATACTGGTAATTGCATAATTCAAGGGGGGTTGCCTCTTTTTTTTTTTTTTTTTTTTTTTTGTGGGAATGGGTTTGTCCAACCCTGGAATTAGTGTATTTAATTTCTGGGGTTGTGGCTGCAGAGCTCCCATGGGGGGCAAAGACCCTAATAAAAAAAAAAAAGCTGATTTTTTTTTATTTACTGGCTTACATTTGCAATCACTTTATGAAATTACTTTAGTGGCAATTAATGGTAATAGAAAGTGAGTTTCTTTGATGTTTTGTGTTTCGTTCAAACTAAGCAATATATATATGTTTATGTATTTATATCTATCTATATATATTTATATAACTGCATATATAACTATAAGTATATATATATATATATATATATATATATATATATATATATATATATATATATATATCGGTTCCTTTTGGTTTGTTGAAAATTGCTTTGGTCGACAGTTGGAAGTACAGTGTTTGTTGGTTGAATGCCTGATATACCGAACAGATGATTTTGTCAGGTGTTTCTTTTATCTAAACATATACGTTTTGTGTGTGTGTGTGTGTGTGTGTGTGTGTGTGTGTGTGTGTGTGTGTGTGTGTGTGTGTGCGCATGTTTATGAACCTGTTTGAGTAAAGGTTAGGTATGGGGATAGAATAAGAGTCTATGCATGATTGTAAGTGTTTAGGGTTAGGATTAGGTTAAGGGACAGATTTAGTGTGTGTGTGTGTGTGTGTGTGTGTGTGTGTGTGTGTGTGTGTGTGTGTGTGTGTGTGTGTGTGTGTGTGTGTGTGTCTCCAAGTTTTCTTCTGTAGTGGTAGTGTTATGGGAAGTTTTTTTTTTTTAAATTTAAGATGCACGATTAGGGTTAGGGTTACATGTATTACTAAGATGGAGAAGGGAGAACATATATAAAAAATATAATACCCTCTCTGTGTGTGTGTGTATGTATATATATATATATATATATATATATATATATATATATATATATATATATATATATATCTATAGTTAAATAGATATACAAATAGATAGAAAGATAAGGGTGCATAGTGTTTAGTCATGTGTTCATTGTGCAACCATTTATTTAGGCGTACTGTTTTTTGAACTGCCAGTCTATTGCTGGATGCCAGCATTTCTTCTGCCAGATCCCTCCGTTTTGTGATCTTAGAGTTAATATATATATATATATATATATATATATATATATATATATATATATATAATTAGCAGGGGGTATGTGAGGCTTTCTCCACTCCCTTCAAAAACAATGTTTTTGTTTTCTTTTTTCATTTTAAGTTTGGATTCACTGAGGTTCAAGATTGCCACATGCATACCAGCATGTCAGCAGACTGAGTATTGACCATATGTGGTTGTTTCAGTCTATAATGATGTAGTAGGTCCATAATGTACTGAAATAGAACTCTTTCTCATATATATATATATATATATATATATATATATATCTATATATATATATATATATATAGATAGATAGATATAGATTCATATATTGTTAAAATGGGCTGGATTCAATAAACCTTACATGATTTGGTCACACCATGATCATGTTGCAGCACGACATGCAGATGACAGTGTAATGATTTGTGTTCAGTATTTGGCTGCACATTTCATGTAGAGCCATGCAAACCACATAAATATTGTAATGTTCTAATTAGTGTATAAGCAGTTGAACTGTATGCTAATCAACCAATCCAAGATGGTGGAAGCTATAAAGGAATCTTGTACGTTCCATTTAGCCATTTTCCTTCTACTCAAAACCTTTTGGAATACAGCCACAGAAACTAAACAGTAAAGAAAGAGTGTAAGAGGCTGTTGCTGTTCTTTTTCATGTGTATGTGCAACAGGCTCAACTCTGTGCTGAAGATGCAAAATGTGTGATCTCTTTACAATTGCTGAATACCAAACTTTTGACTTCATGTAGCAGATGTTAGGTGCGAACGGCTAACAACTATGAATGATTACTCTAACTAAAGCATAACAGTAATGTACAGACACTCTTCCCTTAAGTGGGTGTATCAGTGAGGATACACTTACAAAGTGTGGAACTAACTGTGGTGAGCTTTTAAATAAAACCAAACACCCCAAATGTATATTTCCTCAGCATAATACCATAGTTTAGTGCCTCTGATGAAAACTGTTCTTCACTGTCATGGACTTGTATCACACCTTGAAAGAAAAAAAAGGAAGAATATGCAGTAGAGATTGCATGTGTGATAGTAAAGCAGAGAAAAGGGAAGGATTTGAAAACATATTCATAAATATTGTGTGATCACTCATTTCACTAAATATGTTGTCAACACATTTGCAATCACCTGAGAATGTCTATCTGCATGACCTGTTTAATACTGGATATGAAATGTGAATTGCGTGTAGGTACATTATTTGATATGTATTGCAAAGCTGTGTTTGTGGTAAAGAGAGATAATACCTTACAACTGTGTTGTGTAAGTGCAATAGTCTGATGCTTCAAATCCAGAGTTAATTGTTTAACCTTCATTTCCCTTTTTTATCGTTATTTTTTTATTTTTGCCTTTACCATGAACATGGTGCATGGTATAGTGCAAACATGGGTCACTGCTAAAGGAAAAATGAAAAATTTAATTTCAGACACATTATAGAGCTTAGACACCTTACTGGCACTGCACAGAGGTCAGCACTATCTATGGTAATGACTGCAGAAATTCCATGTGTTAGCTGACTATCTCTGTGGCACAAGATGTAACTATGGTAAGCTAAAAAAGAGAAAATAGAGGCAAAGCAGGGCTTGATTTTCGCAGTAGATATTTTTAGTGGGGTGGGTCATAATGAGTACTTACACAACTAATATGTGTTCACTTTTGCCTTTTCCATGAACATGTTGCTTATCTGAGCACAAACACAGTTCACTACTTAAGGAAAAAAGTGAACAATTGAATTTGGTTTGACTTGTTATGCACAAATAGGTGCTGATGTGTGGCCATCAGCACTTTGGACAGAGTGTGGAAAATACACCTGTGGTCTAGCTTTCCCTGTGGTACCAAGTGCACTGAGTTCACAGTTTGAATGCAGATAAGTCAGGGTTCAAATCCAACAGTATCTACTTTTCAGTAAGGGTGTCCCAATGTAATTTCTCATAAAACTTTAATTATAAAGGTAATACGACATTTCGGTAGTTATGTATAGCAGGTTGATTGACAGAAAGGTATAATTAAGGCTTGCATACCTTGTTGAAACTATGTTGGTATCATAGCTCTTTAATGACTGATATAAGAACCCCCTGTTGATTATGTGTATAACTGTTTTCACATGACAATAATGAATATGTAATAAAAATGCAGTTGCTTATCTCTGGCGGACACTGTAGTTTAATGACAATCATGTAGACCCATCTGATAACCCAATTATAACTGTAAAAAATAATTTATTATGAGTTATGTATCAAAACTCCAAATTATATTACTAAAGACATGCAAGTCTGTCCATTTCAAATACATTGTCAGAGATTTGTCCTGCATCACACCTAAGAATGCATGAGCCAGGACCTTTTAATGTCACACACATACAGACCTAATTGAAGTATCACACAGTCACTCATTACTAGATAGGTAGGGGATCTAATGTCACAGCAGTCAACTTGTGTGTGTGTGGTTGTGTCTGAGTGGGTTTGTCCACAGTCAGATAAGCATGAGTTCATGCCTTGCTGCCTTCACATAGGTAGAATTTAGAACATACCTTTACACTGCTACATGACTCCGCAGCAGTTTTGTACAGGCCTCCCAACATCCTCTTCTCAGCATACACTGATGACTTCATCCTCTATGAACTGCACTTTCACTACTAAAGTCAGGTTTCTGCAGTGGCACTAGTGTTAAGTACTGTGTTCTGCAGCTTGTGTAACTAGATAGGCTGTGATTCTAATCTCACAGCAGTCCAGTTGTGTTTGTGTGTCTCTTCCTTTAGCTGTCAGTCTGGATTCAATTTTACACCAAGATGTGACTCCACACCTCTGTCAGACACTCCTCCTAACATATTCTTCTCAGCATGCACTAATGATGTTATCCTCTATAAAGTGCACTCTGACATGTCATCCTCTATAAAGTGCACTCTGACAGTAGTAACGTCTGATTTATTGCAGTGGCTCTAGCATTAAGTCTTGTATTGGGCTCCAGTCTCCCATCAGTCAATGTGCGTGTGTGTGTGTGTGTGTGTGTGTGTGTGTGTGTGTGTGTGTGTGTGTGTGCCTTCCTTTAACTATCAGTTTACAGAAAAATTTTACACAGGGATGTGAGTCCATAGCTATGTCAGGCACGCCTCCAAACATCTTCTTATCAGAATACACTGATGATGTCATCCTCTGTAAAGTGCACTTTGACAGTGTTAAAATCATACATCTGTGTTTGCAGTAGTCTTATGCTATATGAAATCCATCTTGTATACCTAGACAGGTATGGTGTTTGAATATAACCTCATTCAACTGATGTGTGTATCAGTTGGTGATATATTATGGTGATTATATGATGTTTTGAAACTGTTCTCATTTGATTCCCACTCAGGAGAATCTTTTACTTAGCCCCCTGAATCCAACATCCTATTTTTCCCCTCTGTCTAAGTAACATCCTTGTTGTGGAACACTCTGGATGTCATCATCTCAATGGTGCATAAATATATTGCAAAGTATAGCCCCTTCATGACCCTCTACAAGCCATCTCCAGACCACTAGATGTGTGATTGTTAATTCACTCATTGGGTGGTGCCCATGTTCCATATAGACAGAGGCAGTCTGTAATAAAATCAAACACATACCCCCTACTATCTACCCTCACTTACAGATAGTGATTTGGATTTAAATTGGATAATAATGGCTAGGTCTGCATAGGGTCTTTGCCAGTAGCATAGTAATGTCCTATGACTGTATGAACATTGCACATGTGAATGTTGTTGTCATCCACATGTGCTGTGTTGAGGTGTGGTTGCACTGTAACCCTGCAACACTGTATTCCAATCTGTATTTTGAGCTACTGTATTGATGCCCACTGCTGCCATTTGGATAAGTGTTGCTTCCATAACAGCTGTATTAATATGCCCCCTGAGGAATGTGGACATGGCATGATATTATGTATATTGTTGCCTTGCTAAGGCATATGTTCTGAGAGTGGAGTATATCTACATTCTGCACAGTTTTCATTCAACCATTACAATGACAGCTGCTTTATGGCACAGTGTACATCTATATACCTATCATCTGGAAATGTAATCTGAAATACACCAATATTACATCATAGTGGTTACATGAGCACATACTCCTGGGTTCATCAACATGTCGTAATGCTGTTATATACACAAACAAATGACATTTTCAGATTCAGTTGCAACCCTAGCAAATCCATTGCATTAAGTATTGTATTGCTGTTCCCAAGGATTATACAGATGTTTCCCAGCAGCATTGTTTGACTGTCAGCATTTGTGACATTAAGTGTTCTGCATGAACAGCACTCATCACATTTGTAATGTGTCTATATCTAGTGTCAGGGCACTCACTCATACATTTCCACTGATAAGCATGCAGACATATGATGTACAACTGATGTAATGCCATGAGATAGGTGGAGTTGTTTGACTGTGTTAATAATTCAACTGTGTCACATGTGATTCATACTCAAGATTTTATTTGGAGATGATGTACATCTTGAAGTCTAATTGTAGCATGGGTACAGCAACAGTGTGATTGTGCTACATTATGGACATACCACTATGTCACATCAGTATTAACACTTCATAGTTTGTATGAACACATGTGGATGCATGTTAGGATTTCATGGCAATATAACATTTTCCCTGGCAATGTCAGGGAGTCAGTGATTGTATGGCATGTACTTATACATGCTCCATGTGTTGTTTGTATACATGTGTTGAGGTAGGACATGTACTTATACAGTATGCTCCATGTATTGTTTGGTATGTGTACAATATTACAGTGACAGCTTCCTCAATCATTGGCATTTGACTTTGCACTGCTGTAATTTCTGTGCACATAGGCATAATTGGTGCATTGCCATCAGTCTGACATACTGCTGTGCCATTCATTATAATGGATCACTTCTTAATTCACATATCAATTGCAGATGGTTCAGACTATATCCATTGCTACTATATGGTGGCAGATGCATGCAATACCAAGCTATGTGTAGGGAATCCACTCATAATAATGTGGCATTTGTATGTGTTGTAATCCATATGGCCGATACCTACATCAGGCAGAGATGCTTTAGTTAAGTGTATCGCATTTGGCATAGTGAGCACTCACACATTTGGTAGGAAATACAGATGTATACTGTGCAAGGCATGCCTATTATGATTTGACAGTACAGACTTCCCTTCATTGTGTTATACTAGAAGCTTGTGTGATATGCCGTTCTGTATTGCACCCAGAAAATATACATTTCAGTGACAAAATTGATGGCATGTGTTTGAGTCTTGAGGTGGGGGGGGGGGGTAATGTAGCTTATGTGTCATGCAAACCTTTCAGCTGACCAAGATTGCCTCTGAATTCAACTCCAGGTTTAACATTGTCCCTCTGAACCCTTCCAAAAAGTAGTCACTTTTAGGGGAGAGGTTTTGAATTCTCTTTATAAAATAGAGATAGTCATTCCAGTTGTAAATTCCTGAGGAACATGTATAATAAGTTACACTTACATATTCTGTCAATGTCACAGATTACTAGTTAAAATAGTTTAAAAGTGTCCATGAGTGTGCCTGTTTCTTTTTATATTTGTCCAGAAGTATGCTGCTATGTGTCCCAGATTGATGGTGAAATGTCGGTCATATTGAAGCAAGTTATTGTGCATAGCACTAACACGTAAAGTTTGTGTAGGCTTCATGTGAAGCCTACACAGAGATTATTGAATTGCTGGGTTTATGTCTTAGGATTCTTCCCTTGGTTGTGGAAGACCCCACTACTCATTCTTCTATTCTTGTTTGGAATACTGTGCCATGACTTGATCTTATAGCTTATAGACTGTTCGGTAGAGAGTTTTTTAATACATTACTGTAGTTACACATTAATTTCACTATTGCTATTGAACTTGTTCTAACATTTATGTTACATAAAAAAGTGTCATATTGTAGTGACTGTACCTACCTGAATATGATAGTCTGTCAGGGGCGACTCGTGCTATTGGACTGCAGGGTCTATATTAGAAGCCCGAAGATCCGTTCGAGTGAATCGGAATTGAGCGGCACCTATAATGCGAACTAAGGTAATGGCAAAAGTTCAAAACCACGAAAAACAAAATGTCGAACTGTCATGGTTGGCCCGTCTGTGGTATAGCTCCGTAAGGTAAGTGTGCGATAGTTATAGACCTTAGGGTTAGAGTGCGGGTTAAGGTAAGTGCATAGATAGGTAATGTATGTAAGGTTTAGTGTAGGGTTAAAAGTAAGGTTTTGTTAAGTGTATGTGTGTGTGGATTATTTGTTTTGTTTGGGTATATGTTTGTAGGGTAAGTGTGTGATAGGTACGGACCTTAGGGTTAGGGTGCGGGTTAAGGTAAGTGCATAGACAGTAATGTATGTATGTTTAGTGTAGGATTAGAAGTATGGTTTGGTTAGTCTATGTATATGTTTTGTTTATTATGTTTGGGTATGTGGTATGTAGCGCACGGTGGTGTTGGCCGACTATGATGATTTGAGATTTTAAATTTCGTGGTTTAGGGAAATCGGCGTATTTGCGGTTTGGGCTATGTTTGTTGGTGTTGTGGTATTCGCTGAAACGGGTTTTCAGTTTCGTAATATAGACCCGGACTGCAACCCCCCCCCCCCAAGCTGTAAAAAAACAAAACAAAAATAACAACTAAAAAGGAAAATAAAAAAAATTATGCAACTCCACGCATGTGTGCTGAAGAATCCAGACTGGTTTAACAGCAGTCCGGATTAGGAAGAAGGCATCAGACTACAGAGATGCACAGAAGCCTATGTGATTACTAACCAGATAGACTGGAAGGGGACCGGACTGAAACATCTGCAGGCTGGATAATTCAGCCTGCTCTCGCATGAACTGTATTTAGCTCTTGCAGGAACTGTATTCATCACAGGGATTTTGTAACACAAAGTAGGAGACAGACAGAGCTGGACAGATCCCTCTGGTAAGCTTTCAATGGGACCAGACTTATCAGTGTGTTTCTACAACGGAACAGAGCTTCTTTTATTTCTTGAGCTTACAGAACTGTCAGAACAGAGCTTGTATCAGTGTTTCTGCTTTCTGCTTACAGAACAGTCTGAAGCTTGTTTTATTTTTTTAACGGTTACGTATTTCAAGCTTGTTTTATTTCTTGAGTGGAGCTTTTCTTAAGTGTGTGTGTGTGTGTGTGTGTGTGTGTGTGTGTGTGTGTGTGTGTGTGTGTGTGTGTGTGTGTGTGTGTGTGTGTGTGTGTGTGTGTGTGTGTGTGTGTGTGTGAGTGTGTGATGCCCCAGATAAATATACCCGGTGGCTAGAGAGACAGTAGTGGGAATAACTCAGGCTCAAAGGTTACAGAATAACTCAGATGCAAACCCTGTACCTTGGGAGCAGGTAGCAAGAGCCTGAATTCCCTAGCCACCACCACTTGTGAAAGCTATTCAAATTTTTGCTTCATATTTTTATTCTGTTCCTCATAAAATTTGTGGTTTTCTGGAGTTAATTCACTAAATAATGACAAACATTTGAATTTCAGACTTCATATTCTTCAGAAAGTACATGGTAACCTAAAACCTTTTATTCTAGTATTTTTCTAAGTTTATAAGGTCAGTATTTGAAATTTCTCCCAATTTTTGAAACTGTATTCCCCCATTATTGGCTTTGTCCAGGTGTTTTGTGCTAAGAGGTTGAGAGCTATGGTGATTACTGAATTCCCAGAGCATGTTTGGGGGCTGTATTCCCCCATTATTGGCTTTGTCCAGGTGTATTGTGCTAAGAGGTTGAGAGCTATGGTGAGAACTGAATTCACTAAATGATAGCCATTTAAGTTTCAGTCTTCCTGTATTAGTTTCAAGAAGCATTTGATTTGGCATAGTGATATGTTGCTTTCACTGTAGTGCACTGGGTCCTGCGTTCAAGACTTAGCAGTGAAATGCATGGTGGTAATACAACATTTTAATCTAGCAATTTTCCGAGATTATACAAGCAATGTTTAAAATGTGTCCCTGGTATTTGGGCTTTTGTCCCCCAATACATTTTGGCTTTTTCCAGATTTCTTGTGCTGCAAAGTTGAGAGATACTGTTGAGTGTCGAGTGGATTTTGCATGGAGCTGAGAGCTTCAGGGGAAGAGATGTTTAGTGCTGATTATGCTGAGGAGGCTTGCATTGTTAATAGCACAACAGGTAGTGTACTTATTTTTCATGCAGAAGGCTGTGAGTTCTACTCCCACAGTATGTAGATGCATTACTAATACTGTATTGTGTGTTAAGCAATTTATCTTGAGCTTGTTTCTTTTTTGCTGTTCATTTTTTACTTTGATCATGTTTTCCCCATGAAACAAGTAGATAGTTGTTGTCAGCCACCAGGTCTTTTTTGGATAAGAAACATTTTTACAATTGGGGGTATCACAGAGACTGCTTCTTTCAGCATGTTGCTTTGTACTTTTATAAAGCTGAATATAAATTATAATTAGAACTGCAGTGCAAGGAGAAGTGGTTTGAGTTGAGTGCTGCTTGTTTTTTTATGTTTGATTTTGAGTGGCATTCCAGTAATGTATTTAAAAAGTAATTTAGTGTTTCATGTCTCACAACCTTTTTGTTTCCATCTAGATATTAAGTTGCTATTATGTAGCCAATGCGCTGAAATATTTCTTTCTTCTACACTTCATTTTGTCTTCATTGGACTCTCATAATGATGGTTTGGCAGGGCAGCGTATTTAATTAAAGTCCCAGTTTTTATGTTTTTTAGTATAGCGCAACCCCTTTCTAGTTGGCCACACCTCTTCCCATTGGCCACACCCATTCAGCTGTCTCCTGCAGCCCCCCTTTGATCTGAAGTCACCAACCGCCACTGTAGTCTGTTATAATTAATGAATACAGAACTTGTTTGTTATGACAGATGTGCTGGTAGTAGAGATATCCTTCCCGGAAAATAAGATTCATGACCGTCTCATGCATCTTTTCCTACCAAAAACTGAAAAATAAAAAAACAAGTTAGAAAAACACCATAGATAATTACTATTAGTATTATGTTTTATGACTCAGGTGGCCAGTTTAAGCACGAGAAACACAATCTCATTCCAAGCAAGGTCTCTCCTCTAATGAATATAACTATACAGGCCAACTTAATTAAGAAAGCCTAGGTTTTATATGTCTAGCTAGCCCAACACCTTCTACTTGTAATCAAATTGAAAACAAAAATGAAGCTTTGAAAATGACTTGCTTTGGACTTAACAACCAAAATAAAGGTTTCTCCTCTCCTACTGAGAATTTCCTCTGCAAGATGCACCTCTCCCTCCCAGCCATTCTGTTGATGTTGCAGAAGAGGTTTGATCCCGAGACCAAGTATTTCTTATGCCATTTGACTTTCTGATGTGCAGTAAATCCATCAGTACTGTATCAGAGGATGCCTTGCATGCTGGTCATAGGTCACTTCTTAGCAGTTTGTTGGATACAGAGTATAGTGACATTGCTCTGAGTTGTTCAATGTAGGACATATGGTTTAGGCCTTGTTTTACTAAGCTCTGCCTGTGGGCATTGCAATTGTTGCATATGTTTGGACAGACACTCGGCAAGGGGGAAATTATACTCTACACTGGCCTAATGATAGCTGAGTAACATTAACATACCAAGCCTAAATGACCTAGTTTCTGTATATCTAAACAGATTTCTGTGTATCTGCTCTCATATCCACCCAGCCTACTCAGTTGACAAGGGACTGTTAGGGATACCCGGAGTGCAACTGTAATGAACAGTAAATAATGTATCATCCACCTGATAACAGCATTAGGGAAATCATATACCCACTGTAGACCCCTTTCAGGGGATTCCTTACAACCTGCTATTTTAAACAACCATTTTAAAATTCCTTATTTTAACTGTCTGATTGTTTTTTTTCATATTTCTTTATATTTTATCCATTTGTTTCTATATACAATGTTCAGGTTTAAATGCACTCATGAAATACAGTTAATAAACCCACAGGAAGCTATAATATGTCTGCTTGCTCAAATGACACATCATGTCATCACTGCTGTGCAGTGGTATGAGAGGAAGCTTCAGTGTACACGTCCTTGTGATCTGGTCCTGTTCCAGATGTGTGCCAAAAGGGTTACAGCATATGTGTGTGACAGTGTTAGGCATTTCCTAAGCATAGTTCTCATTGTCCTCATAGATCATGTAAAAAAAAAAATTAAGGATATCAGATAAAGTTGAGTGTTAATACTTACATAGTACATTTTACTAAAATAGCTGGTGCCTATAATTCAGTAGTCCTCAAGCTCCACGTCTAACTTTTGCAGTTGTCTCACTATTAGCTGTTTCTATTTGTGATAATGCTGCCTCTGAATGTCAGTTATAATTATGGGTTGGACTAGAGTATTTGCAATCTGTGGGAACAGTAATCTAAAAAGCAACATTTCAGAACTTTGTGAACTCTATTATTAATACAGTCTCAAGTCAGACCGTGTTATTTGGAGACAAAGACCAATGACACTAAAGTAAAAATAACTTGTTAAAAGCCTATTTTTATAATTTTATGTTATGTATGAACTTGTTGCATCATTCCAATTTAAAGGAAAAATGGTTGCTCATTTTCCTAGGTTAGCACGCTGAAAAGAATGGAAGAACTGCTTTACTGAATGATGTTTTGCCTTTGGCTTCCCTATAGATTACAAAACTTCCTGACATAAAAAAGGATCTCTTCTTCAGCTCCATAATGCTGGAGGGTAAAAAAACAAACCCTGATGCAGATGAAGCAAGTTTGGCTAAATGCCACAGTGCCAGTGGAAGTGACAAGAGGAGCTGGGAGTGAGTGGTTGCTGTTAGTGTGCCCTTCCTGGAGGGGGGGCACTCTGATGGCTGAAATGTTGTTCTCTATCAAGAGCAAACATGTATTCAGCACCATGCTAGGGATGATGATGGTGACCTATGCTGTGTGTGCTAGGAAGATTGCATGTTGAAGAGGAAGGATTATATATCTCACTTGTGGTGTGTGTACACGTCAAACATTTAGGGTTGGAACAGGGCATAATAATAAATACTCTTCAGTCCTGCATTATTAATGATGCAGCCTAGTGAGGTGGATGATTGAGTTAGTTCGGCAACCTGGGTGCAGTTAAAAGAGAAAGGAAGAGAGGTTCAACATGAGACATCTAAACAGCCTTCATTTGGTAAGGTTATCCAATGCCATTAGCCCATAGGGTTGCCAGCTGTCCGTTTTTGTCTGGACTTTCCAGTTTTCTGACAAATTGTCTGGTTACCAATTTCATTCAAAACCAGACACGTGAAGTCCGGGTTTTGCACCACTGATTTGCATTTAACTTAACCCAAGTCTAAAAAGTAAATTAAAATGCTTTCAGTTTCTGGTCAGGGATTAAACAAAAACACCAGCAACGACATAACACTCCAATAAAAAGAATCTAAAACAGATAATCGAGATTTGGGTAAGCACATTCTTCCCTTTCTAATCACCTATGAAGAATCAAGACAAGGGTGTACCTTAAGACATTACCTGTATACCGGAATATAACTTCAATTGTATTTTAATGTAAGAGGACACTACTGCTGTTTAGGTGGAATGTTTTTTTTTTTTAAGCAGGCGATGCGCTCATTATTTGGGTTTGTACTTCCTGGTTGGGTGGCTGGCCCCCTTGGGGTATTAAAAAACATATTAGGTCCAGTTTAAAAAAGAAAAGAGACTTTGTGTTTACTTTAGTAGTGGAAGTGCTTTCCATTGTAAGCCAGGCAATGCCTATTTCTTTGCCTCTTTTACTTCTTTACATCGCAATACTCAATTCTAGAGCAACCCGCCTTTTTTGGTAAGGTTAAGTTAAATACTAAAACCGCATTACCACGGAACATTACGACAGCGGGAGCGTACTGCGTCATGAGTTCTACCATGCTTGCCTTTTATCATTTCATTTTCTTGAGTTGTTAGTGGAGCTTCAGCATCCATCCAATCACGTCGCTCGATTTTGCTGCTTAAGAATTTAAATTGTAAAAAAAGAAGAAGCGTGCAGGATACAGTTTTTTTCTCTTTTAGTACTTATAATTTTGTATTTTTAAAATGAACAAGGATACTAGGAAAAGGTTTTTTTTTTTCTGGGACTAAAGCTTTTGTTCTGTAGTTTAGTGTTATAGCAGATGGTAGTCCTTTTAGCAAATGCATTCATGTAGTCACCTTTTGAGATATTTTCTTCAGTGTTTTACATGAAGAGGCAGACAGCAATAAATTCAGTATGCTCGTTTTTTTAAGGTTTTGGTTAGTGGATGTGCATTTATGTATATTTTCCTTGGATTATAACAACATTTGGAGGTATTGAGAAGTCTCCTTAGTAAGTAACATAATGCTCTTGTTGATAGTAGTGAAAGGAGTTTGTGTTTTGATGTGTCTGTTAATGATGTGATCTGGTCCTGTGCAGTGCACCCTTCATATAATTGTCCTGGTTATACTGTTTTTTACCCCTTATGTTTGATATTCGAGTTTACTACCAGCTGATGCATTGCAGTGTGAGGGGGAGGGGGAATGTGGGAATGATGAATATAAATGGTTATATGTGCCAGGAAAATGTAGGTACTTGCTAGGCTACAGATTTGTAAGGTTCATAGGAAACAGCTTTATGTTTCCATGGTAGATTTTAGTCCTTATGTTTCTTCATATGAATAATCCAGAGATAAACTGAACAAGGGTAGGGGAAACATATAAATGTCCCAACTTCTCTATGAGAGAGACTAGTGCTAAACTGGGGTTGAATTGGGGGATACTCATCCATTCGTCACAATTATATTTGAGTAGAGCAAGAGAAGTACTTTGCTTCACTTGTCCACAGACATGGTATTCTCTCTGATACAAACCTAGTCCTCTGACACATTCTATTTTGCAAAATAGCTTGAGATCCATTGTATGGGGGCATCTGGAACAGAAAAAGAGGGCGTTCCCATCAGCTTCTGTCACCGTGATGTCACAAAATGGGCAGATCCTGGATGGGAGATGGGGTGGGAATGGGTGGAGTTATGGGTGATGCTAGGTGTGTGACCTTAGTCCGTTTTTTGCCACAAAAAAAGATGGCAACCCTATTAGCCCATCAGCTGCTGTCACCGTGATGTCACAAAATGGGCGGATCCTGGATGGGAGATGGGGTGGGAATAGGTGGAGTTATGGGTGATGCTAGGTGTGTGACCTTAGTCCGGTTTTTGCCACAAAGAAAGATGGCAACCCTATTAGCCCACCAGGACAAGGTTGTGCCCATTACACTTGGCAGAGTGGATGGTCAGTGCAGAGTAGGGCAAAACACACTTTCATACTTGCTTGCTTTACACTACCTCTAGTCAACTCTCACTATGTTTAGTGCCAGGCTCCTGCTGCATGAGGAACAAATGAGCAGAAATCCTATGGGGGGAGGAAGAAATCTGGCAAAAATGAAGAGAAACTGCATCTCTTTGCATTTAAGTCCTTTTTCATGATGAGATTATGCACGTTGGTATTTGTTTGAATTGTTTAAGTATTTGGATTATCCTTGCTTGAGCTAGTACATGGTATTGCTAGCAGAATGGACCTTAATGTATAGTTTCATTACATTTCTTCCTTATGTGAGTGTCATAATCTAATTCATATTCAAATTACTGCTACAGAAACAATTATTTCTGCCTCATAACATCGGTAATTTCACCTTTATTTCTAGTGTTGTGTCATTACAATTTTTTACAGGAATCCCAAATCATTAATCTGAGTGCTTGTTATAATACTGTTCTATTTCCTCATTTATTTTTTAAATAAATATAACAATTCCAATTAACTATACATATAATGGGAAATAGCTGCCTCATTATTTATATAATGTTCTTTAAGTAGCACAAATGACTTAATATTAAAAATCACTGCATGCACACATTATGGCTTGTTTATGTTGACATAGAAGGAAGTGACTAACATTGCCACTGAAGTCTTCCTAAATCATTTGCTCATTTATGTTAAAGGAAACTAGATCTTTGGTTCATATATGTTCTTAGGTTCATAGGTCCATAGGTAGGTCCTAGGCTATCTGCCCCAAGGCATTTATAAGCCTAGCTGAAATGTGTTGGCTTTCGCCGCCCCTTAGATTAGTTCCCTGTCCCTCTGCACAGCAGAGCAAATGAAGTGATCCCTGGGGTAAACTACCTGTTTCCCATCCACTCGTCAAGGTTTCACTTGAAGAGTGTTAGTGAGGAGCTCTACCTAATGTAGATTGGAATCTTGTTCCAGAGCATGGGAAGTCTCTGGGACAGGAATCTGTCCCTCCAGCATGTCCTATTTTTGTTGTGGTGAGGTTTAGATCCCTAGAGCATGTGGCTCGAGGGGATATGATTTTCTTTAGGTGGAGCATGTCCATTAGTTCTGGGTTGGACATGGCCTTGTATGTCAGGCAGAGATCACCTCTGAGTTGGTGGTATGCAACCGAGTACAGCTGGAGTTTCTTCAGTCCAGCTGCATAGGCCATCTGTTTGAGGCCAGTGATCCTCTTGGTGAGGTACTTCTGTGGTCTTTCCAGCTGTTGCAGGTGTCTTGTATGGTACATCCCAAATGGGGCACTGTACTCTAGGAAGGGTCTGATGAGCGATGTGTAGAGGGGCACAATGACCTCTTTTCATCTGGGTGCAAACCCTTTTGTGATTAGGTGGGCCACATAGAACTATTTTCTAACCACTTTGGCAATGTGATTATCAAAGGAGAGATTACTATCTACTTAGGTCCCCAGATCCGTTATTTCATATTCCATATTTAGGGTGCTACCACCTATGTGGTAATTTGTGGGTAATTTGTTTTTTCCAAAGGGGATGTCTATGCACTTTTTGGCATTTAGCTTGAGGCCATGGTTTTGACACCAAGTATCTGTCTCAGTGAGACCCTTTTGGAAGGTCTGTGTTGGCCGGAGAGTCAATTATAGCCCCTAGTTTGCAGTCATCTGTGAACTTGGTCAGCCATCATCCTCCTGTGCTTGCCTGTACCTCTGAGAAGTATATGCCGAACAGGAGGGGTCCTAGGACTGAGCCCTGGGGAATGCCACTTGTAACCGGTTTAGAGTCATACCTAGCTCCCGCAACTCTTACCATGTGGGTTCTGTCCATGAGCCAGTTGGCAACCCATCTCATGACATAGGGGTTTATGTTCAGGCTGGTGAGCTTGTCTAAAATACCAGAATGGGGAATGGTGTTGAAGGCCTTTGCGATGTCTAGGTAGGCTGTGTGGGACCACCTTTCCCTCGTCTATAGCCTTGGTAACTGTCTCAAAGAAGTCCACCAGGATTAGGAGGCATGATCTGCCCTTAACAAAGCCGAACTTGGTAGGGTTCAGTGTTTGGAGGTTCCCAATATCTCTGTTAATGAGATCCATGATGATGCGTTCCTTAGCCTTGCAGACCAAGCTAGTCAAGCTTATAGGGCAATAGTTCCTGGGGTCTGTAGTGGCTCCACCTTTGTGGAGTGGAATAACCCTTGCTATGCACCACTCTATGGGCATATAACCTGTGGAGAGGCTGAGTTTGAACAGTGTGTTTAGGTGAGGGGTTAGTTCATGTTTGAGCTCATGTAGGATGCAGCCTGGGACACTGTCCGGTCCCATTGATGCTCTGTTTTTGGCTTTGGAGAGGGCTGTTTTAACTTGAGTGTCTGTGATTTCAGGGGCAGTACATTCTTCTGGTATGGTTATGGGCCCTTTTGGGGGTGAGAGGGGAGTGAAGTTTGCCCTGAACCTGTCTGCTAGGATGTTGGTGATATTGGTTGGTTCAGTGTATTTTGTGCCATTCTGCACTAAGTCTGAGCAGATCTGCGAACTGCCACTTAGATTCTTGACATAGCTAAAGAATGCCTTGTGGTTATCTTTGGAGTCCTTGGCAATTTTTCTTTTGAAGCTAGCCTTGGATGATTTTATGAGGGATCATAGTTTTTTGCTGATACTGATCAGGGATGTCTTCCCCTCTTGGGATTTTACTCTTTTCTGTACTAGTTTCCTCCTTATGTTGTATAGCTTATTTATGGCAGGGGTCTAGCAGGCTGCTTTCCTTTTCTTGGAGGACTGAGTCCTGGTTTTGCTTGGGATAGCCCGATCCATGCATTCTTGTAGGTTCCCGTAGAGTGCATTAGTAAAGGACTTTGCAGCTTGGAAAGCATTATCCTTTAGCATGGGGGATTTGAAACTTTCTTCAGTCTTAAGTAACGTGAAGTTTGCTTTTGAAAAATTTTTCACAGTGGTTTCTTTGACCTGGGGTGGGGGCGGAATGTGGACATCCAGAGTGATTAGTTTATGGTCAGATCTAACCAGCGAGTGGTTGACCTCTGGTGCAGAACACCGGTCGCCCATGTTGGTGATGGCCAGGTCCAATATGTTGTCACCTCTGGTGGGGGTGTTGACCAGTTGATCCAGGGCATTTGAGTTTATAAATTCTAGGAAATGTTGGGCAAGGGAGTTAGTACTTGAGTAGTTCTCCCAGTTAATGTTTGGGTAATTGAAATCACCCAATATCAGGGTGTTTGGTAGGACCTTATGTTTCCCAGTGTTTCCAGAAATGTGGAATTGGGGTCCTGGGACATGGTGGGCGATCTGTAGCAAGCTACAATGTGAATTGCAGTTCTGCCCATTGTTAATTGCACGTGGATGATCTCTGAAGCATCGTGCTGTGCCACTAACCTGGAGGTATGGGTATCCTTGATGAATATGGATACGCCCCTGCCTTTTGTATTTCGGTCTGGGTTCTGTGGCCGAAATATATGGTATGAGTTGTAGCCTGGTAATGCTGAGGTGCTCTTTGGAGCCTTAAACCATGTTTCTGTTACTGCGCATATATCAGTTTTCTCCATACTGAGGAGTGCCTTGAGTGCATGCATTCTGAGGTTTAGACTTCTGGCATTGAGTAGCATTACCCTCAGTTTTTTGTTACTTGTGCTGTTTATGGAGATGGGTTTGTCTTTTGAGCCTTGCCAAAAAAAGGCACTATGTGGGTGGCAAGAGCCTTGGCCAGTATTTGATAGCCTAAGGGTGACAGGTGCAAGCTGTCTCTAGCGAAGCAGCGTGGCTTGTCGAGCATGTCATCCCAGGCTGACAGACACTGGATCCCCTTTGAATGATACCAGAAACTTAGTCAATTGTTGAAATTGATAATTTTTTCTTTATACCGTTGTATCATTCTTGGTGAGGGCAGGATGCTACTCAGGGTCAGGGTCATACCGGCCTGGGCTACATGATCATGTCTTTTTTCATGTAGTCCAGGGAGGTACAGCGCAGGTCATTCTCACCAACATGGACAATGACAGAGTTGTATTTGTACTTGTTCTGGTGTCACCTGAGTGTTTGTGTTATGTGGCAGATCCTGGCAACCGACAGGCAGCTAACAGTAACCTTCTCCATGTTCAGCCTAGTGAATGAGACGTAAGTGCGCCTGACTATAGAATCACCTATTACTAATGTGTTGGGTACGTTATTTTTCCGTAAGGGCTGTGATTGTGTGGCACACTGGTTTTATGAAGTATGTGTTTCATGGTTTGTGTTGGGGGGGGTTGAGGTTGCTTGGATGTCTGCTTTGGAGGTCTCTTTTGCTTTTGCAGATTTTTATTTAGAGCTTCCGTGTATGTTTTTGTGTATTTATGTGTGTTTTTTTGCCAATGCTGGTTTCATAGGTCTATGTGAGACTGGTGGTGTGATGCAAGTAATTCCCTTCTCCTCTTGACTGTCTGGTCCAGTCTTGGGTTGAGAGAGCTTAGCCTCCAGTTTGCCTGTATAATTGCATCTCTTGCATGTATTAGTGTTTGGTGGTAAGAGGAGAGGGTTGTCTGTGTACATGAGGCAGTTATAACATTGCCTCAAAATGCCCAGATTCACCAGTTGGACCAGAGAGTACGCCTGAAACTGCCTTTTGGACATGCCTGGATAGGTACAGTGAATTGTTTTACTGATTGGCTGGTAAGGTCAAACAGAGAGCCTTGTCCTTCTCTACAGTATAGGGGGGGGTCTAGTGCTAAGGTTTATTAGTGCTTGCTATGAGTTTTGAGCAAGTGCCAGGCTGAGAAGTGAATGGATTGAGGGCTTACATTGAAAGTTTGTCTAGTTCCAAGGGAAAAATTGAAGAGTAGACTTTGTGGAGCCAGGAATAGTTATACCCTAGCTAACCGGCACTGCCCGGTGTGCAAAACCACGCTAATGCGGGTTTCATAGCAGGGAAATGAAAGAGAAATTAGCCCAAAATGGCCAATGAACTACTAATTTCTGGGCTGAAACCACTCCTCCAAGGACAGATAGGCTGCTCAAAGCTCCCCTCTCTCACAGGTGAACAGAGAAACATCCTTCTATCCAAGTAAGGTATGGGGAAACACAAAAACTTGTAACACAGCCCTGAATTCAGCACAAACCTGAAAACTGGACTATACTAACTTAGAAAGGTGGAAAAATAAGTATATATTTTTTTCAGAAAATAAAGAAGATACAATAAAAAAAAAAATTTTATTTATTTTATTTTTATTTATTTTACATTTGTTGACCGGGCAAGTCTGGCTGGATAACAAGTCCATTTTCAGCAGAGGCCCGAGGAGAAAAGCTCCACTATCTACTAGTACATTACATAAGAAATATATTGCTAAAGAAAATACAACTTATAAGGATTAATAACACTGCAAGAGAGGTATTAAACAGTAATGTAACAATTTTTTTAAAAAAGAAATGTACTGTTCTTCAATTCCAACAATTTTACAGAAAAAGTGTATAATACTTATAGTTCTAATAGTAGTAGAATCAGAACAGGAGTTGGAGTAGAGAGGAAAGGAGTAGAGGAGTAAAAGAGTAACAAATAAGATAAATTAGTCAGGTGTACTGCAGGAACAGAGCCAGTGGTTTTGGAAGTACAGTTTAATTTTCTGTTTGAAAAGAGGCAAAGATGTGGTCAGAGTTATGTCACTAGGTAGAAGATTCCAGTTTCTACCTACTATATTAGTGAAAAGACAGTCACCAGCAAATTTAAATACACAGAAATGGCTAACAGTTAAACAGGTAATTTAAACACAGAATCGTCTTTGTTAAAGTGCAGGCAGTAAAATAAGTACAATATGTAGCTGAAACAAGCTTTTTAAATCACAGAAACTCTAAAAAATCTGTGTTTTAGGCGGAATTAGCTAAAGGCAGCAAGAAAATGCAGAAAAACAGTACTTAATAACTCCAAAATCTCTCTTTTGTCTCTCTGCTGCTGTAGAACTCTGCAGGGCACCAGGCAGGAGCTTTCTGAGCTGTGTACAAGCACAAAGACCTTGCAAATGCGGGTTTTATAGCAGGGAAATGAAAGAGATATAAATTAGCCCAAAATGGCCAATAAACTACTAACTTCTGGGCTGAAACAACTCCTCCAGGAACTGATAGGCTACTCAAACCTCCCCTTTCTCACAGGTGAACAGAGAAACTTCCTTCTATCAAGTAAGGTATGGGCAAACACAGAAACTTGTAATATAGCCCTGAATTCAGTACTAACCTGAAAACTGGACTATAGTAGCTTAGAAAGGCAGGAAAACAAGTATATATTTTTTTTTTCAGAAAATAACTTGGATTCAATACAAAAAATACACTTTAAATGCACAGAAATGGCTATCACACTTGAGTGTGCAGCCTACAACAGTTAAACAGGTAATTTAAACACAAAAACAACCTTGTTAAAGTGCAGGCAGTAAAACAAGTACAATATGTTGCTGAAACAAGCTTTTTAAAACACAGAAACTCTAAAGAAAATCAGCATTTTAGGCAGATTTAGCTAAAGGCAGCAAGAAAATGCAGAAACATTATACTTAATCACTCCAAAGTCTCTCTTTTGTCTTTCTGTTACTGTAGAACTCTGCAGGGCACCAGGCAGTGTGCTTTATTTGGTAATTTTTGTGCAGCTGTGTTTCTTTTGCTTTCACTCTAGGTGTTGTTAAAATTTAATTGCATTTCCTATTGTAGGTATAATTGCTGATATGATCATTTTAGTCTTACACACCTGCTTGCTTGTGATTCTAATAAATGTTATGATGTTTGGCTTATTCTGACAACTTCTGAACCCTGGAACTGTGTGACACCCTCCCCGCATATCAATTGAAAGTCATTGTTTTGATGGCCCAAATGCAAATGGTTAATCAAGGAACAAAGGGCAATCATTATGCAAATGGCTAATGCTTTTTTATACTGTTTTAAATTCTGAATGGTGGAATTGTTGTTAATTTATTTTCCTTATGTCAAATGTCATTACAGGAAGGCTTCTGTAAAGTCACAGTAGTATTCAGAATTAACATTCACAACTGCATTACTGTTGGTGATGGTATGAAAGACATGCATCGCCATTATATTTATTGATTGATTGATTTTTTTTGTGCCTTTCTTATTGACTATTTAACTGCAGGAGGATATCCCAGAGGAAGAGGTAAAATCAAACCCTGGAGTGGTCCCTTCTGGCAAAATTGGAAAAATTTTTGAGGCAAGGATCACTACCATACCTCTCAAGTGTACGTCATTATGAGGAATGTACCTCATTTGGGGTCTTAAAAAATGTTCCTCAGAGTTCCTCAATGTTCCACATTGAAAGACTCTGTCACACTTTCAGTATTAGGAATTTTTTAAGTGAAATCCATGGTAAATAGAAATGAATCATATTAATTCATTAAAAGATCTTCTTTATAAGTTAAACCAGCATATTTTAACCATCCTGCGGCCTTCCTAGTTAAAGTTGTTAGTAAGCCATTAGTATGTGTTCCATATTTTGCCCATTTGTTCCACATTATGAGGGCTAGTGTTCCTCATTTTGGAGATGGAAGGTTGAGAGCTATGATCACTACTGCTCTGATCCTGTCCTGGCACTGTGATCTTTCTTTTTTTCTGGCACCTCCTTTAAATTTGGAAAACATTGCTGATTGCGTTTTATAAAGTAAATACTTTGTTTGAGTTTTCAAGAATGGCTTTTTGATTGCTGTCAAATCTGATTGCTATTAATATCATCTTTGTGGTCAAAGCAATATCCTGAATTAGAATTTCCATTAAATATTCAGCTAATGTAAACAGCCTGACTGAAATAAATGAAAAATAAAATCTGTTTTGCTTGCTTAAAGGCCTGCAAAACAATGTATGGTTAGCGGAAGATTCAAAACAATTTAGATAGAATAAATAATCTGTTGATCAGATGAAAACACCGTAACCAGCCTTGAGTATAGGATCCACTCACTATAGTGTGTGCACTGCTGAGCACCAATATGCAAATCTGAACAACATCCCCTATAATAAAAAGAAGATCTCTCTAGTGTCTATGTCAGCCAGGCACACAGCATGTGAAACTGTTCCATCTCCCAACAAGCAGACGGAGAAGTTTCACGTGTGATCTTAGCCTGCTGCATGCCTGCCTGACATAGACTCGAGAGAAAGCATTTCCATTATAGGGGATGTTGTTCGGATAGGCATATTGGTGCACATCAGTGTACATACTGAGGTCAGTGGGGCCTATACCCAAGGTTGGTTATGGCATTTTCATATGGTTATCAGTCATTTGTATACCATTTGCTGTCTTTTGTGTTGGTTCATAGAATAAAAAAATCTGTTTACCTGAAGGGAGTCAGGCTTCCTGAATTACTGCACTTTTTAAGCCAATCCTGTTATTGGGAAGGTGATATAATATATGTTCATAGGTAAGTACTAGGCTAGCTGCCCTTGTGGGCCATTTTAAGCGTAGCCATTTTCCCTTTTTTGTGCTTGAAATAACCTATCCCATCTGGTTACAGATTGTCTTTACTGATCTCATGGTCGATAATTATATATTACCCCTAATGAGAATAACTGGAATCATATCATAGATAATTTTAAGAGACCCATGCATCAGATAAAGCATTTAGGAGCTGCCTCTGTCCATTAGCAGTCCAGGGGGCAGTCCTGGGGTAAATTATCTGTTTCCTCTCCATAGATCTAAGTTGCTGTTAAATATGGACTGGGATGAACTTTGTTTTATTTGAAGGGGAGTTTGTTCCGCAGCAGTGGTATCTTCTGTGAGTTGTACCTGTCCCTCCAAGCTGCTCTGTTGCAGTTATAGAAGAAGACTAAATTCCTATACTCAGTATTTCTGTTGCCACTTAACTTGATGATGTGCAGTATATTCATCTGTAATGGGACAGAGGATGCTTTGTATGCTAGACCTAGGTCACCTCTTGGCATTCTGTAGGATACTGAGTGTAATGCCAGGGCTTTGAGTCTGTCTATGTAGGACATGTTGTTTAGGCCTTATATCCTTTTAGTTAGGTATCAGTGTGGATATTCCAGTTGTTGCATCTGTCTGAATAGATACATGCCAAATTGGATATTATATTCAGTGACTGGCCTAATGAGGGCTGAGTAAAAGGGGACAATGACATCATTACATCTAGACATAATACACTTATTTATAAGCTGTGCAATATAGAAGGACTTTCTTATGCCAATAGACACATGTTGGCCAAAAGTTAGGTAACTGTCCACATAAGTTCCCAAATTCAGAACAACTCAGACAACTCTTACACTTATACTGCCAATGAGGTATTTCCCTGTGTAGCTGACTTCACAAAGGATGCATTAATGCGTTTTTGGCATTTAGTTCCCGTCCATGATTTTGGCACCAGTTTCCTATTTGAGACAAACCTTCTTGCAGAATGGCTAAGTCATTTTCAGATTCAATGACTGCACCTTGCTTCCAGTCATCTGCAAATTTAATTAGCCAGAGCCCTTTGTATTGGCTCTTACTTCAGAAAAGTAGATGCCAAACAGGAGAGGTCCCAGCTCAGAACCCTGGGGACTCCACTGGTAATTGATCTCATTTTGGAGATAACTTCCTCTATGTTATTATCTATGTCCAATTTGTGAACCATTTGTCAATCCAGCGGATGCCATAGGGGGCGTATTCCAGTTTATTTAACTTTTCCACTATGTCTGGGAGGGGAACTGTGCCAAAAACTTTGGTCAGGTTGAGGTGTATGGTTTGTACCATTTTGCCTTCATCCATTGCTTTGCTGATCTTTTCAAAAAAATCCATTAGGTTGAGTAAGCATGGCCTTCCCCTGACAAATCGAAACCGAGACGGGTTCCTATGTCTATGACATTCCTATGTCCTGATTGATTAATTCCATGATATGTCTTTCCATGGCCTTGAATATGAGGCTGGTAGTACTTATTGGTTTGTAATTACCTGGATCTGTGGAAGGTCCTCCCATCTTCCCTTATGCAGGGAAACGGTTGTATTTGCTCTCCATTCAGTTGCTATAAAACCTGTAATGTATATTATCAGTGTCACCTGAGGGTAGAGTCATTATTACTAAGGGGACTACTAAAGTTTTTTTATACTATTAGTTGCTTGCTATGGTTGAAATTAATCATTCTCTGCTTTTGTGACAAAGCTTGAAATTTGAAATCTCCAAGATTGCATGTGATTCCATTTACCTGCGTGTAGCTGCAGTGTAATTCCTAATTCAGAACTGGACAGGGTTGGTTCCGAATTTGTAAGAGACTACAACAATGTTCAAGGTCTTCAAGAACTGTGTGATACACTTAGTCTAGTGAAACTCTGAGTAACTGCCCCTGATAGACCTAGCCAGCATATCTCTAAAGCACTGCACCATAATGTGTGGTACAGTCTAGACATGACTTTTTTCTCTTGATTTTAGAGCCATATTTGCTTAGCATACATGTTGTTAAACCTTATCCTATCAGACTTGCAGATCCTTCCCTAGTTTTATTTAAACACTCTTCTTTGGGAACTGAGGCAGAGATACATCTTGGAGAATTTCTTTTTCTGTTCTAAAAATACATTTAAATAATGATTGTGATATATCATTTAGTCTGTTGTCACATTAACAACAGTAATAAGCAAAGTGTTTAGCAGTTAAAGAATTTTAAAAGTTGAGAATGGCATGATTAACCACAGTAAGATGTAAAAATAATAGAGACAAAAGTCATGCTAGAAGAAACACTGGAGTTACAACAGCACAGCAATAAGAACTTCTCTTATCTTTGAGAAAAACTTGATAATCTTATGGGTAAGACAGACAAATGCCACACTAAACCTCATTATTTTAAAAATGTATTTAGATGATATGATGAATTGCCTGTTGGAATCCTGGTTAAACGATCAGATTATGAAGATAGAAACTGTCATATACTTTATAAAAATCCATTCACTCCACAGTCAGCTTATATATCTTAGGGCTATTGAAGGTGAATTTGCAGAATACTAAAACATATGCCGTGCTGCTTTCCACTGAAAGAATATAGATGTTGATACTAAATCTTTTTCTAATAGTCTCAGACCACACTGGCTTATGTACAAAGGGGTCCAAATGAAGAGATGATAAAATCATCAAGAAAAGGAGAGTAGTACTGCTGGAAATTAATTCAGCCTTAAGTCGTGATGAGTACCTTCACATGGTCAACCCTGTTTTCGCAAAATCTCAGCAAGACAGCACAAATATATAGACTGTATTTTATATAGCATATATGATGGGCAGATGTAGGATAAGAAATAAAAAAAAAGGCAGCTGAGTGCACAAGTCCCAAGAAATAAGTGTGCCTGAGCTTGGTATGTGCATTGTTGCATGGGCTGTATCCTTACAACACAAAAACATTTCTACAATGTGGTTTGGCCAGGCTCATGAGAGGATGGCCCCCACATTTTAGAAGGTAGTAATAGTTCTCAAAACTGACAGGCTAAAACAAGAACCCTAAAGATGATAGAGTAGACTATTGGAGATAAGGAAGACATTATGTATTCTTAACATTATGTAAGCAGCCCAAAATTTCCAGGTAGAAGATATTCAAAAAGATTAAGAGAAAAATTAGAGGAAAGAAAAATACTTGCACAAGAAAAACTGTCAAAAGCTTCAAATGCAAACTTGTATTCATTAATACAATAGATCCATGAAAAACAATACACTGTATAGACAAAGAAACATTGGGCAGCTTGGAAAAAGAAGCTACAGAGGAAGTGCAAAAATATAAAGAGCAAAACCTAGAGATTTTTGAAAGTTCTAAAAAAGAAGCATGAATATGGGAAAGAAAAGAAATCTGCTATGGTACAGTATTTTTGCAAAGTAGAAAACTAAACTAATCAATACAAAAGAAAAACAGCTCCAAAGATATTTGAAGAAAAGTACAGACAAAAGCACCCAGGTATGGAAAATTTCACAAAACAAAAAATAGGATCACAAAGGTGGAACATAGAACAGATAATTAGTAATGTAGAAGTTAAACAAATATAAGCTCAAGTTATGGAATACCTGCAAATTGAAGGATTTAGTGTAGAAAGTCTAACACAGGTCATGTTGCAGCATGATGGAGCAATGGTCCCCAAAGTAAGGAGAAACAGGTGGTACAGGACACATTTGAAGAAGGAGATATGGACATGGGAAAGAAAAAGAGATTTAATATAGTGCAATATTTAGGTAAAGGAGAAAGCACAACTAATCAATACAAAAAAGCAGCACCAAAGATATTTCAAGAGAAATACAGGGGAAAGGCCTTCATAGGATCATAAGCAGTTATTAGGCTATTGGCCCTGAGGCCCTTATAAGCCTAGCCTAGAATTTAACCCATGTTCTGACAAGTCAGTACCTGATGTCTCTGTCCAACAGGAACACAGGTGGAATACTAGGGTGTTTTTTCTGTTCCCAATCCAGTTATCTAGATTGCACTTAAAAAGGGTTAATGAGGTACTCTGCTTGACCTAGAGTGGGAGTCTATTTCACAGAAGGGGGAGTCTCTGGGACATAAATCTGTCCTGACAAAGAAGTCCTATTGATGTCACAGACCAGGTTGAGGTCACACGTGTGGTTACTTGAGTGGAGCTTGACTTGCGGATATGCAGCAGTCCCATCAAGGCGGGGTCTGAGATTCCTTTGTATGCCAGAGAGAGGTCACCTCTGAGGAGGCTGTATGAGACTGAGTAGAGGGACAGGGCTTTTATCCTATCTGTGTATGGTAAATGTTCGAGGCCCTGGATTCTGCTGGTGAGGAAACTCTGTGGTCTCTCCAGCTGATGCATGTGCTTTGTGAGGTACATACTGAAAGGGGCATTGTCCTCAATAATGGGTCTTATGAGGGAAGAATACAGGGATGTTATGACCTCCTTGTCCCTGGATGAGGTACCCTTACTAATGAGGTGGGCCATGTAGAAAGCTTTTGGTACAACCGAGGCAATATGGTAGTCAAAAGTCAGTTTGCTTTCAACCAGAGTGCCCTAATCCCTCACAACTGATCACATGCTTAGGACCTTGTTATTAATGTGATAATTTGTGGAAATGTCACTCTCCCCAGAGGGGATGATGATGCATTTTTTGGCTTTCACTTTGAGGCCATGTTTCTGGCACCAGTCATTTGTTTGGGTGAGACCCTCTTGGAGGATGCCCACATCACTAGGGGAATTGATGACAGTGCCCAACTTGCAGTCATCTGCAAACCTGGTCAGCCATAGCCCACCTGTTTTGGCCTGCATCTCAGAAAAGTATATCCCAAACAACAGAGGCCCCAAGACTGATCTCTGGGGTACACCGCTCATTAAGGGGCGACTGTTTGAGGTGGCTTCTCCTGTTTTGACTAGGCGGGTTCTGTGAATAAGCCAGTTTGCTGCACTGATGCCTGGTTGAGAGAGTTTATGTATTATACCTGAGTGGGAAATAGTATTGAAGGCTTTGGGCAGGTCAAGGTAGGCAGTGTGCACTGTCTTCTCTTCGTCCATGACTTTGGTGACTGTCTCAAAGAAGTTGACCAAATTTAATACGCATGATCTCCCCTTGATGAAACCAAACAGTGTGGGATTGAGTATTTGGAAGTTGCCAATGTCCTTGTTAATGAGGTGTATGATAATCCATTCCATGCCCTTGCAGATAAGGCTAGTTAGGCTGATGGGCTTTGTGCAAAGGAATGACAGTGGCTGTCTTCCACTTGGCTGAGATGAAGCTGGTACTCAGGCTTTGGTTGAATAGGGTGCCTAATTGTACTGCAAGTTCCTGCCTGAGTTTGTGTAGGATGCAGCCTGGGATGCTATCGGGTCCCATGGAGGCTGTATTTTTTTTCCTTTGAGAGGGCAGTGATGACTTGCTCCCTAGAGATAAGGAGGAGGGGTGCAGGTGCTGGGGATCTCCTGATTTATTGATGAGGGGAGAGAGAAGGGTGAAATTTTCACTGAAACTGTCTGCCAGCAGGTTCGCTATATATCTATGTTGTTTGTTTATGTGGTGTTCTTCACCACCAGTTCTGCAGATCTGAGTGCTTCCTTTGAAATTACAGACATATTTGAAGAAGGCCTTATGATTGTCTTTAGTAGATGTGGCCAGTTTGGACTTGAAGTTTGCTTAGGAGGATTAAACTAGTGCTCTTATTTGATTGTTCTGGATAAGGAGAGATTGCTTTCAGTTGGGCACCTGCTCCTTCTTGGTCCTGGACAGCATTTTTTTCCTTTTATTGTAGAGTTTATTTATTGCAGATATCCACCAGACATATCTACCCTTCCTTGAACAGGATGATTTTGTCCTGTCAGGTATTCCTGATTCCATGCAGCTATATAAATGTTCATATAGTACTGTGGTATATGTTTGGACTGGTCTATATTATAACATCGAAGTCTTAAAACTTCGAATGTTATAATATCTAACCTTATGCACTGAACACTGAAAATATCGAAGCTGCAAAATATCGAATACTTTCCTAGGGAAAGTATTCGGTGGGCCATTTCTGCAGCTTCGCTATTTCCTCGACTGTGGAGCGAAGGTTATGGACCGGGTTAAGGTAAGTGTGTGAACAGATCGGGTTAAGGTGAGTGTGTAATAGTTAGAGACCTTAGGGTTAGGGAGCGGGAAAGGTGAGTGTGCAATAGAGACCTTAGTGTTATGGAGTTGGTAAGGTGAGTGTGCAGTAGGGACCTTAGGGTTAGGGAGCGGGTAAGGTGAGTGTGCAGTAGTTACGGACCTTAGGGTTAAGGTTGTGTTAAGCTAAGTGGATAGCTAGTAATGTATGCATGTTTTATTGTAGGGTTTTGTGAAGTGTATGTGCATGGATTAGTTATTTTGGTGTGCTTTTGTTGTGTGTATGTTTGTCGGAACAGCAAATTTTTTCCCTGGGAAAAAATTTGCTATTTTGAGTGTTCAATGTTATAGTCTTTCGATCAAAATAGTTCGATATTATAACATTCAAATTTTTAAGACTTCAATGTTATAATATAGACCTGTTTGGACATATATGCCAGTTACTACAGAGGAGTAGAAGGCTGTGAAGCTGTTTATACCTTCCCTGAGGAGGTTGTAATCAGCTTTGGAGAAGTTTTTTTTTTGTTTGACCCTAGCTGAGGGGGGGGGGGGGGTTGGGGGAGATGGTGACTCTGAATGTGACTGCTTTGCGGTTAGTTCTTACCAGGGAGGATGACAGTGTAGGGATGCTGCAGTGGTTACTCATGTTGGTTAATAGCAAGTGCAAGATATTATCACCTCTTGTGGGGGTTTCAGCCAGCTGGTCCAGGGCATTTGCACTGACAAAATCAAGGAATCTCTGGGCATTTGTGTGTGGCATGAGTAGTTCTTCCAATATGTCACAGGAAGATGCTCTAGAACTTTCTGTACAATGCCTGCAGGAGCCAGGGAGCAAATAATGTGCCCTAAGAATAGAGGAAAATAATCTAAGGGAAGAGTTGCTTGATTTAGTAGAGATGCCTAGACATACTAAAAACCTGCAAGCTATCCTATAAACTATAGAACAGCAACTTGCCTTCTGATGATGTATAAACTATATACTGGAATTGATACCAACAGAGTTTATAGTCATTTAGAAGAAAACTCAAGTCATGACAATAGAACAGAGAGGTAATCAAAAAAATCATATGGAACAAAGCATTATTTATTGTTAAATAAAGTCACAGTGGAGAATTATAAAAAGGAAAAAGGGAAAGTATTGCATGGCTAGATTACTAAAAAATTTGAAAGCATCCCACATTCATTGATAACCATGAAATATTGCAAACCACTTTGCACCTAAGCCATGATAAAGGACAAATTATTCTCCCAGGGGTAAAAAATCAGTGGGGGGATATTCTGGGGTGAAGATTTATCGCTGTTGCTCATTTGTCTTTACCCATAACACATTAAGCTGTCTACTTAACAGATAGGTCATGGTTACAGTTTGGCTCCAAAAAACAACCAAATGTAAAAGACCTCTTATCATCTTTTCATGGATAATTTAAAACTGTGTAGTTCATCAGATGAGGAGCTGAAAGCAACACAGAAAGTGCTTAAATCTTTCTCAGATGTTATGATAATGTCATTTAGTCTTAATAAATGTGCAAAAGCAACATTTAAAGCAAGAAAGCTGCAGCAGAAATAAAATATCAGTCTGGGACAGTAATGTGATCTAAAAGAACTTGAGCAGGAGGGAATGTATAAATATTTGGGAATTGATGAAGGATCAACAGTAAAACGTGAACAAAACTCAGTCAGGAATGGTTTAGAAGACTAAAATTAAAAGGCAGGAAATGGACAATTTATGTAATATTTCTTAGGTTATATGATATATAACAATATATGTGAAATATAATGTTTGCTATATTAATATAGTTTGATTACTTTTATACGAATGCAAATTTGCCTATGTCACAAGTGATAATTCAATAAAGTTGTTTGAAAAAAAATACTGAAGACAGCCCTGACATCAAGGAACAAAGTTCAGGCTATAAACCAATTTGCTCTTCCTGTTCTAAGTTACAGTTTTGCAGTGACTGATTGGCCCCAAAAGATATTGGATCAGTTGGACTGGAAAATAAGAAAAATGTTTCATGCTTTTCAAATGATGAATAGAAAACAGTGTATACCAAAGTTATATATTCCATGTTTTCTGTTCAAATAATTGTATTGAAAACGATTTTTACAAACAATAGTTAATGGATTTTGTAAATCAAATATTTAAGTTAAGTAACTATTTACAAATGTACATAGGCCTCAAGTCAATTGTATATAAGAAGTCCAAATCATTATTGCATATACAGACGCTATACATTATTAAACAAACAATTGGACAAATAAATTATGATTCCTTGTGACTTCTCTTCTTATGTAGGTTAATTTGTGGCCATCTTGAGTGTCTCATTTAGGGAGAGAACTTTCTCCCAAGGATTGTTGGTCCATTTCCTAGGAAAGATTCTCATTTCCTTAACTTTGATTTCTAACAAAGCTACCTCTTTCAATAGAGTAAAAAAATCCTCGGAAGTTGGGCTGATAGTTGAGTTCCATTTCCTTGTGATACATTTTTTTGATACTGCCAGTATAGTCTAAAGAAGATACCAGTCTTTCCTTTTCATTGCAGTGGCTTCATATATATTCAGGAGAACTAATAACTTTGACAAAATAAAATAATTAGTATAAATGGCTTGCAAATATTCACCAATATCTTCCCAAAATTTCTTTATATAAGAACATTCATACATAATATGAGACCAATCTGCATTGCATTTTAATGAACACCTCCAACATAATGTTTCATTCATGTTATTAAATTTAGCTATTTTACTTGGAGTGTAAAAGGCTCTGTGAAGGAGCTTCCATGCAAAGATTTTCCAACATTGTATATTTGAGGTTAACTTTATAGAATATAATATATATTTTTTTGGTCTCATTTGATAGCAATAATGTATGATCTTTAGTGATGAAATTCCAAAATTTCTGATTAGCTTTTGTTTTATAGTTGATGATAATTTTATATAAGTTTGAAATTAAATTTGTCCATTTAAACTCTCTATATATTATTCCATATAAATGAAATATAAATTTGGGCATGGAACTAAATGAGGAATTATCTATTGTTCTACATAAATCTTTTGCATAAGCTATTAGTGTATTGAGAGCTAGCCAGTCAGTGCTTGATAAATTAAATGTGTTAATTAATTGATTCATATCTGAGACTATTAGATTTTCCATACATTGTTACCAACATATGAAGTTGTTTCTTCTCCATGAGTTAAGGGTATCTGTAGGAATGTTGTTGAACATTTTTTTGTAATTTTAAATGGAGTTAATAACTGGAACCATAATTTAATATCAACATTATTATTAACAAAACTCCGAAAAGTATTGTAAATGTAATTTATATAATTTAGATTAGTAGGTTTGGTGCAGTTGTATTGCAAGTTAACACAAATAAAGCACCAGAGTTTATTATTCTGATCATTTAGTTGTATATTTTATGCTAATTTACATTCCTCTTGAAAAATAACAGTATGTAATGTTTTCCATGCTGAGGAAAATTTTGGATCTATCCAATTTACTATCGTTTTAAAAATGGATGCTTTGATATAAGTTCCTAAATCAGGAAAGTTAATACCTCCCATTTCCCAGGGCCTAATATGGTTCAGATACGCTATTCTGTTTTTTTTTTTGGGGGGGTGGGTACCAAAGGAAACTTATAATGATTCTATTTAAATCTTTTAAGATTTTTTTGCTAGGAATTATAGGGATAGCTTGTGTAATGTAGTTTACCTTTGGGAGAATGACCATTTTTATTAACTGTAATCTATCTTCAAAGGTTAAATACAGCTTACTCCATTTTCCATTTTCCTATTGATAATTTTAGGGTATTCAGAATTTTGTTGTAATTTGTAGATAAAGTTAGTTCTAGGTTTTCACACAAAAGAATCCCTAAATAATCTAAAGAGGAAACTTGTTTATTAAGTATTTGATTTATGTTAGTATTTGATTAATTTTTATTATTTAATAGTAGGTGATTCGATTTATAAGCATTAATTTTTAGCCCTGAGATCTGATGAAATTTCTCAGCAATAGAGTTTAATTCACATAGAGACTCATCTGAGTTTGACAAGGTAAGTAAAATATCATCAGCAAATAACATTATTTTGCAGTTAAATTTATTATAAATGTTAATGCCTTTAATTTTGGGATTTGAACGAATCTCAGAGGAAAAAAGTTCAATTGCTAGGGCAAATAAAATTGGAGACATGGGGCATCCTTGTTTGGTACCCTTAATAATTTTAGTTGCTTCCGATGTGAATGGACCTAATTTTACATATGCCAGGTTGTCTCTATATATATTCTTTATTAGAGTGATGAGTTGTGTAGGAAAATTATAAATTTGTAAAACTTTGAATAGGTAATTCCAATTTAATTAATCAAATGCTTTTTCAATATCTATTGTGACTATTAGTGCTTCAGCTTTGTTTTTATTTAAATTATCTATAGTGGTTAAGATTCTATGTATGTTATCATGGGTGCGTCTGTTATAAATAAACCCTGTATGGTCATCACTAATGACTTTAGTTAGAGATTTTTTGATCCTATTGACCAGAATAGACATAAGAATTTTGTAGTCATTATTAAGGAGTGAAATAGGTCTATATGAGCTACATGAAGTGGGATTTTTATTTTCCTTAAAAATAGGTGTAGTCAATGAGTATCTCCATGATGGTGGAATTGTGCCTTGTGAATATGTTTTGTTTAGTGCCTTTTGTAGTATTGTTATGACAGATGATGGGAATAGTTTATACATTTCCATAATGATTCCATCTTTGCCTGGGGTTTTGTTATTTTTAACTCTTTTAATTTTGTCATTAATTTCTTCTATCATAATTTGTTTTTGAATATTCATGTTTATGCTCTCTGGTATTTTAATTAAATTTAAGTTAGCTACGCATAAGTTTGTATTGTTATGAAGTGGGTCATTATTGTTATAATGTTTTCTGAAATACAATTTAAAAGCATCCAAAATGTCACTTATATCTGAAACTTTTTTCTTGTTATCCCCTTCATGAGTTATATTTGCAATATTATTTGCATTGGAAGATCTTTTTAATCTCATAGCTAAATTATGCATATATTTGGGAGAGATTGAATAAGAATGTAATTTTCATTTTTCTAAGACCAAATTGGTTTTATGCAATAAGCTATCATTATAATTTTTATTTAATTTTTCAGTGTCCTTTTTTTTTTTACAACAGGGTCTTCTAAAAACTTTAGGTCAGTTCTATGATATGTTTTTGAATGTTAGTTAGCTCTGATTCCCATTCATTCGCTTTATTATTACACCAAGAAATAATTTTACCATAGAGATATGTCTTTAGAGAATCCCATAAAATAACTATATTTATGTCACTAGTATAGTTTGTATCCAATAAATATTTTATTTCCCAAATCTAACCATGGCTTAAACTCTTTTAATTTAGTAAAATATGCTGAAATTCTCTTGGTGATTATCAGTCTTTTGAAATCCGTTTGAATTCTAAGAATAAGCAAGTTATGGTCAGACGGGATTATAGAAAAATGCGATATTTTCATTTTTAAATCATGAGTTACATATATTTTATCAATTCTTGATTGAGTATTAAATCTATAGTCATTATGGGAGAATAGTAATGAGCTTTCATTCTTAAGACTAAATGAGTCTAATAACTGCAAGTTATCTATCCATTTTTTAAGAGTTCTCCCTGTAGATGTGATAAGAAAAGGTCTTTTGTTGGGTAGTCTCCTGGTTGTCTAAGATACAGTTAAAATCACCTCCCAAAATTAAGTTACCTTTAGATGTTGTGTTATTAAGTTCTATGTGTTTTTTAATAGTTCCTATACCTATACCCGGAAATCAATACAGGTTCACCAATGTCCAGATTCTATTACTATATCTTACTATTACTATTGATAAAAGGCCCTCTTTGTCTTCATAGTTAAATAAAACTTGCAGATTAATAATATTTTTCTTCCATAGTATTAATACCCCCCGTTTTTTTTACTATATGATGAATTAGATAGTTTTAGGAAATCACTTGGGTTCCAAGTGAAATTATCATTAACTTTAAAGTGAGTTTCCTGTAGAAAAAAACACCTGTGCTTTATTTATTTTTAGGTAATTAAGTAAGTTAGATATTTTCCTAGGATTATTTAAACCATTTACATTTAATGAGAGTAATACTGTGTCCATCTCATTAATTTGTACTTAAAGAGTTTTGATTGAAATGATGACTGTATATTTTGTCATTTATTTGTTGTATAATCTTTATATATGCATTGAATTCAGTGGTGAGGCTGTTACTTCCTTTTAAACTGTATAAAATAAAAATTGAATGAGGCCAGAAGAAAAAATCAACAAATGTGTAATAGTAGACCTTATACATGCATATAAACAAATATTTAAAATAATCTTTTAACAAACATGGAATGTATAACATTCCTAATCTGAGTGAACTAAGAATCTCAGACAGATTAACCTTTGTTGCAGAAATTGAACCAAACATTAATGAAAAATTAGAGGCTGCTTTGCATACTATTCTGAAGGTTGCAATTGATCAAGTCAAACATATGTGATTAATTCAGTCAATGTTATTTAGAGATGTGCTTGCTGTAGAGTAGCCTGGTGTAGATTTCAAGCAATTAAGTTTTATCATTTATTACATTATGTGCATTGATTCAGGTATAATTCCTTTTTAATAAAGTATTTATGTAACATAAGTAAATTATCATGTAATGTGTTCGATAATCCATTTCCTTTCCATCTTATATGAGTATCTATATAATGACCAGTTCATTTCATAACTGCCTTATAGAGCATACTTTAGTCAGTGTTGTGCAATTTGTTTACACTAGTAACAATTTAAAACTCAGAGAATTAAACAATTTCTAACACCTGTCATCGCTGTTATGGATTAGTTTAAATTTATGAACTACAAGTTCTGCATATATATGAATTCCAAAGCATATACAGTGCTGCTCAATGTTGTGCTATACAACAATTACACATGCAGAGCTCTATATCATGTTTGTTATGTAACCTTAAATTTCAGTAGAAAGTTTGTTTGTTATTAAATTACTAATAGCCTTAAAAATTCTATACCATATACCATATGTATGGTTGTCAGCATCTGATGAAGTCGAATGATTCTTTGACGAAAACGTACTTGTATATGGAAAAGACGTTAATGGTGTGCTTTCATTTCAGTGTTGTGGTTCAATAAAGAACTTATTTTTCAGTATATCCTGCTTCGTTTTTCCAGGCTTGTGGTTGTTGGTTATTAGTACATTTTGGTCTGGATTCTGCTTCGTTTTTGGTCTATTTACAGAAGTACTGTCGCTTTAAGGCCATAAGGAAGCGTAATGTGATTACACACTAGAATTGTGTGGTTGCGTCAACATCATCTCCGGTAGTAAGATAATCTGGACTTCAGTAATTTATGTTTGTTTTTTCACTGGCTATAATTTGCTAAATAAACAAAGAAAGGATTTGCTAATACAACACTTGTGTTAAAGGGGTTTTGTCGCATATCTTTAAGATGGAAGGTAGATGTTCAAACATACACTTTGTGATGACTTAAAACTGTGTTCCTAATACGTATATTAAATTAGAAAGTAAAATGACTTAACATTGATATATTGTGTTGTGTATAATGTGTTTTGGCACTTTATTTTATCAAACGAGCATTCTGCCTTTACGATAGTGTGCATAGTACACAAAGAGAGCTCGTGGACTAAGCAGTGAAGCTTCCCTATGTGTCTCATGTAACAAAAGCTTCTCTTCACTTTTTTGTGAGAAGCAGAACCTTTAAGTAAAATCTATAACAATATTTGACAAATAATTCAACAGGATCTATTCATTATCTAGGTTGAATTAATCCATGTTTCATTGCAAATTATTCAAATGAGTCAAACATATTTAAAACTTGCATGCCAGTAACGATCCTTGCCTATTAGATTTAAACACTTTTGTACAGTCAGTATTTATAGTATGTTACATTAATATTAAATATTTCCTCCCCAACCCACATTTTTATACTTCACCATCACACAATAAAGCAATCATTAAGTCTATTGTATGTGAATGGAGTATTCATATTACTGACAAATATTTTGTGAGTAGCTTGAAATTTAAATAGACAAATACATATTTGTTACCTTTAGCCTGAATTTTTAGTTTTAGTTGATTCTTTGAGAGAAGCAGTAGAAGGAATACTTTTTAAGTCAATTCTTTGCTTTTTTTTTCTTTACATCAATCCAATTATTTTTCTCAGGGGATCTTTTTAATGTTGTAGTAAGAGACCAGTCCATTTCTTCCGGAACTGTGACCAAATTATTGTTCTTTATGAAAGTTATTGCTTCTTCAATGTCATTAAATGTCCTTGTTTCATTTGAAGTGAAAATCCTTATTTTTGCAGGATATGCTAGTTGTGCTTTTATTTTATTTTGTTTGAGTAACTTTACCAGTGGACAGGCTTTCTTTCTCATTTCTAAGACTCTGGAGGAAAAGTCATTGTCAAGTTTAATTAGATTTTGCTTATACTTCAGAGGGGACTTTCTCCAAGCACATTTCAAAACAAGCTCTTTATCTAAATAAGAGAGAAATTTAACCACGACTGACCTGGGTGAGGATGTTGAAGATGTAGGAATGGGTTTCCCAATGGCTCGATGGGCTCTTTCTGTACCATAAGAGAAACCTTCTTTCAGTTCAAGGATGTCAGGTAACCATGAATTAAGGAAAGAAATTATGTCATCTCCTTCAGATTTTTCCGGTAAACCAAAGATTTTCACATTAGTCCTCCTTTCTCTATTTTCCATATCGTCCAGTTTGTTAATAACCCATTTATTTTGTTGCTGAAGAAAATCACCCTGGGTTTCCTCCTGTTTGAGCCTTCCGTCTGTATCAGATAAGGACTCTTCAATGTTTAATACTTTGACTTGCTGTTGCTGGAGAAGTTCTTTAAAAGTTTCAGTTTGAGTATGACAACTTTCTCTCAGGTTTTCTAAGTTGTCTTTAAAACTGTCCATTTTAATAGATAGTTCTTGTAAAGTTGAAGATATCAATTGAATTGCTTTCCTTAGAGTAGATTCTGCATGTCAGTTCTTTGAGCCACTCATCTTCCCAAATCAGCTTTATAACCTCCAGAGATTTCTAACAGGAAATTATTGAAGAAATTATTCCAAAAATGAAATACTAGTAATAAAAATACTAAGGAACAATAATTAACTGTTTTTCCCAAAATAAAAAAAATAATAATTTCCTGTTATTTAAAGTAGTTTAAAGGAGCTCTAAAAACTGCTGCTTTCAGAGTGCTATCTAGTTTCCGTCCCCCATTTTTCTACATTCTCATTTATTCCATGGTTTGATGCAAGTAAGGGGTTTGTTTGAAACTGATTAAAGGCAGTCCTCGGGTTCAGGATTGATCCGTGTTTTAGTTTGTTCTTAAGTCAAATTTGTATGCAAGTCGTACATATGGTCCTTATTAAATGTCACTTAGTCAAATATCTGTCTTAGTGTAGTATTTATTTTACTTTTCTTTGCATATAAAACAGTTTAGAAACACTTCCAAAAATCTTAAATATAATACTGTATACTGTAGCTTTGCTTCCTTACTTCTATGAGCTATGCTTCCTTACTTCCTGCTGGTTTAAGACGTCTTGTTATTAAATGCAGCGTTTATGAGGACTTCTTCACACCCACACATACATACACATACACACACACACACACACACACACACACACACACACACACACACACACAAAACATACCTCTCAACTGTACAGATTTCCGCTGAATGTCCAGATTTTTGCCTGAATAAGCGTACAGACAAGGGATCTGCTCTGATCTCCTCCACACACAGTTCCCCCTCCAGTTGCATATACTAAGGATTTTATTCATTCAGCAGCTTAGGTCCAAACGTACTAGTCAGGCAGGTGCCAGGGAGTGTGGAATGGATGACTGAGGAGGGTCTCCAGGCTGTAGTTAATGGCAGACAGCTGAGGTGAGAAACAAACTAACAAAAAGAACATTTCACACAGCTATCAGTGAACTGCTGTGTTCAAAACACATATTCAAATCCACTATCTCTGGCCAATCAACTAACTCCAGACAGCTCATCTCTGACTACCTCTATTTCTACCTTAACCCCCCCCCCCTCATTTCACCTTCAACCTGTCCCTACATCCCTTGTCTGTACGCTTATTCAGAAACTTAAACCAACCACCCCATCAACTGATCTACTACCTGCAGAAGATCTGCAAAAAGCTGCAAAAGTCATAGCCTGTCCCATCTCCATCCTGATTAACAGAACTATCACTGAGGGAACTATTCCATCTATCTGGAAAATCTCACATATTATCCCCCTGCATAAATTTGGTAACTCCAATGAATTATCAAACTATAGACCTATAGCTATATTATCTCCGCTGGCAAAAATCATGGAGAAATGCATTCATAGACAACTGCTAAACCACCTAATAGGTAACAACTTACTATCTAACTGCCAACGTGGCCTTAGGCCATTTCATAGTACCACCTCTGCACTTTTATCCTTCTCAGACTGTATTAACAAAAATCGCAGTAATAACACTCTATCCTCTGCCCTCTTTATTGATCTCTCTAAAGCCTTTATCATGGGTAACCACCAGTTCCTCTTACACATTCTCAAAATCCTGTCACTAGATGTGCTGGCTATACAATGGTTCCAATCCTACTTAAACAATAGGAAGCAGGCTGTACTGTGGGAGAATAAAGTACCTACTCACCTCCCCATTGCTCGCAGTGTCCCCCAAGGCTCCATATTAGGACCTCTCCTATTTTCTATTTTTATTAATGACCTACATTCTGTAATACCTCAAGCTGCCGGTATACAATACGCAGATGATTCCATGTTAATATGCTCAGCCACTTCTTCATCAGACCTTCAGACCCTCACCTAAAATCTGTTTAATACAGTTGAGAAATGGCTTCTACACCGCTGTCTCATCTTGAACCCCAAAAAAACAAAACTCCTACTCTTCACTCCCACCCGTTTGGCCTCCCCACTTAACTTTACTGTTACATCAAACAATGGTACTATCATATCTCCTGATTCATCTAGAAAACTTTTAGGGGTACTAATTGATAACCTTAACTTTGATACTCACATTAACAGTATTATAAAAACAGTCAACAAAAAACTAGGCTCCCTCTATAGAATAAAACCCTTTCTGACCCCATTAGCTAGGGCTACTAATAATATTGCCAGATTTGCAACAGGATCCCCTTTCAGAACCCATCACTGCATTACTCTGGAACAACTAGGATGGCTGGAGTTGCCAAATCTACTACTATTTAACCAGTTAACAGTTACCCACAAGATCCAGTATCAGCCTACTAATACGCCAATTCTTACCAAACTTTTCACCCCCTACAATAACCTTAAGACCCTGCGCTCATCTAACAAACTACTGGTACAAATAGGTAAAACCAACAATTTGGCTGGTGACACTTTGTTCTCTAATACTGTGGGCAAAACCTGGAACTCACTCCCCAGTGACCTGACCTCCCTTTCCTCAATAACACTGTTTAAAACCAAACTGAAACTATATCTTAAATCACACTGGTTATGTCCTTGTACAAACCCTAATTACCCATTTTATGTCAGGATACCTATCACTATACCTGTATATACTAGTTGCTGTTCTGTTAACAACTAAGAAAGTGTGCTCTAATATATTAATCGAATGTCATTATCAATATATTCTTATAACTATCCATATATGATATGTACTAAGATTATGTAAGCAGAAATGTACTGAAATGTAATGAATTGCTAAAATATGTAATGTACCAGTATCTGAAAAACTGTCATTTAAATAAATTATACTGTGTCTTTGAGGAGCTTTTCTCCCTGGGCCTCTGCTGAAAATGGACATATATCCAGCTGGACTAGCCCGGTCAAGAAATGTAAAATAAATAAATAAAAATTTCAGCCATTTATTTGACATATATATCATGAACCAGAATATGTAACCATTATTTGAAGAAAACAGCATACACAGCTCTCAGTGAACTGCTGTGCTCAAAAGACATATTCAAATCCACTAGCTTGACTCACTGAAGTACAACAAAACAAAAGACCTATATAATTCCTCAGGATAATAACTGATCACAAAATTCTACAGTCACACTCAAACACACACACAAACTTACATGTTTTAACATACACTGCTAACAACTTATAGTATCAACTAATGGTAGCAGGGTCACCCCAGACTTATTCCATTGAGACAGTTTTGGGGTTTACCAAAAGGTCAAGCTAATCCAAAAATCTCGGCTTTCTTTGGTTTTATCTCATAAGGCTCGCAGAATCAAGGCCAAACGGATAAGACACTCCAGTGTGGTTTCTATTTGTATGCCTTTGTGCTATGAAAAAATGACATTGATTTTAACTTAAGACCAACTCTTTTTACATTTCCTCTACAGTCAAAATATTAGATTATCCTAGAAGTGCACATTGGGATACTCTTAATGATCTCCCATTCATCTGCTGATATTCTATGAAGTATAGTTCCCTTTTTCCTATTTGCCATGTATTTTTTTTCCAAGCATCCTGCCTAAGGTAACTCTGCAGAATAATGGGTGAAGTTCTGATTATGACTCAGATGATTTGTGTTCATACAGTGCCCTGGGTGCTGAGGAGGACAGCTGGAAAAAAATGAGGAATGATGAAGCAGTGGTTGATGACCTGTCCTGGGTGGTATTGGAGTCTGGAGAGAGAGGGACACATCAGCCAAAAAGAAAGATGGTGGGACTACACGGATGGAAGTGGGTGACAATCCCTTACTCCATTCCATTGCATTCCACTCTATGGGACTTTGCAGGTATGCATGCATGGATTGGCAGGGCTTTAAATGAAAACATATCTGATGGCTGACTGATTAACAGCCATACAATGGTCATGCTCTTATGTGAACAAAGGGATTGAAGGAATGATATTGGCCATAGTGCCAATAATTTTGCTATCAGGTTATATTAAGGCAAGTAATGGAATGCGGTGATGTTGAATATATCAAGAAAAAAATGCATTTTGTCCCTTTATGAAGTGTGCTAGCTCTATAAAAAATATTTGGCCAAAAAAGTAAATAAATGATAATAATAACAACAAAGGCTGATACCTAAACATTCCAAAAGGCTAAATTAATTTAAACATATGGAGGGCCATATTCCAAGAGTGTTGCTCTCAGTGCAAGTGTGACCGGATTCTGAAATACTTGTTCTTGGTGTAAAATGACTTACTTCAATGTAAGGCCTAGCAGGCTTACTACAAGGACCAAATTAAAAAAAAAATTTGCGTTCAGGCTGCTCTCAGTCTAAGTGGTCATTTGCACTGAGATCAAATCCTTTGAAATCAGGGCCATAGACAATCCTGAAAAAGAAGCCTAGACATTTATCAAAGAAGTCAGTGAGTCATTACAACAGTATCAGAAATTACCATCTTATATTGCCCTAATAAACTCATACTATGAAAATACTTAACAGTTTGCAGCTGCAGAAAACAAACACGTTAATGTAAAAAACACAGACAGTTATGGTAGTTTAGTCATGCACTTCTAAATCCTATCTTCAGTACTTCACTATGGCCTCATATCCTACAATGTCTCCTAAATCAAAAATTGAGTATTTTATTTTCACCACCTTAGGCCTTGTTAAACTGTCCACTCCATTATCAATAAAAAAATAAGAACATTGCCTGCAGTAATATGAGAAGTAAACATGGTTTTAAATAATATTTTGCTTCATTGTGATTTATGTTCTACATCTTTGACAAAAAGGCAGGAGTTAGAGCTGGATGTGGCAGAGTTAAAGATGTTAAGATTTGCACTGGGTGTGACGAGGGTGGACAGGATAAGGAATAAGTATATTAGAGGGTCAGACAAGGTTGGAAGGTTTGGAGACAAAGCCAGAGAGTCAAGATTAAGTTGGTTTGGACCTGTGCTGAGGAGGGATGCTGAGTATATTGGGAAAAATATGTTAAGGATGAAGCTACCAGGTAACAGGAATAGAGGAAGGCCTAAGATAAGGTTTATGGATGTGGTGAGAGAGGACATGCAGGTGGTTGGTGTGACAGAGCAAGATGCAGAGGACAGTAAGAAATGGAAACAGATGATCCGCTGTGGCGACTCCTAACGGGAACAGCCGAAAGAAGATGATGATCTTGGGTACACCAGATATATGGCTTGCATATCCAAGTATGTGTTCAGCATATAATTACAGCATATTGGAATGTGAAGCCAGTGCTTGCAATGTCCTTTAGCACTTCAACAACAAATTAAAAATATATTTGCAGTTCTCACAAGGAAAAAAAAATCCATTTGCCACCATGAAGAAAGTTTTTAATGTGACAAATTAAGTAAATCATGAATATTTTACAGAATGTCATCTACTGAAAGTGGCAACTACTTCATGAATACAGTTGAGGAAAATGTCAATAAGGAGAAAGTAGAAATTGTTTCCCTGATGTGTAACAGACAGGATTTCCTAAATAAATATAGTCAAACATATTGATATAGACAAATGTGTTTTCACTCCCCCCAATTAGAAACATAAAGGTCTTGTGTCTTTCGGCTTTTTTCGGTTAGGGGTCGCCACAGCGGAACGCCAGTCCGCTAATGATTGGCAGTAGATTTTTACATGCCGAGTTGCTGGCCCTAATGCACAACCTTCAGCGAAGGTACACCCATTCATGCATGTCTCCACACAGAAGACGCTCTAGCTGAGAATCGAGCAGGATAACGTCTTATTGTGAGGTGACAATGCTACCGCAGCACCACCACCGCAGTCTAATTAGAAACATAAAGGTAAATAATAAAAATATGAATGTTATCTGCCTTTAATAAAAATAACACCAGCTTCAGTTACATGTGTAAATCTGAAAGAACTAACAAAAAAGATAATTAAACTACAAGTACTATTAAAATTTAGTGCAATCCTTGTTCTAAGTATGGTAATAATAATAGTAATAATAGTAATAACCGCAATAATAATATCCCCCATGCTATCAATTTTGGGCAATAATGGACTGATTGCCTGTTATGTTGGGACTTAGCACATCTAGGATATGCCAATTATTATTACTTGTTTAAGTTGCGTTTGCAAATGATTATGCTAAAGGTGGTAGAAAAACATGAGCATGAAAAGTTTATGTTTAGTTTAAACTAGCAGTAATGCCCAACATGGTGTGAGTTATTATGGAAATAATGGATTTTCCAGGGATGTTATGATTCCTGACACCACAGGTTTTCTTTTATTTACTGTCTAACCTTCATGAAGTGGCTGACTTGTTCTTCAGCTGGGATTATCTGAATATTGACACCTTCTGGGGAACATTCATTCTCCAATCAGGGTGGTGATGTACAGATAATTTATTCTCTAATGAGCATGAAAATAGCAATATTATGTATAAGCCAAAAGAAACAAGATAGGCAAGAGAAAGAAAATGGGTAACTACAAAATTGGTAATTAATTATAGCAAACAAAACTGAGTTTTTAAGAATGGAAGTGATACTTTAGTAGAGATTCACAGAAGGGAAGAAATGGAAGGCAAGGGAAGACAATAGATAAAAATGACAAAAAAGATGACAGGTAGATTAATAAACATAGGGGGCATTCATAATCTGGGAGTCCACAGCTACATAGCAGTTACATATCTGTTAAGAGAACCACTCTGCATATATGCAAACAAGCCAAGCACGGGCTTAATAAGGAAAAGTGAAGATATTTTGAAAAACACGCCTACTTATGCCAAAGGCATAAAGGACATAAAATTAAGCATTAAGTGCATGTGAAGTAACTACGTGAAAGCCATAGGCTTCATATTACTTCATATCTGTGCGGATATTTCAGATGGATGATGCTATGCACAGTCACAACTGAAACACCTAAGGCAAGCTTCAGACTGCGCAGATTTTGCTGCTAACGTATTAAAAAAATAAAGGCTTTTAACATTTTTTTATATATTTATTTTATTTTGACATTTGTTAACTGGGTATGTCCAACTGGGCATGAGCACTTTTTCAGCAGAGGCCCGGGGAGAACAGCTCCATACAGAAAGCAATATCAAGGCAGTAATAACAAAAATTCCAGAAAACTTCCAGTAGATGGCAGACACTAAAAGAGAAGTAACTATAGACACCAAGAAAACAAAATCTCAAATATAGTACAGAAGAAATCAATCAGCAAGCAATGCAGTGAATGACTATAGGAGACATATGGTAGTAATTATAGATTTATAAAAATCTCAACAATGCAGTAGAAAAATAGGACAAACTATAAGCTCTGAGTAAAGAAATATGACATATAAATACAAGTAAGTAGATAGCTCATGAAGGTGGTACATAGGAGGAATAGAAAGGACATTAAAGCAGTAGACTGAGTTTTTGTCTGTAGTACTGGGGGAGGTTTAAACAAGAATGAACATGTAAATAAGAATACTCAGGGGAATTAAAAGCATTGCACTAGTTTTCTTCAAGTGTTAAGATAAGGGTAACGGGACTAGATATGCAAAAAGGAGGATGAGTGGGAACAGAGTAAAGGTAGGGCAGTTAGGAAGTTAGATATGGGAATGTAATTTAAATATGTACTTCCATTGTGTATTGGAGCTTTTCTCCTCGGGCCTCTACTGAAAACGGATATGTATCCAGCTAGACCAGCCCGGTTAACAAATGTAAAATAAATAATAAATAAAAAATGTAAAAGGTGAGTAATCAGGGGAACAGAGAGAAATTATAGGTGGGAGCAAGGGATGAGAGAGTTATATAGATGTATATATGGATACCCTGTTGGTTACTTTAATGCATAGAAAGGGGGGATAGAAAAGACTGAAAAACAAAAGACAAAAGAGGAAGAGACAGCAGGAATATATCAACAGGGTTGTGCTGGATGTGATTGGAGAAGAGGGTAGGGGCAGAATGTTTTTTGCAGGTATAGACCCCCCTATGTTTTAAAATATTTTTTATATAAGAGAGGAATATGGGTGATAGGTAAGAGGGTATAGGAAAAATGATAAGGGAAAAGAGGGTGTTGCAGAGTGGCACCAGTAGAAGTCCCCAGTCCACGGAGCCTCAAATATTTCCTCTACCAGATGGAGGTGTAGTGGAGGAGACTGGTGCTGACGGGATAGGGGACTGAGGTACTACAGTGGTTGACACCAACTGGGAGAGTGTTCTGAGCACACTGAAGAGAGGTTCATTTGGGTGAATCCACCTGTCTGCAGCAAGCTCCAGTGCATTCTCAACCTAGTCCTGAAGCCCTCCTCTTCAGTGAACCTTTCCAGACTGTCACATGTAGCATGATGACCAGAGCAGGCAATCTCTGTCTGAGATGGCAGGTGCTCACCCAGCTCATGTTCATAGGTTCATACAAGGTTATCTGCCCTAGGGCATTTATAAGCCTAGCCAGAATGTGTTTGGCTTTCGTCACCCATTTTAAATTAATTTTGCTATGCCCTTTTTCGAGGTTAGTATACTGTGCCTCTGTCTAACAGTGACACAGAAGTGATACCCGGGTTAAACCTACGATCTCCCATCCACTCATCAAGATTCCTCTTGAAGAGAGTCAATGAGGGACTCTGCCTAACCTGGACTGGGATTTTATTCCAGAGTGAAGGGAGCCTCTGGGTTATGAATCTGTCCCTCCAGCATGTCCTATTTATTTCAGTGCTGAGGTTCAAGTCTCGAGCATGTAGCTCAATGGGATTTGGATTTTCTGAGGTGCAGCATGTCCATTAATTCCGGGTTGGACATGGCTTTATACGTCAGGCACAGATCGCCCCTGAACAGGCGGTATGCCACTGAGTAGAGCTAGAGTTTCTTTAACTGGGCAGCATATGGCATCTGTTTGAGCCCTTTGATCCTCTTGGTGAGGTACTTTTGGGGTCTTTCCAGTTGCTGCAGGTGTCTGGTAAGGTACATCCCAAAAGGGGCATTGTACTCAATTATGGGCCTGATGAGGGATGAGTAAAGAGGCATGATGACCTCCCCTGATCTAGATGTGAATCCCTTCATGATTAGGTGGGCTATGTAAAATGTTTTTCTAACCACTTTGGCCACGTAGTTGTCAAATGAGAGACTGCTATCAACTTGGGTCCCCAGGTCCCTAATTACTTTCTCTGTACTTAACAGATTACCATCTATGTGGTAATTTGTAGGCACTTTGTTTTTGCCAAAGGGGATGACTATACACTTTTTGGTGTTTAGCTTGAGGCCATGGCTCTGGCACCAGTTGTCTGTTTCTATGAGGCCCTTTTGGAGGATGCTTTTGTCGGCTGGAGAGTCTTTTATGGCACCCAGTTTGCAGTCATCTGTGAACTTGGTCAGCCACAGTCCTTCCGTGTTGGCCTGTACCTCCGAGAAATATATACTGAACAAGAGAGGTCCCAGGACTGAGACTTGTGGGACGCCACTTGTAACTGGTTTGGAGTCTGACATGGCTCCAGCAATTCTAACCATGTGGGTTCTGTCCTTGAGCCAGTTTGCAACCCATCTAGTGATATAGGCGTTTATATTTAAGCTGGTGAGCTTATCTATAATGCCAGAGTGGGGTATTGTATCGAAGGCTTTTGCGAGGTCCAGGTAGGCTGTGTGGACCACCTTCCCCTCATCAATGGCCTTGGTGACTGTTTCAAAGAAATCAACCAGGTTTAAGAGGCAGGATCTGCCATTAACAAAGCCGAACTGGGTAGGATCCAGTGTCTGTAGGTCCCCAATATCTTTATTTATGAGGTCCATGATGATCCTTTCCATAGCTTTGCAGACCAAGCTAGTCAGGCTTATGGGGCGATAGTTTCCAGGATCAATTGAGGCACCACCTTTGTGGAGAGGGACCACTGTCGCTGTACGCCACTCTTTGGGTACATATCCTGTATTTTATGTTTGGGTTTAGCTCTTCTTGGAGTTCATGTAGGACGCAGCCCGGGACACCATCTGGTCCCATTGATGCTGTGTTTTTTGCTTTGGAGAGGGCGGCTCTTACCTGAGCATCTGAGATGTCAGGGGGGCAGCACTCTGCTGGGATAGATATTTGCCCTTTTGGTGGGGGGGGGGTTTGCGCTGAACCTGTCAGCTAGGATGTTGGCAATGTTTGTGGGTTCGGTGTATTTTTTTGTCATTTTGGACTAATTCTGAGCATATCTTAGAATTCCCACCCAGGTTTCTAACATAACTAAAGAAAGCTTTGTCATTATCCTTAGTATCCTGTGCAATTTTTCTCTCGAAGCTGGCCTTGGATGATTTTATGAGTGCCCGTAGTTTTTTGCTCATACTGATCAGAGATGCCTTCCCTTTTTGGGATTTTGCTCTATCATTTAGTAGCTTCCTCCTTCTGTTGTATAGTTTGTTTATGGCTGGGGTCCACCAGACAGGACGTCTTCCTTTGGAGGATTGGGTCTTGGTTTTATTTGGGATTGCATGATCCATGCATTCCTGAAGGTGTTCATAGAATGCATTTATAAAGGATTCTGTGGTCTGGGCCGTATTTTCCACAGGCCCGGGGGCTTTGAAGGATTCCACCTCAGTTTTGAGGAGTGTGAAATTTGCTTTAGAGAAGTTTTTCACTGTGGTTTTCTGGGCAGGAGGTGGGGTCGGGATGTGAATATCCAGTGAGATTAGTTTCCAGTGGGGGATACACTTCTGGTCTGGAGCATAGAGTCCCCATGTTGGTGATGATCAGGTCCAGTATGTTTTCCCCTCTTGTGGGAGTGGTAACAAGTTGTTCCATAGCATTTGAGTTTATAAATTCTAGGAACCTTTGGGCTAGGGTGTTGGAGCTAGAGTAATGCTCCCAGTCTATGTTTGGGTAGTTGAAGTCACCCAATATAATGGTGTTTGGAGAGACCTTCATATTTTCCAGTGTTCTCAGGAAGGCTGAGTGGGGTTCCTGGGTTTGGGAGGGTGGTCTGTAGCAGGCTATAAACTGGAAGGCAGTTTTACCCACTGTTAGTTGCACATGGATAGTCTCTGATGCTTCGTGCTGTGCCACCAACCTGGAGGTGTGGGTATCTTTGACGAATATTGATATTCCCCCTCCTTTTGTGGTTCGGTCCAAGTTTTGGGGCCGAAAAGCATGGTATGAGGTATAACCTGGTAGTGCTGGGGTGCTCTCGGGAGCCTTGAACCAGGTTTCTGTTACTGCACAGATATCGATGTTCTCCATGCTAAGGAGAGTTTAGAGTGCATGCATTTTGAGGTTTAGACTTCTGGCGTTGAGTAGCATTACTCTTAGTTTCTTATCCCTTGTGATACCTATGGAGGTGGGTTTGTCTTTTGAGCCTTGCCTAAAAAAGGTACTATGGGGGTAGCAAGAGCCTTTGCCAATATCCGAAAGCCCAGGGGTGACAGGTGCAAGCTGTCCCTAGCGAAGCATTGTGGCTTGTTGAGCATGTCATCCCAGGCTGACAGGCATTGGATCCCCTTTGAATGACACCAATACTTAAGCCAATTGTTGAAATTGATCATCTTGTCTTCATATTGTGGCATCATTCTTGGTGAGGGTAAGATGCTACTCAAGGTCAGGGTCATACCGGCCTGGGCCACATGCTCAGAGAGCTCCTCTATGTCTCTTTTCATGTAGTCCAGGGAGGTACGTCTCAGGTCATTCACACCAGCATGGACAATGACTGAGTCATATTTGTACTTGCCTTCGAGTGACCTGAGTGCTTGTGTTATGTGGCGGATCCTAGCGCCCGACAGGCAGCTCACCGTGACCTTCTCCTTGTTCAGTCTGGTGAGCGGGACGTCAGTGTGCCTGATGATAGAGTCACCTATTACAAGTGTATCAGGTATGTTGTTTAGCCTTAAGGGCTGTGACTGTTCGGCACACTGGCTTTGTGAGCTATGTGTTGCACGTGTTTTGTTTTGGGGTAGAGGTTGCTTGGGTGTCTGCTTTGGAGGTCTCTGCTGCTTAGGCAGATTTTTATTTAGAGCCTCCGAGTATGTTTTTGTGTGTTTGTGTGTTTGGTTTGCTGTCATGGTAGGTCTATGTGAGACTGGAATTGTAGTGAGTGTGGTTTCCTTCTCCTCCTGACTGGTTACGCCAGTATTGAGTTGAGAGAGCTTAGCCTCCAGTTTGGCTATATGGATGCATCTCTCACATGTGTTGGAATTTGTTGGGAGGAGGAGAGGGTTGTCTGTGTAAATGAGGTAGTTGTAAAATTGCCTCAAGATTCCCAGATTCACCAGCTGGACCGGAGGAGATTGACAACTGACCTTTGGACATGCTAGAATAGTATTGGGAATTCCTTTATAATTGAAAAAAAGGGCCAATGGGGAACAAGGTACTCAAGGGGAGTTTGTGAGGGTGTAGTGCTTTTAATTTTTTAGTGCTGACTTATATAATTGCTTTAGTGAGCAAGTGCCAGGTAACTTAAATGCAATGTGTTACAGGTAACTTAAATGGAAAATGACAAACAGTAACTTTCTTTTAAGTGAAACAAGGAAATAAGTACAGTAAGCAATGCTGATATCACTAGGGATCCACAGAAGCGCTGAAAAGCCGCGTTTTAGGTGGTATTAGTGTTTCAGGGAAATAACAAGCAAACAAACAACAAGCATACAAACAAAGCTAGATTCAGCAGGCCTGGATCTAGTCTATGCTACAGCAAACAAGGTGCAGTGTCTATCTTTTTCCATTTGGAACCAAGGAAGCATGCATGGATCTTATCCAGGTACAACTTGCTAAAAAGGTAGACCATAATCTTGGTCTTCTTATCCAACCAGCTCGGAGCACTGTGCTATACCTTCACATGTGTTGCCATCATTCAAAATGCCAGAACCATAACAAAGAAATATTGTCAGGGGCTGTGGTTCTCAGGTTTCAAACCACTCCCTCTGGTGTGTTTTTCCACTTTAACCAAACCCAGTTAACCAGCAGGGGCATTAGACCAGATACAGTTGTTACTGGGAAGTCTGGTTTAAACTAACATGCTTTGCTTTGTCGCATATGTGCTTTTCTTAAAAGAATACATTCACATTTTTATTTATTTATTTAGCTATTTATTTATCTATCCATTTATTTATTCATTTATTTTATTTATTTACCCCTTGTTGACTGAATTAATCCACTAGGCAAGTAGCCTTTTTCAGGGGAGACCCAAAGTGGTAGTTGTACTATTAAGGAAAATTTGGCCAGGAGCAAGTTTATATAGTGGATAAAAAACAGCAGGCAATCATCATTTTTATATCATTTATTGCATTACTTACTGTTGCTGGGCATTGCCTTAACTATCTTTTTGGAGTTTTACACGTGAATATAATTTATTAATGTGATAGAACAGAAATATTATGTTTTATGGGGGGGGTGCAGCAATAAATATTCCTATGTGTGTGATTGCCAGCTTTTATTAAATGTTGAGTGCTTTGAGATGATAAGGTGTGCCAGATGATGTCGTATGGGCAGAGATTACACTCATGGTTGTGCAAACTGTCATGCATATGACTTCATATTTAAAAACATATATTCAGGTTTAAGCATATCTAAGGCTATCCCTGTGTTCTGACAGCATGCTTAGGACTCCTGCAGACTCTGCCATTTTCCGCAATATGTTCATGTTATACCAAGGCTATGTTCAAAAGTACCTGAGACCTAGTTACACAGAAAAGTGACCTTACATGTTTGTATATTACTGCAATTCATAGAAATAAACATAAAATTGTCTAATATGCATACAAAATGCATAAATGGACCACAATTTACATGGAATTAACTTGTCATTATTTGAGTTATGTGGCAAAACTATTACACCGAATGTGTGATAAGAGATCTTGGGACCAAGGTGGACAGTAGTCTCTCCTTTGATAGTCACATCGCCACAGTAGCCAGGAAGTCCTTCTACGTGGCACACCTCATCATAAAAGGTTTATCCAGGAAAAAAGAGGTCATTGTTCCCCTCTACTCGACACTCATTAGACCCATTATAGAGTTCAACACCCGTTTTGCAATGTACCTCACAAGACATCTGCAGCAGTTGGAAATACCACAGAAGTACCTCACAAAGAGGATTACTGGCCTCAAACAAATGCCCTACACTGACCGCCTCAAACAATTCCAGCTTTACTCCGTAGCATATCACCTACACTGAGGTGATCTCTGCCTAACATATAAAGCTATGTCAAACCCAGAGCTGTTGGACATGCTACACCTAAAAAAATCCCAATCCCTCCGAGCTACCTGCTCTAGGGACCTAAACCTTATCACCACAATAAACAGAACATGCTAGAGGGATAGATTCCTGTCCCAGAGACTTCCCATACTCTGCAACAGGCTACCCATCTATGTCAAGCAAAGTTCTTCATTAGCACTCTTCAAGAAAAATCTTGATGAGTGGAAGGGAAATTGGAAATACACCCCAGGGATCACTTCTGTGTTTCTGCTCGACAGTGGCACAGGAAAATAACTTTCTTGGGTGGCGTAAGCCAGGGAACCTTGTTGGCTAGGCTTACGTAGGCCCTTGGGCTTATAGCCTAGTACCTACCTATGAAATGCTTAGGAAACTGCAGACTTTATAAAGTAAGAAAAAATAATACAAATATTGTAAATTGATATGGCACACTTTAGAATGATGTGAAAAATAGTGAGTTTGTTTTAAGAAATGTTTGTATTATTGATATGATTAGCATTTTACAGTGGCTTTAGTGAGTAAAGTTGTCATTTGTAAATGGAAAGCCATTGTAACAGCAGTGGAAATTATTAGTGATCACTGAGAAAATCATTTGTTTGGTGTAATGTAGTTATTGTGCATACATGGTAGAAAAGTAGTGCTCTAAGCATGAAGTATTGTTGTGGCAAGGCAGCTTTGTTAGCTCAGTAGTTGGAGATTTCTGAGTGCCACTGAAGAATGAAAAATGGCAGTTTTATGAATACAAGACAGTGGGAGGGGCTAGTGGAAGGCCGAGACTATTAACACATGGATTGCTTTACTATCATAAAAGTATTTATGATACTACAGGCATTACCTTTTCAAAACTTTACTTAGCAGGATTGAGATTTTGCATTTGTATATAATTATGGAATTTGTGTCACCTAGCTGTTTTTTTATGAGGCTGGCCGGCATGCTCTCATTCTTGTGTTGTTTAAACTGATGATCACATCAAAAATTTTTTTGTGTGTATGTGTCATATTTTTTCATGTGCAGTAATAATGCAGAACAAGGGATCAAGGCAGAAAAAGAACAATTTTCAGACGCGAGGAAAGCCGCATCCTCATGGCAGCCCTTAAGCATATAGCAAACATCGTTTTAGAATTGGGATGCTCAAGAAGGATGAGAGGACAAAAGCCTGGGATCAAGTCATTTTGGACATTAATGTGTCAGTGGAAGAAACTGCACATTAGTGCACTGCAAAATGAGACTAAATCATAAGGTATGACTTGCTAGAAGCAAGGCGAGGCAGAATGCGGATGGGGGGCTCCACAATTACTCATTAACACCAGGTAAGGAATACCTCTTCTTCATCTGTGGGGATAACAGTGACCCAGAAGATGATGGTTCTGGAATAATCAGAGGCGGTGTGGGCACTGGCTATTACCAATGTCTGCAGTAAAAACACTCATCTGCTAAGGAAGGTTTGTTTAAACACAGTTACATATATTTATACAGATGAATGAATGCTGACATGGAATAATTACATTAAACACAAGATAATTACTACTGATAGATGAACTTTCCACATCTTTACAGAACGACAATGAAGGCAGTGTGCATGGTAAGTTTCTTTCACATCTCCTTAATAAGCATACAGTAGGGTATGCTATTTCTTTATTAGTAATGTTTTTAACTAATTGTTACAGGGTCAGCAGCAGAAATAAACAGTTTCCTTACACCAATAAATTTGGAGGATATCATCAGCAGAATGGTCTTGAGGATGATGATGATAATGATAATTATAATTATTAGGCAGCCTGAGGAAAGTGGCATACAGTCCCCAAGTTTAATGGCAGGATCTCACACCTCACAGCATGTTGGTAACTCTGCAGGACGTGTCATTGCATCACAAAGTCAAGCACATGCTGAGATTATGCTCATGCTTGGACAGAAAAGCCATATGCAGTTCTTACCCAGTATCTCCAAACCCAGAAGAACACTCTCAGGATAATGGCAGACATTAAGAGGTAACAGTGTGCACAGAAACACCTTTACAAAGGGAAGCCAGGTGCAGGAATTTCTTACAGCTATTCCAGGAAACACATAAGACATTTGCTGCCCAGCAGCAAATGTGTGATAACACTGTTAGGTTCAGAGCACTGTCACAGAGTCAGCTGGGAGTTGTCAGAGCCCACTAGGGTATGAGTGAGGATTTTCAGCATTAATGGGGAATGGTGCAGAGTATGGATAATGCCATAATTATGCTGATGCATAGCATGGTGGCAGACTAAGCATCTGTGGCCATTTCTATTAGTATACTACTTAGGACTTACTAGACTCAAGTAGGAGACACTCTTGGAAGGGGAAGAGGATGAGGTACTGTCTAGACACATTGGTCAGATTACATTAGACTGTAAGTGCTTCTCAAGAAAGTACTGCAACTACCCAGGGAGAACAAGCACAACAAGTGTCATGCAGGCCACATCAGCATTCATGTATACCTAACAGAACCTCTTATTTTGAGTCCCAGTCATGGTCCCGTAACACTGGCTGATCAGTGTCTGTGGGGTCACCTGCATCAGACGTCATGACATAGGACCATCACACCATCCATCTCTCATGACAAACCCTCTTTAAAGTCACATGTGCCATCATCTAGCCTATCATTAGGAGATGTGTTTCATCTTGAACTACTGTGATTCAAGTGAGACATTTCTGTAACTTGCAATTTGACCTTCACAAATATAGGTGAATGTTTAACTCTAAGGGGAATAAGTTATTTTAGAAAAAAGTTTGAGGGCAATGATGGTACTTTTCAATTGCAGTAGCAACGCTAGGGTAGAGCAAAAGGGGCAATTGCCCCAAGTGCAAAGTATTAGGAGGTGCAATCAGCCATCTATTATCCAGATTGGTTTTTAGTGTAATGCCAGCTTTTAAAAGCCTGTATGGCATTTGTTGTTAAACCTGAGTGTTGTAGCGCTCATATGTAATCTTACTGTGGTGACTGCTTATAACAGTTTAAATGTTAAAAAAAAATCTTTATTTTTAACTTAAACCTGAGCGCTGTAGCACTTCCTGCAGGATATAAACTCTATCAAGCAGTTTGTCACAGTTTAAAAGAGAAGTGATTTTTTTTTTAATTAAAACCTGAGTGCTGTAACACTTCATGCAGGGTGTTGCATTTTATTTGTACATACCATATGGAAAAGTGCTTTTATATTGAGATAATGTAGCAGCAAGACTCTGCTGTACAAGTCAGACATCTCTGGCTACGGTTTGGGGAGCAATATAAAAATGTAATCCCATCCTGAATTGCTACTACCACTAAATCCCATACTTTTTCTCTGTAGATGATCTTTATTAAGATATATAATTTTTTGTAAAACACAATCAGTTTGATATTTGGCTTTAAATACAGTATGCTGTAATTCTGCTAAGTGTGGTTGGCTTATGTCATCATCTAAATTAGTGTGCAGTAAGAAGTAACATGCTGGAAACATCCCTCTTTTTCAGTGCTTCATTAAACTTCATGCATGGTTTCATAACATATATCTTTCCTGACTCAAGCCATTTTTCTAACGTATGTAATTATATAAACTATACTGCCTTTCAGTTTTCTAGAACTATTCATCTACATAGAAAGTATAACTGTAAACTGTAGCAGCTGTTTGCTACATTTGAAACAGTTTCTTACAGTTTAAAAGAAAAAAATATGCTATTTATTAATTAATTAATTAATTAATTAATTAATTAATTAATTAATTAATTTATTTATTTATTTATTTATTCATTCATTTATTTTACTAAAATGTAAGGAAGAAGGGTTGGGGGCAGTGCACAGAAACAGGACCGGAAAGGCTGGCGTGGGAAGGGGGGAATGTATTTTATCCAGCAACCTGGTTGCCATGCCAGTACAAAGATCAGTATTTTTTTTTTTTTTTTTTTTTTTTGCTCTTCACGTAAAGTGCTGAGGGGCCAGGCTGCTAGTTCATGGGACTGGTACAGGGTGCTGTATGCATTTCATTCCTGTAATAGGAGTGCTTAAAACTTCATGGGACTTTGGAAAGAAATTTGTATCTAATAAGCTATGATTACAGTCATTAACATCAATGCACTACCAGTCTTACAGCTGGTGGCTGCTTACAACTTAAAAGTTGTAATACACAAGTTTTCATGGAAACATAGTAATGAGAAAATATTAAAATGAGTATCCTGCCATGTGAAGTAGCACTGCTGCCACTTCACCTTCATCACTGCACAAATGATGATATCTTTTTGTTTCTGAGGCTACAAATTATTGTGTATGATTAAATAAAATAATTTGACATGTAGTACCTCAGCATACTTTAAAATGAGAAGACATTGCATAATATAAAACACAATATGATAAGTTTTCATTCAAAAGCAAGTTATGGACTCATGTTCAATAGTGAATTAGCACATTTTAATAAGTGAGCCACTTAAGGACATTCACTATGTGCATATTTAGGTAAACTACATTACTATAGATTATTGTGCAAAACAGTTAAAAATGTCATTATTCCTTGTATGAAGCCTTACAACATCACTGAATAAGAGTCAGTGACCACTAAAGGAAAACCTTTGCAAACAATAATATGAGTACTTGTTCTGAAATAAAACAAAATTGCATTGCTCTGATTATCACTCATCTCTGCATTAAATTTTGATTTGAAGCTCTTTATTTAAGTTTTGATCACTTCTGTTTTGCATCTTATTCTAGCATTACATTTGTTTTGTTTTAAGTTTTCTTTTCTGTTGGAGTTTTAAGAGTTCTTGGCTAGGGTCAGTTAAAAAAAGTTACCAAAGAATTCCTTTGCAAACTGTGAATAGCATCAGTTAAGTAGTGGGGGAGCTGAGAGACATCATTACTCTTTTATTTAGAAATATCTGTAGTTAGCTGAAGTGTTTATGTGGTCTGCATTGCTCTGAGTATCATTCATCTCTGCATTTAATTTAGATTTGAAGCTCTTTATTTAAGGTTTGATTACTTCTATTTTCATAGGTTCATAGCTCTGTACTAGGCCAATGGCTCTGGACCCTTTACAAGCCTAGTCCATGGAAGTGCCCTGGCATCATGCTGTCATTAGTTCCCGGTGCCTTTATCAAGTAGAGCCACTAGAGTGATCCCCAGGGTGAGCTTTATATTTCCCATCCACTCATCAAGATTTCTCTTGAAAAGGGCCAGTGAGGTGCTCTGCTTGACATGTATGGGAAGTCTATTCCAGAGCATGGGCAGTCTCTAAGTTATGAACCTGTCCCTCCAGCATGTTCTGTTGATTGTGGTAATGAGGTTGAGGTCCCTGAAGCACGTGCTATGGATGGATTGGGATTTCTTTAGGTATAAATTTCTAACAGGGCTGGGTCAGACATGGCTTTTGTAAGTCAAGCAGAGATTGCCTCTTAATAGACGATATGAGACAGAGAAAAGCTGGAGTTTTTTTGAGTCTATCCATGTAGGGCATGAGTTTAAGGCCTAGGATCCTCTTTGTGAGGTACTTTTGTGGCATTTCCAGCTGTTGCAGGTGTTTAGTGAGGTACTTGCCAAATGGGGCATTATACTCAATGACTGATCTAATGAGGGTAGAGTAGAGAGAGACGATGACCTCTTTCTTCCTTGATGCAAAACCCTTAGAAATGAGATGTGCCACATAGAAGGACTTTCTGACCACAGTGGCAATGTGATGGTCAAAGGAGAGGTTGCTGTCAACCTGTGTCCCCAGATCTCTTATAACATCTTCAGTGTTCAGTGGGCTACCATCAATGTGGTAATTAGCGGGAACTGAGTTTTTCCCAAAGGGAATGATGACACATTTTTTGGCATTAAGTTTAAGGCCATGGTTTCGACACCAGTTGTTGGTCTCAGTGACTATATTGGATTTAAAATTATTCACCAGACAATTGAATTTGAACATTAATTTCAAAGGGAAGGGAATGAGTAGTAACATGTTTTGCCGAGCAAGCACATGGAACCCACCCTTGCATCCTGCCTTAAAAGCATTTGAAGAAATGGTTGAAGTTGAAATTAGGAACATTCAGGTAAAGAATTTGAGAGATGGGTCTAACAACTTACCAGATGAATCTTTTAAGTTGATTAAACAACTAAATAATGATGGCATAAGGGTAATGAAAACGGACAAAGGAGGGGGGGTGGTTCTTATGTATCAGCATGACTACGAAGCCTCCCTCTATTCTTCACTGCATGACACTGAGCAATACAGTGGAGTGTCAATCAATGAACATAATGTCGCATATGCTAAAATTAAATACATGTTAGAAGACCATCTCTATCAAGGTGCAATTAATGAACAACTATTTAACTATTTGGTAGTACAGAAGCCATTAACTCCCATCATTTTTGGCATTCCCAAAGTCCACAAAGGACTGTACCCTTTGCAGTTCAGAACAATTGTAGCCGGAGCCAAGGGTATTACAGAGCCATTAGGAAAATTTGTGGATATCACATTAAAAAATTTTGTGACATCCCTTCAGTTTCTCTGCAAGGACTCTTGGGAATTTCTAAGGGGCATTAAAAAAGAATTTTTTGTCGAGACACAATATTTGGTGACAATTGATGTTGTTGAATTGTTTCCAAGCATTCCACACGACACAGGACTAATATGGTTTAATGATATGCTGGTGAGCCATTCAGGCTTGAATGCTAACGTTATAGGACTTTTAGTTGAATTTATGGAAACAATTCTCAACAACAATTTTATTTTTTTCAATGGGGAATTGTTTTGACAGAAAAGAGGGGTTGCAATGGGCACTCCCTGTGCCTCAGCGTATGCTAACATTGTGTTAGCTTATTGAGAATTAAAATATATATTCAATACTGATTGGACTAGATGCTTTGTACATTACCAACGCTACCTTGACGACATTTGTATTTTATGGAAGGGAAATATAGATGAGCTAGAGCAATTTATTTGTTACATTAACTCTAGCACAGAGTTTCTTAAATTTACATGTAACATTAGTACAGATAATTTGCACTATTTGGATGTAAATCTTTGTAAGAATTTGAAGCAGGGGTGTTTTCAATCTAGCATCTATAGGAAGAAAATTTACTCTAACATGTTACTTCATTTTGACAGTTGTCATCCACTATTCCAAAAAAGAGGGATTATTAAGGGGCAACTTATTAGAGCCTCAAGGATGTGCAGTGAAGAGAACATATTTAATGAAGAGGTTGCATTTTTAAAGGTATTATTTGCAGAAAGAGGCTACCCCATGCGGTTGTTTGAATCTGTAGCGATGGAAGTTACAAATGAAAGGATGGACAAGTACTTCCCTTTGTTAGGTGAGGAACGTAGACAAGATGCAGTGACAACAAAGTACAAATTTAAAGAACAGAGCAGTGCATTTGTTCATACAAATAGCAGTGAAAGTGCAGTTGTTGAAAATATTGTAGAAAAATATTGGCCAATTCTAACCATGAATGAAGAACTGAAACAAATCCTGGAGTGCAAACCACAGTTCATTAGGAGAAGAAATATGAATTTAAAAGACTTGTTTGAGGCAAATTTGGTAGTTAATGAACAAAATGGACAACCCTTGTTGGGTACATTTAAGTGTAAAACTTGCAAGCAGTGTCCTTACATCATTAATACTAAAGGTTTTTATTTGAAACCAAGGAAGGTTTATATTATATCCCCAGGTTATTTTAACTGTAAGACAAAGGGGGTAATATACCTTGGGTTTTGCCAGCACTGTCTTAGTTTTTACGTTGGCAAAACCGAAAGGACACTGGCAAAAAGAGTGTATGAACACCTTTACGAAGTTAGTAAAGGAAAGGAATCAAATGCATTCTTTAAGCACTCCTTGGTTTGCAAAGAAATGGACCTTAGGTTTATAGTATTAGAGCAGGTCAAGTTTAACCCAAGAGGAGGGGACTGGGAAACATCCCTAGAATACAGAGAACTGCTCTGGCAGCTAAAATTAGATGCCGCAAGATCCCCTGGCCTTAATGACGCCATAAGCCTAAGCAGTAGACTTAAACTTAGAAGGGTGAAGTTATAATGTTCACATATTTACAAATTATAGTCCATTTTAAGGTTAATAAAAGTTTAATATTCTTTAGTTTCTATATACAAGTAGTGGTAACATAAGATAAATAATTTTGAATCATAGCAGTTTCTGCTGGTTTGTTATAATTAAAACCATTAATAGATTATAATATGTACAAACATTTCATGGTTTACCTTAACATCACATGCTGGTACAAAAATTGGTAGTAAGATTAAGTACATTTTATATAGCTGACAAAGTCTTTATTCTTTTTAATTTTTTTAATGTTTTATTTAAATGTGTTTAACATTTATTTGGAAGGTCAAAACCTGCAATGAAATGGTTAATAATGTTTTTAATTAATAGATTGAATGATTGGTTTTATTTTTAACTGGCAAGGTTTTGTATAAAAAGATTCACTTGAATGTGTAGTAATTTGTCTTGAGAAAGCCTGGGAGAGCCTGGGTGAAAGTGCTTGATGTATACTATGTTTTTGGATTTGTGTCGCTATCAGTCTATTTTCGAATTAAAAATACAAGCAGCACTTGGTTCTCAGTTCGTGGACTTTATTTTCTGCTTACCAGTTTGGTATTTTACATTGGATTTTTGGTTTGTCTCAGTGAGGCCTTTCTGTAGGATGTCTAAATCACTTGGGGAGTTAATAATGGCTCCCAGCGTGTAATTGTCGGTGAACTTGGACAGCCAGAGTCCCTCTGTTTTGGCCTGGAAGTCTGAGAAGTAAATGCCAAACAGGAGAGGACCCAGGACTGATCCCTGTGGGACTCCACTCGTGACTGGTTGGCAGTCTGAATTGGAATCTGCTACTTTCACACTGTGGGTTCTATCTATGAGCCAATTTTCAAACCACCTAGTGATATAGGGGTTGGTGCCTAGTTTGTTGAGTCTATCAATAATTCCTGAGTGGGGAATGGTATCAAAGGCCTTGGCAAAATTGAGGTAGGCTGTATGAACTGCCTTGCCCTCATCCACAGCTCTGGTGACTGACATTTACTTGATACTTTTGTATCTTATTCTAGAATAACATTTGTTTTGTTCTAAGCTTTCTGTTCTGTTGGAGTTTTAAGAGTTCTTGGTTAGAGTCAGTTTAAAAAGTTACCAAATAATTCCTTTGCAAACTGTAAATGGCATCAGTTAAGTAGTGGAAGGAGCTGAGAGACATCATTGCTCTTTTATTTAGAAATATCTGTAGTTAGCTGAAGTGTTTGTGTGGTCTGCATTGCTCTGAGTATCACTCACCTCTGCATTTAATTTAGATTTGAAGCCCTTTGTTTAAGGTTTGATCACTTCTATTTTGTATCTTATTCTAGTATTACATTTGTTTTGTTTTAAGTTTTCTGTTCTGTTGGAGTTTTAAGAGTTCCTCCTTCCAACCACCCAGTCCTTGTTGGGTTCTTAAATTTGGTGGCTTTTGAGCTGCCTGCCCCTACTACAAATCTCATTTTGGACACTCCCCACAGACCAATCCCATCAGCTTATTCTACTGAGTAAAGAGAGATCATTTGGGAAGGCCCACTCCCCCATTAGTTTCTCAGCCTTAAATTATCATGTTTCATCCATTCCCACTTAGCCTAAAAAATTGCACTTTATTCATCTGCTTTTATTGTATTTATGTTTCTTCCTACTTTATCACTTTATTTTAATTTTGCTGCCTGTTCTTAAAAGTACTCAATTGCATTTATTCTTTGCATTTGTTGCTACTTATTAGTAGCCTGATTAAATTGTAGCTGTTATTCTAAGCCTTTTGGTTAAAGCACTTGGGCTTCAGGTCAGTTATTTTACATTAAGAAGATTCATTTGTGGTCTGCGCTTTTGTGAGAGGAGAGGGTAGATTCTGCCCTTCTGAGCTGGGAATTGTTCATTAAAGGCTTATTGTGCCTGCTGCTTATTTGAACTGTTTCTTTCTGAAATTGGTGCACTTTGTTTGCTGTAGCATAGACTAGATTCAGACCTTCTGATTCTAGCTTTGTTTGTTTAACTTGAGCACCATTCCAGGCCATCTTTTTTGTTGAAGGTTACCCTGTACTGTAGTGGCAGGAGTGTGCAGTTAGAACTTGTCTGATTGAAGACAGCTGGAACAGGGCTCAGTTTAAGCTTTTTTAGTGGTTAATTGGTTAATATGTTTAAATCAGTTTGCTCTTGTTTGCTACTGTTATATTTACGTGTGTATCTGTTCTCCTGTGTTAAATTGACCTAAACAGAGTTTAAATATCTTTCACATACTCTGGTTACAGGTTTTGATATATTCAGGTTTGTTTGTGTGATTCATGTGTTTGGCCTGTCTGCACTTAGTGGGAGTAAATGAACTGGTTGGAATTGGTCTGGCACAGGGTGTTGAGTTAAGAGCTCAGGGACAAGGGTTGATTGGACAACTGCAGTGTTTTTATTTTATTTTCATTTTTGTGGTATTTAAACCCAGCATTTGCTTGAGTTTGTGCTTGTTTGCCCATTGTGCACCACCACTGTGCTGTTTTAACCCGTTGCAAGGTATCTCAGTTGCATTTTTCCCTTACCAATACTCATGTGTAAGTCAGGCCCTTCCCTGCAGCTACTGTATTGATTTTATCCAGCCCTACTCAAACCTATAGGTACTCTCCTCAGATAGTCCCCACTCTACTATCCCTGACCTCTCTTCCACAGATTCTGATAACCATGGATGGACAATTTCTTATGGTTTCTCCTGCTAGTCTGGTTGACATGGACATCCTGAGAAAGTGTAGCAACTGCCTTATGTACACAGACAACCCTCTACTACTACTACTACTTCCACCTCGGAACACAATATGTAAGAGATGCAATCACATTAAAGAACCTAGAATCCTTGCTGTCTCAGTCACAAACCAGTACATCTGGCACTGAGAAGGTTGTCTGCACAAACACTACGAACACCACACCTCTAACACCACCTACATCTGTACAATACACTCCTACATATGTGGGGGTTCTCAACAAAAACATACCTAAACAAAAGAGACCTCCGAAGCAAAAACACACATGCACATTACAACCCACAGCACCAAGCATCACACATAGTACACGTCTGTGTCTCACAGCCTGCAAGGCCCAACCGCAAACCCAACATACTAGTCATAGGAGACTATTGTGAAACACACAGATGTGCCCCTCACCAGACTAGACAAGGAGAAAGTCACAGTAGGTTGCTTGTCAGATGCTAGAATCCACCATATCACACACGCACTCAAACCTCTCAACAACAGGTATTGATATGTCTCTGTCATAGTCCATGTTGGTGTAAATGACTTACGACGTACCTCTATGGACTATATAAAGAGAGACATGATTGAGCTCCCTAAATATGTGTCCCAGGCAGGTATGTCCCTAGCCTTAAGCAGCATCATACCATCACCCAGAATGATACCTCAATACAAACAGAAAATGATTGACTTTAACAATTGGCTTAGTTTCTGATGTCATTCCAAGGGGATCTGGTACCTGACAGCCTGGGAGGACATGACTGACAGAAAAAGATGCTTTGCCATAGATGGTCTTTATCTTTCTTCCCTGGGCTTTAGGCTTCTGGAAAAGGCTCTTGCCTCCCTCATAGTGCCTTTTTAGGCAAAGTCATGAGCACATAATTACCAACATGAAAAATTCTTATAAATGAAATTTAAAGGTCATGCTGCTAAACGCTAGCAGTCTTAGCATGAAACTGCACTCATTGCAAGCATTTCTTGCCCTGGAGACTGCTGACATTTGTGCAGTCACTAAAACCTGGTTCGAAGCTGTGGAGAGCACCCCAACCTTACCAGCTTACTCATCCTACCATGCTTTCAGACCCCAAATGGAGGGCTACAAAGCCAAAGGAGTTGGAGTTTCAATATTTATCAAAGACATACACACCTCCAGGCTGGTCAGATGGTATGATGCACAGGAGACACTCCAAGTGCAGTTAACTTTATCAAAACACCTATTCAAATCACAGCTAGCTACAGACCCCCAACCATGACTCAGGATGCCCACTCCACCTATCTGGACTTACTTGAATCCATCCAGATTCAACCCTTTACTCTGATCCTGGGTGATTTTAACTATCCAACCATAAAGTGGAAGACCTATTCTATCCCAGACATGAATGCCCAGAGATTCCTCAACTTTGTTAATGCCAATGCATTGGCTCAGCTGGTCGGAAACCCTACAAGAGGTGAAAATATCCTGGAACTGGTCCTAACCAACATGAGTAGCCACTGTAGAACTCCTACAGTGTTATCCTCCTTGGTAAGATCAGACCATAAAGTGATCACTTTTGAAGTCACCATCTCCACTGACCCCCCCCCCCATCAGGGTCAAATGAAAAAACTTTTCCAAAGCTGACTACAATCTCCTCAGAGCAGCAATAAGCAGCTTCACAGCCACCATGCCTTCAGTTGGAACTGGCACTAATGTCCAAGCCTACACTAAAAAACTATATGAGCACCTACAAAGCTGTATGGACTCAGAAATACCTGACAGGACCAAATCATCTTCCCCAAGGAAGAGTAAACCTGTCTGGTGGACAGCAGCAATAAACAAACTATATAACAGAAGTAAACAATTGCTGTCCAGGGACAAGAAGGAGCAGGTGCCAAGTTGGAAGCAATCTCTCATTTGTCTGAACAAGCAAATAAGGTCACTGGTGAAGTCCTCTAAGGCTAACCTTGCATCCGAAATGGCCACATCCATCAAAGAAAATCACAAGGCCTTCTTCAGATATGTCTGCAATCTCAAAGACAACACCCAAGTCTGCTCTGAACTGGTGGTCAATAACATCACATACACAAATGCCATAGATATAGCCAACCTGCTGGCAGACAAGTTCAGTGAAAACTTCACCCCCCTGTCACCCCATCAGTAAACCAGGACATCCCAAGTACCTGCCCCCTCCCCTCATTACCAGGGAGCAGGTTCTTAATGCCCCCTTAAAGGCAAAAAATACAGTCTTCATGGGACCTGATAAAATCCCTGGCTATATCCTGCATTAACTCAAGCATGAGCTCTCACCTCCATTAGACACCCTATTCAACTAAAGTCTGAGTACTGGCTTCATTCCAGCTGAATAGAGGACAGCCACTGTCATCCCTGTACACAAAGGTGGAGCTTCCACTGACCCAGGCAATTATAGGCCCTTCAACCTAACTAGCCTGATCTGCAAGGCCATGGAACACATTATCATGGACCTTATAAACAAAGACATTGGCAACCAGGAAGTGCTTGACCCCACACAGTGTGTTTTTTATCAGTGGGAGATTATGCTTGTTAAACTTGGTTGATTTCTTTAAAACAGTCACCAAAGCCATGGACGAGGGGAAGACGGTGCACACTACCTACCTTGACCTAGCCAAAGCCTTTGACACTATTCCCCACTCAGGCATAATAGATAAACTCTCCCAGCTAGGCATCAACATGTATGTTACCAGATGGGCAGCTAACTGGCTCGCTGATAGAACCCACTCAGTCAATGTAGGGGGAACCACCTCTAATAGTAGACCTGTAATGAGCGGTGTATCCCAAGGATCGGTCTTGCGGCCTCTACTGTTTGGGATATACTTTTCTGAGGTGCAAGCCAAAACCAGTGGCCTGTAGTTAACCAAGTTTGCTGATGACTGCAAGCTGGGCACTGTCTTAAATTCCCCTAGTGATGTGAACATCCTCCAAGAGGGCCTTACCCAATCTAATGATTGGTGCCAGAAGCTTGGGCTCAAACTGAATGACAAGAAATGCATCATTATCCCCTTTGGGGAAAATGTCATCCCCACTATCACATTAATAGCAATGTACTAAGCATGCAATCAATCATGAGGGACTTGGGAACCCAGGTTGATAGCAACCTGACTTTTGACCAACATATTGCCTCCATTATACGGAAGGCTTTCTACATGGCCCACCTCATAAATAAAGGTATTTCATCCAGGAACAAGGAGGTCATAACATTCCTGCACTCCTCCCTTATCAGACCCATTATCGAGTACAATGTCCCCTTTGGTATGTACCTTGCCAAGCACATGCAGCAGTTGGAGAGACCACATAGGTTCCTGACCAGGAAAATCCAGGGTCTCAAACACCTGTCATATACCGATAGGCTAAAACCCCTGCCCTCTACTCAGTCTCATACAAGGCCATTTCAGACCCAGCCTTGATGGAGTTTTTGCATATCTGTAAGACAAACTCCATTCACGCAACCCACACGCAAGGCTGTAACCTGGTCTGTGACATTAATAAAACTTTTTAGTGGGATTGATTTGTGTCTCAAAGACTCCTCCATCTGTGGAATAGACTCTCTCGCCATGTCAAGCAGAGAACCTCTCTAGCCCTCTTTAAGAGGAACCTGGACGACTGGATGGGAAACAGAAAATATAACCCTAGGATCCCACCTGTGCCCCTCCTGGACAGGGGAAACAGGTGTTGACTTTGAGGGAACATGGACAAAATTCTTGGGCCTCCAGGCAAATAGCCTAGTATCATCCTATGAACCTATGAACCTATGAGAAGGAATGTGTTATGAACAGTCACAGTAAACAAAGCATCCCACAAGATAGCTCACAGATATTGTTGCATGCATCCATTATACTCTATGTATTTTTTACAATAAAAAGGAAACACCAGCCTGAAAGTTGTGGTCCATGGTTCAGAACTAGACACCACATCTTTACTTGCGCAGCCATATGGCATGCCTAAGCTGCCACATGGGGTGTCATACTACTACTGTCAGCTGATCATTATCACTCATAGTGGGACTGGAACGTGGAGCTGCATTGACATCATGGGTCATTTCACCATCATACTGGCACATTATCAGGTTGTACAGAATGCAACATTCAGTAAACATCCTGAACGCAGTAGTTGGGTCATACCAAAAGGGACCCACACATTCATCCAGGTACCTAAAATGACTCTTCAGGAGGCCAAAGATGCTATCAATGACAATATGGGTCTGGAACAGGGCTGTATTGCAAGTCTCTTCTGCAGCTGCACTTGGATTTCTCAGTGATGTCATGAGCCATGGCTCCAGTGGATATCCAGCATCACTTGAAAGACAATGAAAAAAAAAAGCAGGGGATACAAAACAAATAAGAGGTGGTTTAGAATTCAGCAGTGCATTTTACCATAAATAATTACTTAAATAAAATATAAAAAAAAACAAGAAAAATATTTTCCACTTGCCAACAAGATGACCACAGTACATCCTGGCATGCAGGAAGAGTCATTTGAATGAGCTAGTGTGCCATATGTGGGAATCATGTGCACTGCCAGGATGCTGTGCCAAGAAGTTGGTGATGCACCCCCATAACATCACAAAGTATCTGTCAATTGATGAAATGGTAGCCTTTTCTATTGCAGTACCATCCGTCTTGTGGACTAGAAGGGGCCCTATTTGCAGCATGGGTGCAATCTATTGCATAGAGTACCTCGGAGAAATGTGGTACCCCATAAAATGCATATAAAGTCCTCTCTCATTCCTTACTTGACACCAGACAATAGATGTAGTGATCCATCCACATAGACCAAGAGTGCATTCTAGAGCTGCTACTGTATCTTAGAGGCAGGCGGTTGTGAGATACCTAACATGTTCTTAGTCTGTCTCTGGAAGGTACCCATTGCAAATATAGTGAGGGCTACTCATACCTTAGTATCCACATGGATTGGAAGTCCATGCATTCCTACAGTACCACTGTTGGGGTCATACAAATACACTAAGACTCTTATAATAGCCCTATCCACCTTAAACCTATCAAGTATCTCCTGATTATCAAAATTATAGTGATTTATCCTCCGCCTATGGCTACACTTTCTTGGCCAGCAAGTGCAACTGGGCTCATGCAGTTTTGGCTTGGCCAAGGTAAGCATCTCACTATGGGAAATAGCAATGAACTAGGAACTGTTCTAGAACAGACCTGCTTCAGCAGAGATCACTAAGCCTAGAAACAATTTTATTGCCTAATCTTTATCATGAATTGCTTCCATTTAGTTATCTAGTGACAAACAAAGCATTGCATCCATTTCATCATGGAAAGGATTCATTACACTATTTGGTTTGCTAACTACAAATTCTCAGAAGTAAAAGCAAGACAGTGTTGCATGATGTCTTCCTATTTGCTTCGTTGTACCATTATGAGCTCTCACTTTCCACTGTCTTTCAAGATGTATGTTTTTTTCATGCTTTGCTTTTATTTCTTGACCTTTTTCAACTTGTATATTCATTCTTTCTCTTTGATGTTTTAATGCATAGTACATATTTCTTGACACTCGTTTATCATTTTTACTTATTTTCATTGTATATTTCCACATTTATTTTAATGCTTCATAATATAATATAGAAACAAAAATGTGGCTTAAATGTACACTTTTTCAATGAAAACCAAGTATTTCTAACAATTATCCTTCAAATTATGAAATTATTTGTTTTTTTTATTTTTTTACTGTGAAATGCATAGTTTGTGCTGAAATATATAAATGTAAAGCCTTGAGGTAAAATGCCTACATTTTTGAACATTTTAAAATATACTTTGTGCTTTGATATAAAAAACTTTCTCAAGCTGAAACATTTCATTTGCTAAAGTAGTCATTTTATTACTTCTCCAGCATTGCAATGAGTTTGCCGATAATGTAAAAAATGTGTGAAAGAAGTGAAAAGTTCATAACTAAAAGAATTACCGTTGTACTTGAAAGCCAGTGTCATTCAAAGGTCACAGACTGAAGATTCTGAGAAACTGGCTCATGATGTCAGTTTATATGTCATGGAAACATATACACCACCTCAATTGGCTTAGGAGAAATAAATTAAAAGAGGAGACTCCCTTCTTCTACATACACATCTGGCAACATGAAAAAGAAACTGAGCAGGCAGAAACATCTTATTTTTTCATATGAAACATATTTTGAAGAAATAGCAGAAGAGATAAAACTCTGCCTACTTTCTTCAAAAAGATTAGCTTTCTTTGTATTTTGAAACATCAACCTAGTTTTTGTCCTTGTATCCCATATGTATATATTTAAAAAAATGTTACAATTCTAGTCAGCTTATCAAGGAAAATTAAATAAATCTCAAGTTTCTATCACACTCTGAATGTCAAAATAGATTTATTAAAAGGTGCAAAGCAACACATTAGTTACTAAGGTCATAATATTTTCTTGCATAAATACAGCAGTTGGCATGATATACACTGACTTGTGAATTTGATGTACATCCCTTAAAGATCCATAATGCCTTAGTTACAGTTGAAGTGCTCTTGATTTCTGCAAAGTTTCTTTTCATTATAGTTTGTTTGAAGTTCTATGTCCTAAATGAAAACAACACAGTATTTTCAAGCTAGTGGAATTTCCCAGATTTAGTTTTGTTTTTGCTTTTGTGTGTGTGTATCCAATGAGCTACTGGAGACAATTACATATTATACAAGACCCCCCATTAATATTCAAAAACGTGCACGCTGATTGGTCAGTGTGCACATTGTAAATCAGAGTTATAGTAATGGAAAAAGGTCCGGTCGCCAGGACTTTTTCCATTACTATAACTCTTTTTTTTTACAGCAACGGAGAATGCAAGATCTCCGTTGCTTCACACTATCTCGCTATGTTAAGCAAGTTTAACATAGCGAGACAGCTTTAAAAAAAGCAACAGAGAATCTCTGTTGCTTTTTTTAAAGCTGTCTCGCTATGTTAAACTCCTTTAACATAGTGAGACAGTTTGTAAAAAGCAACGGAAAACTTGCTTTCTCCGTTGCTTTTGCCCACAGCTCTGATGTACTGCGTAGGCATACGCATGCGCAGTACATCAGAACTGCTGCAGAATACCAGACAGCTGCGGAAGGGCAGCAAGGAGGCATTATACAATGCCATTATTTAAGAAAACTAATAATTTTTTTTCTTAAATAATGTCATTGTATAATAGCAATAACCCACTTCTGGGTGTGGGTAATGCTGGATTTACCCATGGTTGGCTTTGTTTGGCTACTCGGGCTTCGCCCTGGTGACCAAACCACACCAACCGTGGGTAAATCCAGCATTACCTACACCCAGGCATGGGTTATTGCTATAACAGCACATTTACTATTGCAGTTGGAACAAAAAATCCAAATAGAAAGAAAAACAGTGCATTGGCTTCTCGGTATTATATACAACTGTTTGCTTTGTATACTTTTATTCTAACCAGCAAGCTGTATTTCGATGTCCAAGGTTGTAAATCTGTACCAGGTCTTAATTTAGCTCTGCACTGAAGTTCACTAGGTTCAACTCCACATCTTAACACATAATTATGAACTAACTTCATTATTAAGTCTTATAAGGTTTTGGCATTGGTAACTGAGTAAGAATTTTTTTTCCATTTCTTATTTATTTTATAAGAGGTCATCTTTTAGCACAATCTAGGGATAAGAAGAAATGGGGTCAACTTGTTCACTATAAGTGTCAGTGGAACAATTAGTAGTACACTCTCCATTCCTGTTGAAGGAGCAGAAGTTTCTGGGTTTTACTCCCATTCCAGGTGATTAGGTTGCTGACACTCCAGTGCAGTATTGAGGGATGCTGCACTCCTGAGTTTGTCATCTTTTGGTTGAGACATTAAACCAAGGTTCCATTTAACTGAGTTGATGGCAGCTCAGGTGGATGTAAAAGATCTCACAACACCTACCAAAAGGAATGGGGGAAGGTGACTGATACCCTTGAAAGTTTTCACTAGTAGTAGAAATATGACCTCAGGTCTCCCTTGAAAAGAAAACACTAGCCTGGCAGTACTAATCTAGTCAACAAAGGAGAAATAAAATAAAATCTTCCGTACAACATTGGTTATATTTTGCTTTACTTTTCTGAAGTTATCATATTCCCATTGTGTCTTTTAAGGCTTAGCTGAATAATCATTAAGTCCACAAATCCAGGGCTACTTTCTTTAGCAGTTTGCCTCAAGGGGGAAGGTGTAGGTTCTTCCCCCAGTAACAGTGACATTGTGGCTTCTTTAACCCTTAACCTCGAAAGGGTAGTTGTAAATAAAAATCACCTTCTGCTTTATTATTGCTTAGATCAATATAAAAGCTGAGGGCTTGTTTTTTTCTTTATAAGTTGTTCTACCTGTACCATAGTATAAATGGATGCCAGCTCTCATTTCCTTTTTCTTCCCTGTGTTGCCCTTCCCCTGAAAAAATATATATCAGAATACAATTTCTCATTCACGTTGCTTCTTTCTTGGCTTACCCATATCTGTTCCAAGCATTTCCATTTGCGTGAATTTTCTGCTTTCCACTAGCTAGCAGACATAGAACCAGAACTCTGCATTCTCCTACATAGCATGTTATGAACTTACTACTATTTAACTTCTCTGCAACCCTCACCCTAGTATGCAACTTTTTCTGCTGTTGTTGCAGTGCTACCATACCTTCTAAGTCTCTGTGCAGGCTTCTATTTTATATATTTTTTTCAAAGTTCCATATCCACTATACTAACATTTCTTGTAATTTTAGATTTTTTGCTGTGTTATTAGGCTATATTCCTGATAATAACCATAATCTTTTCTAGTCTGTTACCAGGACCATATTCTAGCTCATTTTGTACATTCAATACCAACTCCCCTCTCCTGATCGTTGCTCTGACTGCATGTATGTTTGTCATTGCTCTACTCATCCCATTCTTTCTAGCTAATGATGTTGCTCTTTCTTGGTTTAACAGCTTGCAACATTGTGTCTAGTGGTTCCCCTTCCTCCAACGTTTACATAGTACATCAACATGAAGAAAATGTTTTTCTAATATTATTACATAATGAGTCAGGTCATGGATTGTAGCCATAGGACATAAAGTTTTCTACAAGTGTTTAATTTCCTGCATGTGTAATGGATGCACTTTTCAATCATTATGAATATATATTTCCTCCACTTTTTTGATTGCTTCTTATGTTATGCTTATGTACTAGCAGACACTTGCCTAGAATAATCATGCATCCAAAATCAACCATTACTTGAATCTGCATTCATTTTAAAATACAATACATTTCCCCAGCTTAGTTGTAATACATGGACATAATATAGACTCAATTATTCTAGCTGTACTCTTGTCACCCTCTGATGTAACTACAGTCTGAGAGAAGTTCATTTAAAGATTTCATTTCAGTTTTCAGACTGATGTGAGTTGCATTTTCTTCGGTATCAGTAATGCAGAATTAGTGATGAACCCCCTTCCTCGCATTTCAAACAAATGATAGTATTGCTGCATTTCATTTCAAAGGCGATGGTACATTTATTAATGTAGGTTTAGACTTACAAGCAGAGAATTCAGTATTAAGCATTGTGTCATTAATTAATCAATTTTCCACTAAACTTACTAGCTTATCAGAGTTCTTGAGATCACTTTACTGTACCATTTTTCTTATGCTTCTAGTCAACACTTTTTTAGATTTGTCTATTGCTAAACATGCTAACAGTTTTATTCAGCTAGTGCAACCATATGTGCCCTTACCAGTTTACTTAAATTAAAAGTTCAGTTATAAATACTGATTGGTTGTATCAGCCCTGACCAAATGTTATGTTTTTAAGCTTGTCCCAGTACATGTAGTATCCTTCCATGTCCATATACAGTTTCAGTGCCTCTCTAGTCATTTGGTAAGACAGGATTTCTGTCTACTCTGTTTTGTTCTTGTGTTCTGTAGGGTGATTGTACTCAGAGGGCATTATGTTGGATTCTGTGTACTCCATCTTTATTAGTTTCTTCATATCAGGCACAATACTGGGGTCTACAGCTATGTTTCCAGCACAATTAGCAGTTGCTATAGTTCTAGGCTATAGATCTTGTGGTCAGTTTGTATCTGTGACTATGCAAGTTTTGCATGTCTATGAATGGGGTCAGGAAACCGAATCAGGACCACAGCTGTTGCAACACTGTATGGAATTAAACCCCCAAAATATGGTTTAAACTTAGTAACAGAGATACTGAGAGGCTGTGAAAATTGGCACGTCCCTAACCAACCGACCATGTGCATGCCATCTGTATGATACTCAAGGGGAGAATGGAAGCATAGGATCATAAGATCATAGGATCATAAGAGGTTACTAGGCTGTTGGTCTTGAGACCCTTATAAGCCTAGCCAAGAGTTTAGCCCATGTTTAGACAAGTCATCACCCAAAGCCCGGAATAATTCCAGGGTTGTATTTTCTGTTTCCCATCCAGTTATCCAGGTTGTGCTTAAAAAGGGATAATGAGGTACTCTGCTTGACATGGAGAGGGAGTCTATTTCACAGATGGGGAAGTCTCTGGGATACAAATATGTCCCACTAACAAGTCCCATTGATATCACAGACCAGGTTGAGGTTACTCAAGTGGAGCTTGACTTGCGGATATGCAGCAGTCCCATCAAGGCAGGGTCTGAGATTGCTTTGTATGCCAGACAGAGGTCACATCCGAGGAGTCTGTTTGAAATGGTGTAGATGGACAAGACGTTTAGCCTGTCTGTGTAGGGTAGATGTTTGAGACCCTTGATTCTCCTGATGAAGAGCCTTTGTGGTATCTCCAGCTGCTGCATGTGCTTTGTGAGGTACATGCTGAAGGGGGCATTGTACTCAATAATTGGCCTTATAAGCGAAGAACACAGGGATGTTATGACCTCTTTGTTTCTGGATGAGATACCCTTACTTATGAGGTGGGCCATATAGAAAGCTTTCCGTACAGTGGAAGCAGCATAGTGTTCAAAAGTCAGGTTGCTATCAAGCTGGGTGCCCAAATCCCTCACTACTGATTGCGTGCTTAGGACATTGTTATTAATGTGATAATATGTGGGGACATCACTCTCCCCATAGGGGACAATGATGGATTTTTTGGCATTCAGCTTGAGGCCATGTTTCTGGCACCAGTCATTTGTTTCTGTGAGACCCTCTTGGAGGATGTCCACATCACTCAGGGAATTGATGACCGTGCTCAGCTTCCAGTCATCTGCAAACTTGGTCAGCCATAGCTCACTGGTTTTGGCTTGCATCTCAGAGAAGTTTATCCTGAATAACAGAGGCCCCAAGACTGATCCCTGGGGTACCCCACTCATTATGGGTCTACTGCTTGAGGTGGCTTCCCCTTATTTGATTAAGTGGGTTCTATCAGTGAGCCAGTTTGCTATCTATCTGGTAATATATAGATCGATGCCTAATTGAGAGAGTTTATCTATTCTACCCGAGTGGGGAATAGTGTCAAAGGCATTGACCAGGTCAAGGTAGGTGGTGTGCACTGTCTTCCCCTCGTCTATGGCTTTGATGACTGTTTCAAGGAAGTCAGCCAGATTTAAAAGACATGACCTCCCCTTGACAAAGCCAAACTGTGTGGGTCGAGTGTTTGGAGGATGCCAATGTCTCTGTTAATGAGGGCCATGATAATCTGTTCCGTAGCCTTGCAGATCAGGCTAATTAGGCTGATTGGTCTATACTTTCCTGTATCAGTGGAAGCTCCACCTTTTTGTAAAGGGATGACAGTGGCTGTCCTCCACTCAGCTAAGACAAAGCCAGTACACAGGCTTTGGTAGAATAGGGTGCCTAATGGTGTTGCATGTTCATGCCTAAGTTCACGTAGGATGCAGCCTGGGATGTTATCAGGTCCCATGGAGGCTGCATTTTTTGCCTTTGAGAGGGCAGTGATGACCTGTTCCCTAGGTGTAAGGGGTGGGGGGGCAGGTACTGGGGATGTCCTGAGTTACTGATGGGGGGACAGAGGGATGAAGTTTTCACTGACTCTTAGCCAGTAGATTGGCTATATCTACAACATTTGTGTATGTGGTGTCCTTGACCACCAGTTTTGAACAGATCTGGGTACTTCCTTTGAGACTGAGGACATACGTGAAGAAGGCCTTATGATTGTCTCTAGTCGATGTGGCCAATTTGGACTCGAAGTTGGCCTTAAAGGATTTCACTAGTGCTCTTATTTGCTTGTTTAGTCTAAGGAAAGATTGCTTCCAATTGGTCACCTGCTCCAACTTGGTCCTGGACAGCAATTTTTTTTCTTTTTGTTATATAGTTTATTTATTGCAGATGTCCACCAGACAGGTTTACTCTTCCGTGGGGAGGGTGATTTTGTCCTGTCCTGTGTATTCCTGATTCCATGTATCTATATAAATGCTTGTATAGTACTTTGTTGTAGATTTGGACATTGGTGCCAGTTCCTGTAGAGGGGAATGGGGGCTATGAAGCTGTTTATATCATCCCTCAGGAGGTTTTAATCAGCTTTGGAGAAGTTTCTTTGTTTGACCCTAGCTAGTGGGGGGTCAGGGGAGATGGTGACTTCAAGAGTGACTGCTTTATTGTCAGATATTACCAGGGAAGATTATACTGTAGGAGTGCTGCAGTGGTTACTCATGTTGGTTAATACCAAGTCCAATATATTGTCACCTTTTGTGGTGGTATCGACTAGCTGTTCCAAGGCATTTGCATTGATAAAATCAAGGAATCTCTGAGAATTTGTGTTCTGGCATAAGTAGTTTTTGCAGTCTGTGGTTGGGTAGTTAAAGTTGCCCAGGATCAGAGTAAAGAGTTGAATCTTGATAGATTCAACAAGATCCAGAAAGGTAGAGTGGGCATCTTGAGTTAAATTTGGTGGCATGTAGCTAGCTATGATTTGAATAGGGGTCTTGTCAATGGTTAACTGTACATGGAGTGTCTCCTGTGCATCATACTGTTTGACCAGCCTGGAGGTGTGTGTGTCTTTAATATATATTGAAACCCCACCTCCTTTGGCTTTGCTACCCGCAGCTTGGGGTCTGAATGTATGATAGGATGAGTAACCAGGTAAGGCTGGGGTGCTCTCTGCAGCTTTGAATCAGGTTTCTGTGACTGCACAAATGTCAGCATTTTCCAGGGTCAAGAATGCTTGCAATGAGTGCAGTTTCATGTTTAGACTCCAAGGATTTAGCAGCATGACCTTTAATTTGCATTTTGTTGAAATTTTTATGCTGTTAGTATCAACCTTATGACTTTTCCTTAAAAAAGCCACTATGTGGAGGCAAGGGCTTGTGCCAGAAACCAGAAGCATGAAGCCCAGGAGAGACAGATGCAGGACATCTCTAGCAAAGCATCATGGTCTGTCGATCATATCTTCCCAGGCTGTCAGGTACTGGATCCCCCTGGAATGACTCCAGAAACTAAGCCAATTGATAAAGTCAGTCATTTTCTGTTTGTATTCAGGCATCATTCTGGGTGATAGCAGAATGCTGCTTAAGGCTATTGACATACCTGCCTGAGACACATATTCAGCAAGCTCAATCAAGTCTCACTCCAGATAGTCCAGGGTATTTCTCAAGTCATTACGCCAACATGGACTATGACTGAGTCATAACAGTACCTGTTGTTGAGAGACTTGAGTGTGTGTGTGATATGGTGGATTCTGGCACCAGACTAACAACTAACTGTGATTTTCTTCTTATCCAGCCTGGTGAATGGCACATCTGTGTGTCTCACAATGGAGTCTCCTATGACTAATATATTGGGTTTATGGTTACTTCTTAGTGGTTGTGATACACAGGTGTGTGGACTATGCATGGTGTGTGGGGTGGGGGGTTGTGGAGTTTGCATGTGTTTTTACCTCTGAGGTCACCTTTGTTTGGGTTTGTTTTTGTTGAAAACCTCTGCATATGCGGGTGTATGTTGTGTAGTTGTGGTTGGTGGCTGAGGTGTGGTGATTGTGCTGACAACCTTCTCTCAGTGCCAGATACACTGGTTTGTGAGGGAGACAGCTTTGACTCTAGGTTCTTTATGTAATTGCATCTCTCACAAATTGTGTTCCTAGGTGGTAGTAGTAGATGGTTGTCCATGTACATGAAGGAATTGCTAAACTGTCTCAGGGTGCCCATATCAACCAGGCTGACAGGAGAAACCATAGGAAATTGTCCATCCATATTTGTCAGACTCTGAGGGAGAGAGACCAGGGAGAGCTAAGGGGTAGGCCTAAAGCCGAAGTGCTTAAACCAAAACTAAGAGGTTTAGGATAACACTTAAAGTTTAAACAGGCTAAAAACAAGTAGCAATAAATGCAGCAGAAAAGATGCAATTGCACAATTCAGAGAAAACGTAACAGAAAAAGCAAGCTGAAGTTACAGAGTAGGAGGAGGAAACACAGATACTGTAAAAGTAGTTGAACAGAGGAGTTTTTTTGTAGTAAAGTGGAAAGGGAGAAAAGAGGAACAGAGGCTAACTCAAGGTTAAGAAACTAAGGGGGATGGCCTTCCCAAATGTTCTCTCTGTATTAGGTAGAATGAGCTAATGAGTCTGGACTGGGAGGAGTGTCCTAGATCACATTTACAGAAGGGGTGGGCAACTGCAAAGCCACCAAGTTTAGAAACAAGACAAGAATAGGGAGGCAGGGTGGGAAATGATGCTACAGCTACTAGCTACACTATTTTAGTCAGAAAACACTACAGAAATGTTTATCACAGCAGAAAAAAAAACAGCAGTGAGACACTAAATGAAAGATTTATATAGAAAATGGAGCAAAGAGACTCTAGAGAATGCTTTTAACTGCAAACAAATCAGTTGTATGATACACTCCTTGGCAGGAAAATCAGAACAAAAGCAGATGCTTAACAAATGGAGAAAATGTTCTAGTTAATACCATTCACATAGTGAAACATGCTAAAAAAGCTTTACAAACAGTGAGGCAGTAACAAAAGTGATTTAACAGGCCCATCAAGGCAGACAATTGCAGTGCATCACTGCAGATTAGTTTATAGCAATAAAATACAGTAAAAAGTAGGGACCAGACAATAAAAATAAGCAATAACTAGTAAAAAAATAAGCAAGAACATGGGATACTTATTGTTATATATATCACAGATCAGAGTTGTGGTCAATGCCCCTCCTCTGTTCAGCTCAGTGTGAATAAGCAGAAAACCTCTGAAAAGTAGAGCTTAAGTACAAGAAGGTATAAACCTGAAACAACTTTAAAAAAGCTCAAAAGAACCAATTAGTTCTTACTGCAAGCCATAGACCAGCCAACCTTTACTAGCCAGTGGCCAATCAACATGATCCTCTCACTAAAGTGAAGAATGGCTTCTGCTAATCCAAGATGGCCTGGAAAATGTGCTCAGAACAAACAGCCACTGCAAACAAACAACCAGACCCCAGAGACAGCAAACCTGAACTGGGCTATGCTACCACTTCTAGCTATACTATTTTAGGCAGAAAACACTGCTGAAATGTTTGTCACAGCAGAGAGACACTAAATGAAAGTTTTAAATAGAAAAAGGAGCAAGGAGACTTTAGAGAATGCTTTTAACTGCAAACAAATCAGTTATATGATGCACTTCTTGGCAGGAAAATCAGAACAAAAACAGAAGCTTAACAAATGGAGGACATTTCCAGTTAATACCTTTCACACAGAGAAACTAGCTAAAAAGCTTTCCAAACAGTAAGAAAGTAACAAAAGTGATTTAACAGGCCCAGTAAGACAGGCAGTTGCAGTACAACAGTGCAGATTAGTTTATAGCAATAAAATACAGTAAAAAGTAGGCAGCAGACAATAAAACGTGTAATAAATGGTAAGAATAAGCACAAATACATAAAAATAGGTTTTATATTCTAAACAAAATAAAAAAAATGCAGATAGAATTAAAAGCAGCACACACTGGCTTCTTAGGATTGTATACAACAATTTCTGTCAGTAGTTTTCAACATAAACTTTTCATCTTACGATTTTAAAGTCCATGGCATCAGATTTCAACCATGCATTCATAGACACACACACACACACACACACACACACACACACACACACACACACACACACACTACCCAATTTTCTTTTATTATGCATGTCCTCTTAATATGTTCAGTTTACTGGCATTGCATACACTATTTCATGTTCCTTTTAACAGGTGTTATCTTCATCAGCCTGACTTTAGCCTGTGACCTGATAGAGAATCACCTTCTGTTAAAATCTCTTATCTTAGCAGTCACCCAAGATTCTCTCACATATTTCAGAAACTTCCTGGACAACTTAGCTAGCATATCACATTCTCTGTCTCTTTGTCTGTCTCTGGCTCTCTTTTGATCTCTGTCTACTTGTCTATATATGTATATATATATCTATATATATGTATATATCTATATCTATATATATATATATATATATATATATATATATATATATATATATATATATATATGTGTGTGTGTGTGTGTGTGTGTGTACTGATAATGATCAAATCACCCAAAGATGGACGTTTACAAATTTGACACTGAATGAATGACTTTGCAAATGCTGACTCACTATTATGCATGTGTTGATCAACAATCTCTGTGCCTGTAAAAAGAAAAATAGTTTAAAACAACATTTTTGGAGGGGGCAAGCATGCCTG